>NW_027466088.1:1525000-1557500 GCF_046127955.1 Nelusetta ayraudi
AAGCAGGAAGTCAAACTCTCCTCAACAGCATCTACACTGAGCTCTACATCACTGAGGGACTGAGTGAGGAGGTCAACAGAGAGCATGAGGTCAAACAGCTGGAGACCAAGAAGACCAAGAAGACCAAGGAGATCCTCCACGACCGTCCAATCAGGTGCAGCCAGATCTTTGAAGCCTCACCTGAGCAGCAGGGACTCAGGGAGTCACAGTGGTGCTGACCAGGTCTCTGGGCTGGACTGGGAAGCCTTGGGGTCCCACTGGAGGAGCTGGAGGAGGTGACTGGGTCCAGGGAAGTCTGGGGGTCTCTGCTGAGGCTGCTGCCCCCGAGACCTGACTCCAGATACGGCAGTAGAAGATGGATGGATGGATGGATGGATGGATGGATGGATGGATGCCAGGTGATAGAACATTTCATAAAAACAGACTCTGCATTATAACTTCTATTACACTCTAAAAAACTCACTCCAATATAACTGCACTCGTCCTTCTCTCACATTACATTGGATCACAATGACCAAACAACACAACAAAGACAATGATCCAACTGTACTGCCACGTCCAGACTCAGTGTAGGTCTGTAGGCCTCTTGGACCTTCATGTGAACCACTGGGTGTTGACTGGAGGTGAAACATGACTGACTGTTGTCCTCCTACCTGGACAATGCAATCTCACTTTCATTCTGCTGCAGATGGCCATTTTCATTTTACACCGTCCAAATTTACAGCTCAGGGCGCTGGGACGAATTCCAAATTGTGTGCAGATACAGGCCTACACTTCAAATAATTATGAGAAAAATCCAACGTAAAGAGAGCACTTCCATTAGGAAATAGTCAACATGAAATTTCGTCTTCTACTGACACCTGCTGGTCAAATTGAATAGTTGCAAATATTGTGAACAAGTTGTCATCTAATTCTAATCCTAAACAATATGGCCATTCCAAGTCAAGTATTAAGACAATTAATCAGGTTTGTACTGCTTGATTGAACACATTCATCCCGTTCCAGTGCACTAAAACCCACTTCCCTTCAGGACCGTGTCAGCGAAGCCAAAACTTCCTTGAGTGACGCTGTTTCCCAGCATGCAATGCGAGCTAGCGATTCACAATACTATTCCATCACAAACATGGATGTAAAAAATGAAAAGGGACGAAAAATGAAACTTCAGGAACACCATCCATTGCAATACAAGCAGAACTGGGCAGAAGTTTTATATTATGTACACCATAATACAGCCTTCTGGTGGACAAGCTTTTTAATCCGTGTCTTCCTATGGCACTTCTGTGGGTGGAAGCTTGTCGTAGAGGTCACGTGCTGGGTGGGTCACCCCACCAACCACCTCGGGGAAGGTCTAAGACAAGAGTCAATCGTTACACTTGCAGGGTATCACCTGATACGGGTGAGCGAGTGAACAGAAAATATGGGTCAACGTGGGCAGTCGTAACAGGAGAAGCTTGCTGGCAGAAATAATGCACTACAAGTGGATGTGACGTTCATGAGTACGATGTATGAGGTAGAGCAATGCTCCAGAACCCGATTCAGACTACTCTCCCTCAACTTTTTTTGTTTTGTATGAGCGTTTAAAAAAACAACATCATGATAATCGAATAAGCTTTAGTTTATTAATCAGAATTAAAACAAGTAGGTTTTGCCCTTACAAGGTTGTAGATTTGTTATAGATGAGTTCCTTTGTTGGAGTTCGGCGGCCAGCACCGAGCGATGATTGCTCACCCACTTATTGAGCTTAAATCCACCTCTACCGCACAGGTCTGTTAGTTGCTGGTACAGATGTATTGCTTGTTCCACCGTGCTGACGGCCTTTAGACAATCATCCACGTAGAAATTTTGACCAACAGTGTTTATAACCTCGGCTGGGAAGTCATGCTGATTGTCGTCGAATGAAGCACAGCTTGGGGATGACACTGCCCCAAAGATGTGGACCAGCATCCTGTGCTCTTGTAGGTCCTTTGTAATGTCCCCATCTGGCCACCAGAGGAAGCGTAAGAAGTTTACATCCTGGTTGGAAACTCTTACTTGATGAAACGTTCCCTCAATGTCAGTCATGAATGCTACAGGGCCTTGGCGAAAACGAAGCAGCACACCTAGCAGTGTACTTGTCAAATTGGGACCCTGCAGGAGCTCTTTATTTAATGATGTTCACTCACTTTCAATCTCACAGCCACTAAAAAACCTGATTGTGATTGAGAGGTCCTCAGCAGCCAATCACTGTTGGGAGTCCAGCCTTCAAACACTCCTCCTGAATCCACAGTCACATCTGTGAGCATCTGGAACTTTGGCCCTGATCCTCCACACCACACAACTTGGGATGACAGCGCCACCTACTTGGATCCTTTCAGCAGCCAGTCCATGCTCTGACCCGTTTCCACTGTGGCCTGTTGTGTCATCTGGACCGGAGTCTGGATCATCAGTGTCCAGGTTCATGGAATCTGTCAGAGTGCCGCCATCCTGTGATGTAATGATAGAGAATCACTGTATTTATACTAATGTGCAGAACCACTAGAGTGTCATTTCTTCACTGCTGTCAGCAACAAGCATTTGGTGTCACACTGGTGTACAACACTTATGGGCTAATTAATAAGAAATTACATATTTAGGAATCACCCGCTGTTGTGGAAAAGAGCGAAGATGCCGATGCAGGAATACTGGGATAATAAGTAATTTAATGAACAAACAATAAAAAGGGGATCGGAGCTCCGAGGCACAAAACACAGTAAAATGGGAGTGCGAGTGCGAGGAGGAAAGGAGGAAGAAGGTCTCTTATACACTGGACTGGGAGGGGAAGAGATAAGGAAGGGAAGAAGAGGAAAACAAAGCACAGAGAATCAGCACAAGCTGACACATTTACAGCCTCCTCTGGTGGACCACGAGGAGAATGTCTCGAGAAGGTTATACTATGAAACGAACAGATTACACGTGCTACTAGTGATCATATGACACAGAATACAACATAATAAAGAATAACCCAAGAATACATATTTCCCATTACATTCCCCCCTTTTGATCATTCTTGATCACAGGACACAAGAGTGAAAACATCCACACAGACATCAATTCATGTCCACCATTGGCTTTAGACACAAACATCATAACTTGGACTGTTACACTTCCCGTGATCACAAAGGCAGGAATCTGCAAGGCACATGGTAATACGAACTTACAGTTGTACTAAAAATAACTCTCTTTAAACATTAACCTATAAGCTATTGTTATGTATGCTAAAAACCACTACTAAAACTCTGACATTGCGTCTGTGCTGTATTTTACACAGAGTCAATGTCATCGACATCGTCATCCTCAATGATGAGATCTGGAAGTTCTGGGTACTCTGCAAACACATCGTTGTAGGTGTTGTTGAAATCACAACCAGGATAAGGGCAGCTGAAGCCCCACGCATCTGGCAATCCGTTAACATTCACAAACATCCTTTCTGACATGTCAAACTGATTGTGCGTGTTGGCTGTCTATCAGCCAGTCAGATCAGAAGTGAGCACCTTGCTGACACAACGCTTGATCAGAGGAACAAAACAGCAGGTGATAACCGAAATGACAATGAGAATAGCGATTACGGGAACGAGCAGCTTTATTAACCACACTTTCCATTGACCTAGAGAGAGCCATGACCACCAATCCCCGTCTGGGGCGCCTTGGTCAGACATCTCGGCAGCAGAAAGTTTCTTGAGGCTATCTAAAGCCTTGGAGATTGCTCCGCCATCTGCAGCATTATCTGGAATGTACGTACAGCAAGACGTGCCTACAATGTGACAAACACCACCCTGGGGTGCAGTGAGTAGGTCTAGCACCATACAATTCTGAAGGACCATTAGACGAATAGCATTTAGCTCCTGGCTAATGGACGAGGTAGCATTCAGTGTCAAGTTTGTCAACTGCAATAAACGGTAGTGAAGTGTATCGGCGAATAAAATAAGTTTTCCCACCCCTGTCCAGGGGAACAGTGAAAGAGCAACTTTGGCAGATTCTGGAAACACTTTGAAATCGTCAGGAACATTACTTCCCCACATCGCGTCATGCGGGAACAAACAAAACAGTTCACATGTCCTTGAGCTTGTGCTGCAGAGTTTGCGTAACGCCACCAGAGATTGGTTGCGTACGGGTGTGCAGGAGTCTTCAGGGAATGAGTGAGCATGTCAGTTGTGGCCCATCTTTTGGGTCGGTCAGCCCGTCCTGGCTGCCCAACACTGATGTTCATGTGAGGTGTACTGTAAGGTGTGGTGCGAGGTGAAAAGGCAGGTGAAACAGCAGGGTGTGCTGGAACAGGAGTGCCGGAGGCAGTGATGGTGGCGTTGCCACCTTCTCCTCGGAAACTCTCCGTACGTTCGAAGCACCAGATTGTGAAAACGATGATCCAGCTGATGAGGGCCAGGCAGGCCAGCGTGCCCCGTAGGCCGCAAAAGCCTGGCCGGCGGAAAAGGTGCCATGACACTGGACGTTCCATCTTGCTGCTTTCGTTGGAGTGAAACGTTTTGATTCACTCGTCAGCTCCCGGCGTCCTCGGCGTCCTACAGCGACAGGTGATGATCCGGCACGTGGCTCTCCTCCTCCCTCTGAAGTGCCCTCGTCCGCTCCCTGGCGACGACTGGCTTGCCTCGGCTCGCGTGGATCCAGGTGGCCCTCTCGGCAACCTTGACGGCGGTTTGCGTCACCAGGAGCACTTGGAACGGCCCCAGCCAGCGACTTGCTCTCCAGCTCTTTCTCCGGAGGTCCTTCAACCGGACGTAGTCGCCAGGCTTCAGGCAGTGCAGCGGTCCCGTCGCAGCCTGAGGCAAAACAGCGGACACTTGGCGCCTTACGTCTGCTAGAGCGGATGCAAGGTTGGAACAATAGGTTAGTATTGTGTCTTCACACAAGGCCGTGGAGGGGAGTGCCTTTCCTCCGGTAGTCATCCCAATCTGGGGAGGAGCTGCAAACAAAACTTCAAAAGGAGTGAGATTAGCGCGTGCGCGTCTCCTCATTCTCATGTACATCAGGACAATGGGAAGAGCTTTTGGCCACGGCAGGCCAGTGTCGGCACAACATTTGGCTAATTTGCTTTTTAACGTCCCGTTCTCACGCTCTACCGCCCCACCACTGGCAGGGTGATAAGCACAATGTTTCCTGAGGTCAATGCCAAACAGTTTCCTGATTTAATTAAGCGCCTCGTTTGTGAGATGTGTCCCATTATCACTGGATATTTTGTTTGGAATTCCCCATCTGGGAATTATCTCAGTCAGCAAGGCCTTGGCCACGTCGTTGGCTGATTGTGTGGTGCTGGGAAACGCTTCGACCCATTTCGACCACATATCAACCATGACCAGACAATACCTTTTCCCTGCTGACGGTGTCAATTCGATAAAGTCCATCATGACATGTTCAAACAGTCTGGTTGGAGCCGGGTGTGCTGCTATTGCTGCCATCTTGACTGGTCGTCCTGCATTTTGTGAGAGGCAGATTAAACACGCTTCACAATGCTTTTGTGCTACGACTGAAAACCCTCTAGTAAACCAAAATTGATTAATTAATTCCAACATCCCCCCTTTTGACACATGGTCTAAACCGTGCGTCAATTTAGCGAAATGTGAAAATAAATGTTTTGGCAGACACGGGTTACCGTTCTACCGGTCCTACCCAAATGTCAGTAACGTGGTCCCAGCATGCGCCGGCGGAGCGCCAAGCGGCCTTCTCCTTCGCTGTGGCGAGGGACTGCATTTCAGCCAGTGATGCATCAGCCTCCTCAAATGAGGCTGTCATCATCGGGGCTGACGAGGGTGCAGGCTGCCTTGCAGCGGACTTTGCTGCCGCGTCAGCTCTGGGGTTGCCCTGGGAAACAGGGTCACGAAGGTTAGTGTGAGCAGAACATTTACACACTGCTATTTGGGAGGGCAAAAGTATGGCTCGCAAGAGGTCAGCAATAAGCACATGATTTAACACCGGCTTCCCGTCTGACTTGAGGAAGTCCCTGCATTTCCACAGTGCCCCAAAGTCATGAACGACACCAAACGCATAACGGGAGTCTGTGTAGATTGTGACAGACTTGCCCTCTGCAAATTTACACGCTTCAGTTAGCGCAACCAGCTCTGCCCCTTGTGCTGAGAGGTGACATGGAAGGGAGTCAGAGCAGATGACCTCCGAGTCGGAGACAACTGAGTAACCAACTCTGTTGGCGCCTTTGTCGTCCCGGAATGCTGAACCATCTGCGTAGAAAACAAAATCAGCATTAGCAAGGGGTTCATCAGGTCAGGTCAGGTCGGGGGGAGAAAATTGTGTCTAGCTCTGCTATGCAGTCGTGTGTGGGTTGGGCACGTTCGGTGCCCTGGCGTGGACAGCAGCGTTAACTGCTCTCAAATGTTGAACAAACCTCCAGTCATCACGTTGAGGAGGAACTCTGGCCTTTTTTACAGGGAACATGGGCGTGCGCACTGGCGAGTCGGGGCATGGGACAATGACACCTGCTTCGAGAAGAGAATCAAAAACAGGAGTGATCCCTTCAACAGCTTCTGGCTTCAGAGGATATTGCGGCTGGTTGGGCCGAATATCACTTTTGGGTGTGATCTTCACCGGTTCGGCACCTTTGATCAGTCCCACATCGTATTTGTGAGCAGCCCACAGTGAGGAGGGAACCTCACTCAGTTCCTCGGGCAGCTGCGATGTGTCAGTGAAACATGCAAAACTCGTGTTGTGGCGCTCGCTGTCACGTGTCTCTGTCAGGTGCAGACAGCGAAGAGCCTGTGTTTCCAGTGGAAAATCACTCTTATGCACATTCAGGGTGGGGGAGTAAAAATGTACCCGCTCCTTTCGGTGCCAGTCTTTGGTCGACAGGCATTTCATCAAAAACGGACCTAGGTCCTTCCACTCATCGCCTGGACTCTTGGAAAGTGAAATGTGTGGGGTAGACCCACGGACAGAAAAAAAAGAAATGCACTCTGCTCTGGTGTGAGTGAAACAGAGGCAACGCATCGTTGGGGGCCCCAAAACAACGTAGAAACAAAAAGGCCATCATTCACGCTTGAAAAAAAACAAAAAACAAAAAAAAACTGACTCTCAAACACACTGTTTCTTTCACAAGTTGCACTGGCTGTGCACTGCAAATTGGGAGCTTTCATGAAGTGAGCATCACCCGGCACCTTATCGTTAGCCGCCACTATCAATTCTTCTGGGGCCTCGAGGGGAAGCAACCACTGATAGACATGCAAGAGAGGCTTAGGAATTTGAGCCAAGGTCGAGGTAGATAACGACCTGGCAACAATCAACCCGTCGGGGGGGGAGATGAGATTCATGCCCATGGCTAGAAGCAAATCTCTTCCCAACAAATTCATTGGACACACTTCTGACAATACAAAGCTGTGTTTAATTTGGTTTTGTGATGTGCATGTCTCGTCGCCGTAGTCAATACAAGTAAGTGGAGCGGTGAGAGGCTCTCTCTTCTTCGTTCCAGCTGCCCCGACAGAATAAACATATCTCCCACTTTTTTTTTTACACTGGGGAAGTTTTTCTGCACGAAGGAGCGACAATGTTGCTCCGCTATCGGCTAGGAACGTGATATTTTTACCCATGATTCTAAAAGTGAGCCGTGGCAGATCCTCAAAAGCAGCTTCTTTATACAACGTGTATGTGGGAGGAGGCGGCACGTGACGACGCTCTAAACCTGTCAATGGTGCTCAAAATTTGGTCACGTAAATCAACCTCGAACTCTGTGTCAGTGTCAATGCATGTCTCACCGTCAGGCTGAGAGCAATCAGTCGAACCTAAATCATTGTCAGAAGAAAAATCATCATCAAGATGTAAATCAGTATACGTTTCCGAATAATCAACATCAGAATATGAATCAGTGTACGTGTCTGCAGGGGAAAGGGAAGTTAGAGGGGACAGCAAGCATTTCTTCATTGCAAGAAGCGTGTTGCATGTGTGTGTGTGCATCACTTCCCTGCGAAGACGCTGTAGGCCGAGGGTCCGTCTCGCCGGGTCCATGCCGTGTCCCGCACTCCACTCTCCCCCCTCAGCTGCTCTGAGTTGGATCCTCTTTTCCGGCCCTCGCGATCACTCTCTTGGCTGCGGTGGGCATGGTTCTGCCCGCGGTGTCTTCCTTTGTCAGGGCATTCTCTGGCCCAGTGACCCATTCGGCCGCAGATGTGGCAGGCCCCCTTTTCGCCTCTGTCTCCGCTAGTCGCCCTTCGTCGGTTGTCGTTGTTCCTGTAGGGCCGTCTCGCCGTGTCACTGAGGAGCTTCATCATGGTGAGGGAGGCACGTTTTATCTTCTTGTCCTCTGCATCGCTGGCCTCCTGCAGAAGCCTCTCAGCGTGCACTGCATGACGTCGGACCTCTGTCAGCCGGGCATCTTCAATCCCCACGCAGCAGCTTCTGTTAACTGCTTTGGCGATCTGGGGGAGCAGCCCTTGTCTGAAAGCAGTGATGAGGCTGGCCGTTTGGTTGACGGCAGTCCTGATGAACGTGGCGACGCTGCGGCGTCGGTGCTGGAGTGCGCAGGGTTGTACGGTGGTAGCGTTGGATGAGGGCAGGCGGGAGGAGGGAAGACAGGCATGTCCAGGAGAGGGTCCCTCGGGCCTGTAAGAGAAGGATACAGACGATTTGGTGCATTTGAATGCTCGTGTGTGAGCGGCTCCTTTTCTCCCTCCTCTGGGGAGTGTGTGTGAGTGTGTGCACCCTCTGCCGTTATCTCTGTCACCCCTGTGCTCCAGCGCCCAGCGCTGTTCACACGTTTGTTTTTATTTTTTTTACTTGTTTCCTGTCCCTGACTTCTGCTTCAGTTTTCCAAAATGAAAAACACCTTTCATGATCTTTGATGATCTGAATTGCATATTTGTTTGTTTTTTTCTTTTTTGTAACCTTTCCCTCTGCTATCTTCAATTTATCCCGGAGGTTTCTCAATTCCTCCAAACTCAGTGATCCCCCTGCTGGGAAATCATACTTTTCAACCCAAATTCCCAACATGTCAAGACAATCTGGACCATATTTTTTCCTCATGTCGTCCACAATTGGTCCCCCCTGGGGAACAGCAGCAGCCACTTTGCTCTGGTTCTTCCCCAGCACTGTCTAGCTAGACTTATTACTCTGACTTTTCACTAAGTTTTCACAAAATTCCAAGTCAGAAAATACACAGGCGTCCCCGTGCACCCCTTTTTCTTACTCTGGAGCAAAAAGGTGGAGAAAAAACTCACCCCTCTGGTAGTTTACCTACCAGAAGCTTCCGGCTCACTTGTGGAGCGGGAATTTCAGTGTTGATTCAGAATCAACACCGACCTGACAGGCACGGTTAACGTATGCGCTCCGTCCTGCCCCGGGACCGTTCGTAAACGACAAGGAAAACAACCCACTGGTCACTGATATGTCTGAGACAAGAACAATTACTTCTCACCCGATCTCTGAATCAGCACTTCCCTTCCAGGTTCGCTTGAATAGACGTGAAGCCGATCAGATCCACTCTTAGACGCCGATCCTCTCATCTCTGAATGCTTGGTTCAAGGTAGAGGGGGAACGAGGAGTTTCCTCCGTTCCTGGTCCCGGGCCCTCAACGTCCCAGAGTTCCACTGACGGGTCTCCAGCAATCCTGTTCGTGACGCCAAATTGTTGTGGAAAAGAGCGAAGATGCCGATGCAGGAATACTGGGATAATAAGTAATTTAATGAACAAACAATAAAAAAAGGGATCGGAGCTCGGAGGCACAAAACACAGTAAAATGGGAGTGCGAGTGCGAGGTGGGAAGGAGGAAGAAGGTCTCTTATACACAGGACTGGGAGGGGATAAGATAAGGAAAGAACAGGGAGGAGAACAGAGAGAGACAAACCAACGACTATACGATAGTTGACCGATTTCACAGCTCATATCCTGTACAGGGAGAGGACGAGCACATCAGTGGCAGGCCATAAAACAAAGTGAAATACGATGCGTATATGTTAGCCTAGGATTCTAACAGTTTACACGTGCTACTAGTGATCATACAATATAAACCAAGATAAAGAATAACACAAGAATACTCTATCATGTTCGACCCATCTTAATAACCAAGATTTTTTTTCCAGGTGCGCTTTGCTCATCTCTTTGTACCAAATATTTAGGGGAGTTTTTATAACATCACATAGGTTATTAGAGTATATAGTCTTGAAAGCTTTGTCACCCAGCAGAGATTGAAGTGGGATATCTCGTTGGTCAAATTCTAGCTCCTTCCATTTTGCATCGTAACCCGCCCTGCACCAGTAGACTATATACTGCAGTTGTGCTGCTTTATAGTCGTCCTCCAAGCATGGGAGTGACATCCCTCCCTGTTAAGTGTAATGTTTTGTAGCATACCCTTGGTTTCTTGTTCTGCCATATGAATCTAGAAATGATCCGATTCCATTCACTGAATTTCTTATTGGGTATTTCTACAGGTAGCGATTGGAGTAGAAATAACAATTGTGGTAAAATAACCATTTTTTAAGTATCTATTTGGTTGTAAAAATCAAGTACTAGGGGGGTCCAACTGTCCAGATCATTTTTAATTTTGGTTGTGATGCTACCGTAGTTTACACTATATAAATCTTTGGGGGTCTTGGGAATATGAAGACCTAGGTATTTGAAAATTCTGGTTTTCCATTTAAATTTAAAGGACTTACGTATGTTTTCTTGAGGTATGTAATTAAAAGTAAGAGTTTGAGTTTTCTCTATGTTCAATTTGTATCCCGAATATGAACCACATTGGTCGAAGGAGGGCATTCATTTAGGGAGACTGGTATCCGGGTCAGATAAAGTCACCAGGATGTCATCTGCATATAAACATGTCTTATATTCTTTCCCCTTGAATAGTATTCCCGTGATTTCTGGGTCTTCCCTAATCTTTTGAACAAGTAGCTCTATAAATAGAGCAAACAAGATGGGGCTCAGTGGGCAGCCCTGTCAGCAACCCCTCTCCAAACGGATTGTACCTGAAAGACTGCCATTTATTCTGATCCGGGCCACAGGTGAATTTTAAACATTTTATAACTGTATTGTTAAAGCCAAAACGTTGCAGGACCAGGTATAAAAATTCCCATAGAACAGAGTCAAAAGCTTTTTCTGTGTCAAAGCTAATTGCTAAGGACATTGTGTTTCCTTTGCTCACTATATGTAACAGATGTATAGCTCGCCTAACATTGTCTTGTGTTTGTCTATTTTTAACAAAACCTGTCTGGTCCGTGTCAATTAGGTCAGGGATAATATTTTCTAGTGTGTTAACAATAGTTGAAGTGAAAATTTTATAATCAGTGTTTAAAACTGAGATAGGTCTGTATGAGCTGCAATCTGTCCTATCTTTCCCTGGTTTCAGTATTACAGATAATATGGCCTGTTTCCAAGATGGTGGGGTCTCGCCACCTTTTAAGACATAGTTAAAACAATTTAATAAATAGCAGTGGGGTCAGAGAGTCCCTAAAAGTCTTATACCATTCTGCTGGTAGTCCATCTCCCCCGGCTGCTTTGCTTGTTTTCAGTTTAGAAATTGCCTTGTCGACCTCTGCATTTGTAATCTCTGTAGTTAAGCACTTATTTTGTTCTGTGACAACAGATGGCAGGTCTAGGGATTTCAAAAAATTGATTGACTGTTACTGCTTCTGCTAATTCGGGTTGAGTGTATAAATTCCTGTAGTATGATTCAAAAGACTTATGTATTGCTTCTGGCTTATAACACATCTGGTTGGTGACCGGGTCCTTTACTTTATATATGGATCTTCCAGACTGTTGTTTTTTAAGTCTCCAGGCTAAGAGTTTTTTAGCACGGGGTCCATTTTCATAGTGGGTTTGTTTGATATTCTTAAGTGTAAGTTCCTCCTGGTCGTTCAGTTTCTTATTTAGTTCTGATTTTACTACGGTTATTTGTTCCAATAAGGTGGGGTCGTTAGTCTCTACATGCTTCCGTTCCAGTGAGTCTAATTTACTTGTCAAGTCGTTAAGGTGTTTAAGTTTTTCTTTTTTCCTTTGTGATGCCCAACTTATAATCTTCCCACGCAATATTGCTTTTCCAGCATCCCATAAAATACTCTGTGACGTCACTGTGCTACCGTTAAGGTCTGTATATTCCTTCATTTCTTTCCTAATGTAATCTTCAAATCAGGTGTAATTTAATAGGGAGGTGTTGAGTCTCCAAATAGTGTTTTTGTGTGGGACACCTACATTTATTTTCACATATACACCTGAGTGATCTGATATGTCGCTAACACCAATTCTACAATCTAAAACCCTGTGTCTGTCTGTTCAGAACATAAAGAAATAATCGATCCTCGAATAAACTGAATGAGGGTGAGAGTAAAAAGTCAATTGTTTAGTGGATGGATGAAAATCCCTCCATACATCAAACATACCAATCCTTTTAATCATCTTCTTAATATTTAGTGACTCAGGATTTGTTTTCTTTGTCGGGTTTGATGAGTCTAGAGTGGGATGCAGCTGTACATTCCAAGGGGACTCGTGCCACGCAAAGCTTATTCCGAACTGGCGATCCTGTTTGAATCCATTAGCAACCAGCTACATTACCCCGGGCAGCTTCACGGGTACAGGTGGATGTATGCTAAATGCAGAGAAAATGGACTGCGTGTGAGAAAAGAGTCTGTGCGTTTGGTTTTGAAGGAGCTGGATCCAAGAGGAGTGTCATTAAGGCAAGCGGGGCGTCTCAGACGGAGGAATTACTTCTCAAACTTCTCAACTTCATCTGGCACCTGGACTCATATGATGAACTGAAGCCATATGGTATTTGTGTGAATGGATGTATCGATGGCTTTTCAAGAAAAATAATCTGGCTCAGTGCTTACACAACAAGTAGTGACCCAAAAGTAATTGGAGGGTGCTACATAGAAGCGGTACAGCGTTTTGGGGGGTGCCCTAGAGTTGTCTTGGAACCGAAAATGGCCATGTTAGAGGCTTCCAGCGTTTCCTCGTCCCTGTTCAACCAGACGACACCCTCGATAGTTACTTGGAGGGGGCCAGCACCGCCAATCAAAGAATTGAATATTGGTGGGGTTTCCTGCGTGGCCAGCGCATGGAGTTCTGGTTAGCCTTGTTATCAGACCTCAGAGACAACGGGCATTTTGATGGCGAGTTTCTGGACAAAAGTCTCCTGCAGTTTTGTTGTATGGGCCTCCATACAGGTGAGTTCATGAATAACGTTTTATTTTAATTTTGTGCGCATGTGTATGTGAGTGAGAGAGAGGGGAAGGAGGACAGAAAAGGGTAAGGGGGTGTTGGGAAGATGTCACTTTCCTGCGCCGCGCGCTTACTTTGAGATTGCGATTTTGTTTTCGAGTTGTGGTAACTCTTGTGCAGGGCAGGACCACGAAAATTAAAAAGCAATGCCCTCAGTTTTCTTTTTGATTGTGTCATAAAAGGTGCGACACGAATAAGAAAATGAAAATGCATATAGGAATATTTATTAATGATTTTAATTATGAGGCAAATAATGCAGCTTTGTTCTTAAAATGAAAAAGCATTCTGCTATTGCTTTTTCATTTTTGAATTTTACATTTCATATTGAATTTTGGTAACTCTTTGCTGGTGCATGTTTTGAAAATTAAATCTCAAATGTGTTTTCCTTCATTTGAATTAAGTACAAGAATGAGCAGTCTTGAAGAAGAAAATGAAAATGCAGATTGAATGACTTATTAACCATTTTAATTATGAGTCAAATAATGCAGCTTCGTTCTTAAAATGAAAAAGCATTTCTGTTATTATATTCTTATTTTAATTTGGATTATGGTAACTGCTTCCATATAAAACAAATACATCCATAAATATATACAATGTGAGAATTGTTTCTTGCAAGAGCTGTACTTCAACCCATGACCATCGATAAAAGTGTACACATCTAATCGTAAACAATCTGCTGCAACCTGAATTTCCACTTCTGTGTCTATAAACCAGTCACAGCTTGACTGATGGCTCTGAAGAAGCAGTTTCCATCAGCCTCTACATTCTCATTTGTACACGGCGAACCTAATGGGCCTTTGCAATCAGAAATTGGAAAACTCGCACGGTCCAAATGAATCTTCAAGTTTTTGCAAAGGTCTAAACAAACATCAACATCAAGGGGAGAGAAGTTACACTCTTCATTGGTCACAGCACTGACAAACTCTACGTCAGAATTATCCATGTCAAAGTGAGGAGTTTTGCTCTTCTGAAGTGACTCACTGTTGCCAGCTGGTGCTGGAATTTTAAACCGTGACCGGTTTCGCCTTGATGAAAAGAACCATGCAGAACCTTGGCTAATCTAATACCAGTGCCATGATCTGCCACTGCATCTTCACTAGTACTAACTGATGATGGATCACAAATCACATGTGCGAGGCGTAGAACGAGCGGAGCAGTCAGAGGCAACAGAAGAAGAAAGAAAAGCCTCCTTAGCTTAGTTGATCTTCTGTGTTGCCTCCTGGACGGTGCTGGCCTCCTCTGGCTTGGTGCTGGCAACCACGGGAGCCACAGGAACCACGGGCACAGCTCTGGTCATCTGTGGCGTCGCCTCCACATGATTAAAATAAGAAAGATGTGATTTTATGCCAATAAACATAGAAAGGAAAACACTAGGCTTTACACGATCACGATTTTTGTGCCGATCACCGATCAGTGAGTTTAAATAAACCGATCACCGATCCGATCACGTTAGGGGCAATAAATACTTGTTTCTGTACACCCCTTGCCTTCTCAGGAGCACCGTCTAAAGTTGTTTGCTTTAGCATCCGTTTCAGAGTTTGCTTTTCTTTTTCTTTCTCCGCGCTGCGTTT
The DNA here is from genome assembly GCF_046127955.1 of Nelusetta ayraudi. NCBI lineage: Eukaryota > Metazoa > Chordata > Actinopteri > Tetraodontiformes > Monacanthidae > Nelusetta > Nelusetta ayraudi. Next base: position 1,539,751 of record NW_027466088.1, read on the forward strand.
CTTAAACTCGACATGCTCCTCTGTGTGTATCTTTTCCAAGTGCCTGATTAAATTTGTGGTGTTGAAATTTTTTTACCAAAGTTCCCCCGCGAAGTACTGTAGCGTTGCATATATTGCAGATAGCTTGTGCTATGTCTGTTTCTCTCACTTTGAAAAACTTCCACACTCCCGACACGTTTGTTTGTGTCGCCCATGGATGTTGCTGTCGTGAAGATTCAAAGAAACTTTATTGTCCGTCACATAGCGACAGTACTCAAAACAGGAAGAGGCACGAAGACGAAAATGAAGGTTTTTGAATCATGAATCATTAGCTCTCGGATACAAACAAATAAACATGTCGATGCTGTGAAACTACTTTGGAGGAAATGAGACAGATTAAAAAAGTTTCAACACGACCATGACGTCATTGATCGGTGATTCATGACATGACGCCCGATCACGAACGTTTCAAAAAATGCCAAATATCGGCCGATCCGATACAGCCGATAAGATCGGTGTAAAGCCTAGAAAACACACACAGGTGATGAAGTGGAAATGAATAAGTACAAACCTGCTGCACTGCTGTGACATTGCTGGAGGCAGACTCAGTCATGTGGACAGTTGAACGTGTTGCCCACACCTGCAAATACAAGGACACAAAGTAACGTTTAAAGAACTGCATTTATTGTCCTATCACAAAGATGCACACAATGAAATACACATATCCCAAATACCAACATGTCACTTGTTTGTTTTGGTTTTTGAGGCAACGCGTGCTGATCGACGTCTCAGGCTGGACATCTGGAAGAACATAAAGAAATGAATTCATAAACAAAGTAACACACTAATTAAACTGTACATGTACTGTACATATGTGATCTTGTGTTGATAATAGGGGTGGGGCGATACGGCTAACCCACGATTCGATACTGTGACGATATTTGGCCCACGATAATGACAACATCACGACACACGATATCTTCGATATCTTCGAAATTTTGCAGACGATATTGTCATAACCCGGCTCAAGAGTTATGACAATAACGGAAGGGACACTGCGGATTGCAATTAATCAAAAGGTTTATTATAACAAAATAGATAATTGTAAGCAAAATAATGAAATATAGAGTGTGTGTTTGTCAGTATTCATCAGTAATGTAAGTGTGGATGAGTGAATAATAGGATGTGGGGTGTTGTCAGGTGCAAAACAGAACAGAAGAAGCTGAGAGTCGGCCAGACGCCCATGGCTGCTGGATGGAGAATGGGGAAGAGACCGAGCGGCACACGCAGTCGGCCTTTTATCCTGCGGGGGGCATCGGCACAGGTGTCCTAATCGGAAGATGCCACACCCACATCCACCGCTACCTAGAAATGGGAAAACAGCTGGGAGCCACAACAAGTTATATAGAGACAGGGTCGTCACAATATGTGACTGAAAAAGAAAAAAATAGCCATAAAAAGGAAAATGCCTGTGATCTTGCATTTATTCCAAAACTTTGTATAATGTACAAACAAACGTGCACTGCACAAGCAAACATATTAAAGTGCATTAATAACTTTCATGTAAACAAGGACAGTGCTTTCTGGTAATGTAAAGTCAGTAGCAACTTGTCTTATCTCAACTTGGGGACTTGGGATATACAAACCGACGGGAAGATGAGAGAGGGAAAAAAATCCTTTCACTGCCCCGATTCTGAAAATCAATAAAAAAAAAATGATGTAGACAAAATAAATAAATAAATAAACGCGTCCCCAAAATATACGGGACAAAGTGAAGTGCGTCCCCCATCAGTTCATTACGGGACAGGCTTTTTAGTTGCCAAATATGGGACAATCGCGTATTTTACGGGAGGGTTGGCAACCCTATCTAGACCACAGACGGAAATTAAATGAGGTTTTGTCATTTTCCATAAAAAACGGGACAAATTGTGTCCTGGGAGAGATTTTATCTTTCCCGGGACAGGTGGTGAAAAAAGAAAACAATTATGGGAAAAACGGGACGGGTGATAGCGAACGAGGCAGCTCTGCAGATTCGTAATGTTGCCATTGTATTTTACCTTCGCAAAACAGTTGTTGCAGATTGCATATTCTTTATGAAGTTTCCTCCCGTCATCCGTCTCGTAAAAGCCAAAGTGGGTCCACACTTTAGAGTGGTAACTTGCGGGTGGGTCTTTGATTTGTTTTCCGTTGTTGGTATTTTCCGCCGTTCTTGCATGTGCTCTTCCGTTGTTAACTCGTCTTATTCACCGGCCGCTGCTTACGCCTACTTGACTCTTACGGGATTAGCGCCCCCACAAACAGGACAGGAGAGATTAAGCCTTAGCCTCACTGAACCACACGGGATTGGACGGGATGTCTGTGTAAAATGCAGTCTCAACAGCTGTTGGTACTGTCTATAAAAAAAAGAGGAGAGGAAATCAGAGTCAACTTAGGATAAGTGTTCATTTTTAAAATAAAAAGTTGCACAGTTTGACAAATACACGATTGGGGGGGGGGGGGGGGAAAGAGGGATGAACAGGTTACCTCAACCTCCTGTCCAACAAGAGTCCATTCAGGAGCAGGTCCATACACTGGCATGTGGACAGGACCTGTCACAACCACTCTGGGAGACACCCTGGGCGATGATTGGTTGTGGCACAACACCCCTGGCCTAGGTGAAGGGGGTGCGAGCTGATGGAGCATGCAGCATGCAGACGCTCCACCAAAATCAGTCCTGAGGTGCACCTAAACAGAAAACAACATGTTAACATATATTTGTCATATCAAATGAAGAGCAAGTAAGGCTGAAGAAGGCAAAACTTACACCATCATAACACCACCATGTACAGCTGACGAAGGGGGAGGTGATCGGCCATATACACAAATGTTAAACCTGGAAGAAGTGTCACATAATCAATTATGTAATCACACAATTCTAAGAAATATCTGTTAGCACAGTGTCACTGAAGAGAAAAAAATACAACAAAAATATGTATTTTACACACCCATGCGTGCAGCAACACGATGATATACTTGACGTAGCGCTGTTTGTAGTTCTGGCTTGACAGTCAGGCGAGGTGGAAAGTCAAGCACAAACACCTACAAAATAGTTGTATATAAAAAAAAAAACCCAAACAAACATAAAAATGCAAAATAAATTCATGAATATTCTTGTTATTGAACTATGGATCATGGAATTACTTGATATTGATAAAACAAAGTGGCGATGACATTCATGTGTTCAAATTTGTTTGTCACAGCAGATAAACAAACCTTGGGCCAGCGGTCCAACACAGTTGCTAGTAGCGCAGCAAAATCCTGGGTGGAGTCTGTTACAAGCCCGTGTTCAAGGTTGTTGCCCGGGGCGAGAACACAAAACCATCCACAAGTGGACAGAGATGTGAGTCTCCCACCACCAGAACAAAAACATAAAGAAACTCGTGGCGTGACAAAATCACGACCCATACCTTCTTGTCTGGTTGCTGGGCCTTAAGAACGAACTTGCACTGTTTTGTCAGTCAGGAGCAAAACGGGCCATCTTCGCACCCAGGTCGCTGACCAGTACCGCGCCCTGTGTAAATTGACAAAAAAGAAAAATCTAAATATGTTTTTGTAAGATTTATTTGGAATACAACATAACAACACAGGCAGAACATGAAATCATGAACGTGGAAGTACTCACGACGTTCAAAGTCCTTCCGAGGTGGAAAAGGTGTCCAATCCCGTTTTTGCTCCAGGCGTCGTTTCATGGCCAGAGAGCGACGGAAGGCCTTGGTGTTCGGCATCTGAACAATGAAATGAAAGATTGTGTCATTTTCAATGAAGGACAATGATAACACAAGTTTACAGAAAAAAGTGATGTTTTCTCACACACGACATCAAAACACAGAAAGCTTTCTGTACCTTTGCAGCTGGAGACGATGAGCTTAAATCAATAAAGCAAAAGAAAATGTGTATGTGTACTCTTGGACCCTAACCCTAATGCCATACAAGTCTATGGGGTGAAATTTAAGCTTTGTCCTACAGATATGGGGCCACTTGCTTTTTCATCAGGAGCTCCCAAGAAGCACCCACGCCAAATTTGGGGCTTCTAGTCCTTGAGGAACCCCGAAACCCTAACCCTAACCCTAACCCTAGTTTCAGCCTGATTGTTAACCCTAATTCAATGCAAGTCTATGGGGTGAATTTTCAACTTTGTCCTAGAGACATGGGGCCACTTGCTTTTTCATCAGGAGCCCCCAAGAAGCGCCCACGCCAAATTTGGGGCTTCTAGTCCTTGAGGAACCCGAAACCCTAACCCTAATTTCAGATAACCCTAACCCTAACCCTAGTTTCAGCCTTATTGTTAACCCTAATTCAATGCAAGTCTATGGGCTGAATTTTCAACTTTGTCCAAGAGACATGGGGCCACTTGCTTTTTCATCAGGAGCCCCCAAGAAGCGCCCACGCCAAATTTGGGGCTTCTAGTCCTTGAGGAACCCCGAAACCCTAACCCGAATTTCAGCTAACCCTAACCCTAACCCTAGTTTCAGCCTTATTGTTAACCCTAATTCAATGCAAGTCTATGGGGTGAATTTTCAACTTTGTCCTAGAGACATGGGGCCACTTGCTTTTTCATCAGGAGCCCCCAAGAAGCGCCCACGCTAGATTTGGGGCTTCTAGCCAATGAGGAAAAATTTGGAGCAGACACTTAAGGCACTTAAGATCCTCAAAGGACTGTTGCCACTCACTAGACCAAACAAATGGTTTCAATGGACTGGTTAATTCTTCTCTCGTGGCCGGCAGCTCCACTGCCTTGGTGCTGGAGATGCCCGCTCAGGGGCGCCGCCAGGAATTTTGGGCCCCCTGAAAAAAAACAAAAACAAATGGGCCTCCTGTGCGCAGCGCTTGTCAAAAGCACATCACTCAAAAAATACAGTATAGTTCAATAATAGTGCTTGAGTCCATCTTTGACAGTGTCAATGTATTTTTATTGTGAATTCGCCACAAAGCAAACTCTTAACATTTATGAATGATTCATGAAAAAACACTTGATGTTTCTCGGACAAAGTTGAGCTTTGACCTTCATAGACTTGCACTGCATTAGGGTTTAGCGATAAGGCTGGAATTAGAGTGAGGGTTTCGGGGTTCCTCATGGGCTAGAAGCCCCAAATTTGGCATGGGTGTGTCCAGGGGGATCCTGATGAACCTGAAAGTGGCCCCATGTCCCTAGGACAAAGTTGACCTTTGACCCTCATAGACTTGTATGGCATTAGGGTTATCGATAAGCGATACAAACCTGGTGAGTTTAAGACTTAGTGACTCTACGTACATGAATGTATGGGGTACCCCGTCCTTACCTTGTTCCAACCTTCCCTCCACAAACCTGGCTGTCCAGTGCCGAAGTCAAAGTGAGAGAGAGAACAAAGAAGGAGGAGGGCCTGTGACGCTGCTGCTGATTGGCTCGTTGGTCGGTTGAATGAGCCAATTCTAGAGCTCCCCTCGGTGTCCACACACTGCAAAATATATCTAAGAAATAAACACTTAAATTGAGAAAGAACAGGCTAGAAACAAGTCAAATTATCTGCCAATGCAGTAAGATATTTAGACTTGGTAAGATTTCTTAAAATAAGACGATATATCTAGGCATTTGAAGAATGGAAAAACTCTTGAAATAAACAGTAAAGCACTCATTCCAAGGACTGTACTAAGTCAAATAAACTTGATACTAGCTTCTCAATTCTTTTTTCACGTTTGCTTCTTTCTGAATTTGAATGAAAAGATCTTAAAACCAGACCTACTAACAGTGCAATTCTTCTTAATTTAAGTGTTCACAATATTAGCTTTTTTTTTCTCAAAATGAGACAAAGCATCCACCCCCCCTACGCCCACTCCCCCCCCAAAAAAAATAATTCAGCAAACAGAATTAATATTGTCAACAACTATTTATTCACTTAAATTGCTGACAGTGCCTTCACTGCCTTGTAATAAAAACGTCACTAAGGCATTGCATCTTAAAACAATCTCAAGCAATCATTTCTAGAACGCAAGTAATGTTTTGTTGTTACAATATTCACCGTCATCATTATTGAACATTGATTCAGATTCCCTGACACTCAGTTACACAAAAAAAACAAAAACAGTATGGGGACAGCATATAGTGTTGTGTTCCTATCACCACTGATAACATGTTTGTTCCAACAGACTCCCACCCACCCTCAAGTTACAACTACCAGGGGAGTGTATCGCTACCTATGCCTAGTACACAGCTCTACTCCCCAATAAAATCTTTCCATTCTGCCATGGTCTTTTTTGTATGAGGCTGTGGTGTCTCACTCATGGATAGTGTCCTGTAGTACTTCTGTCTGAATGACAGAGAGAAGGGTTGCCACACACTTTTGGATATGTGAGGTGCAGGGCATAGTAGTAACCCATCAGATGAAGCAGACCGTCACTCAAGTCTTCCGTGGCTCCAAGACAGATGAGACAGCGGGTCCCATCAAACAGCAACACAGGAGTGCAGAAAGACCTCTTCTGCGAGTACATTGTGGGATCTTCAGTTGGCTAAAGAAAAAGAAGAAGGAAATGCCACATCCATGCATGGAACTATGAAGTGTTGAATGTGAGAAAATGCAAACAAACTTTCACCTGAATGACATGAAGCAGTGCCTCACTGGCATGTCCCAGCTTCTTCGGTGGTGGACTTGGTGAAGGAAAGAGTGTGGGGAGTGCCCTGAGCAGCGCGATGGAATATTCCACTGGAATAGAACAAATCAACTTTGAGTTCAAAGTTAGTCTTCCTAAAAATGAGTCTTATTAGGTTTGTGTTGATCACAAAAAAATCGTATTTTTTCAGCATGAAGAGTATTACCATTCTGCATCTATTCATTCAGCGCAACATAAACCATCCTATGTCCAAGGAAACAGCTACACAGTCAATTAGAGACACAGCAAAATTACTCACCTACATCCAGCGTTATGCGTGGCTTCATCACTTCATTTTTTTTCCAAACACCATAAAATTACACATTGGTGCAGAAGTCTTCCCATCTCTTTTTTTAGTTCATCAATGAATTTTCTGTTGCCCTTATCCAGAATGCGCCGCAGCTCATTCATCGCCTATAATGCAAGTCAATGTTAAAATCTGCAAAAATGCTTGCTTTTCATCATAAACCAAAACAAGTTAATCACTTACACGATAAAGATCCTTGACACATGGATATGCATCCAGGATCTTTGTTGGCCTTGTCCATGTTCTTTCAGAACATCACTATCAATGAAGGATCTTCTTGCTTGAAACTGCAGGTCAAGAATTTGGGAGACAGCATCTTGGTTGGGTTTTGGTTTGCCTTGTCTGGTACGGTGGAATTCTCAGCCGAGAGGAAACCAGATCCAAAACATTATGAACAAGAGAGAAACAATAGACACAATTAGGAAAAAAGAAAAAAAAAGTGTTATGCTAGATGTTTTCAGAGCAAAGTAGGTAACCAATCACATCTACACTAATAAGGGCCCAAATCCGTTTCCTCCTGAGAAAGTGTTCTGGTCCAGGAAAAAGGTCTCTCAAATCATCACGACAGAGGGTGTGGAGCAAGACTTCATCGATGTTGGCAGCTATAAAGACAGTCCAATCATTAACAAACCTTTTAAACTTAACAACTCATACATTTTTTTGACTAATGAATTTAATTAAACTTGACAAGTCAAACCAAGTTTGTTTTGTGCCAATTTCTGTTATCAGAATTAATTGTAAATGCAATTCAGTTTAGACATTTTGTCTCAAATTTGTAAAATACTTCTTTTTGAAATCAGTATCAGCATACAGTTATTTTAATTACTTAGCGGACAAATCACAGTAATGGAAATTTTTTCATACCTACACATGACATACCATTTAAAATTGATACTGTGACATCATCCAGCTCATCCATTATTGGCCCCGGTTTGGATGTCCATTTAATTTCTCCTCAATCTGGCAGGGAAAAAAAATCATCATATTAAGGTCACAATTAGGACAAGCTAGCCTTCCGACTCAAGGTCCGTTTTTTTACAATGCCCATCTGCCATCGATCCCAAAGTTCCCATGCAATTAAAAGTTGTGACACCTTATCTGAATGATAACCCTAGACAGCTCAACGGATTGCTAGTCATACAGACAACAATCAAAATTGGAGTGAAACTTGTAACCAAAATGCCTGCAACATGGTGGTACTTATGGTAATAATCATCAAATACCAGTGTTCTTTGTGACAAAATGACAACATCTGATAGGATTGTGCCACCTTGAACTGCAATCAACTTAAATTTTGATAAAAACAAGCAAATTGTACCTAAACTACATCTTCAATCAATCCAATTTGAGCACCCTCTACCCCATAAACTGAAGATACTGCAATACAAACTTGGTAGTACAGTATTTCGTCATGCCACATATAACTAGGAATGCTAATTGCTTGTTCACATGACTAGAATTGCAGTACATCAATCCAATACAAAATACACACTTGTCATCAAGCTCATAAATCCATCGAGTCGAGATGAGCACGTGCACGGAGTCGGACTCCGTGAGTTCACATAAACAGAGCATTGCGTTTGCATAAATTATGCACGGCTATCGAGCTAGAAGCCGAGTCCGATTTGGTGCACACAACCACACTATAATGCCTCTCAATGTCCTAACCCATGCCACGCAACACAAACGTGAGGGACCGATTTGAGTTTCTCACGGGACCAGCAGTGAAGTCACAACCGTCGCCCCAAATGAAATGTCGCAGCAGGAGCCTGAGGATTTTCTGAGTCAACATGCTGATCAACAGGTAACGTAATGTTGGCTTCCTTGACGACATTAGACAACTCCCTGTTTATATTTTATCCATATTTTAGTACAAAGCCTCCTTGTTTTCTGATCTGCTCCTGTTTGACTTGTTCGGTTTTTGTTTTGACATTATGCTGTTAGTGTTTATTTCAAATTAACAAGAAGTACCGGTACAGATAGTAGGAAATTAATATAACACTTGCGTCAAACAAAGAATAACTAACTGTACATATCATGTCTACAGGAAGGAGCTGGTACATTAAGTGAGAATATTCAAGAATATTAAGAGAAGATATATTTAAGGTTGTCCTGAGGTCAACTGTACCAACCATTGCCAGAGCTTATGGAGAAATTTGATGTTATTGTACAGTAAAAATGGAATATTGGAGCTGTTGCAAAACAAAACAAAAAGCTAACTTTAAGGCTTATTATCTACAAAATGATACAGTAATCAATCACATTTAGAAATCAAATGTTTCTAAATGTCAAGTCAGTAATGTCAAGTCAGTGCTTGATGTGTCATCAGCAGGCGGCGGCGTCAGTAATGGGGCATCAGCGGGTTTCGGGCGGAATCGCCAGGCGTTGGGAAGCGTTGGCGGGTGTCGGGGGCTCGTGGCCAGGTGGCGGACATCACAGCAGGCAGTGGCCAGGTGGGCTCAGTCCCGCAAACGCTGCTTACAGCTTTAATTCTGTATTGCTTTGATAACATTGCTTAAGTTGAGTTTAAATTTACACTTTCTTTTTTTTCTTAGCTGCTAATTGTTCAAAAATGCTGATGTTAAAAGTGTGTTTGCACAGTAAATGTTATGGCACTTTAATTCATATGGCAGTACATTTAAAATAACTGGCCGTCAAGTTCCAGGAACTGACAAACTGCACTGAGTTGAGTGAGATTCTCCAAAGGAACTCCAGTATAAATGTGGACTTTACATTCTAGTCCCCTGTGAAGAAAAACCCAAAAGTGAACGTTTTTGTGCCTCACCCTTTCTAACTGGGACATTTGCAAGGGAACGCAGACTGGTTATGCATATTGAATATTCCTGCCTTTAGTGAGAGATCGGTGAGAAACAAGTTTTTGTGTCGTCCTGATAAAAGAAAAATGTTTCTGCTGTTACCTCAGAAATTGCCCGTTATTATTGTGGCTCAGGATTTTGTAGGTAGATTTTTTTTATTTTTCATAAGGAACAGGATAACAGTAATGCCCTGGCATTGGCAATAAGCTTTAATTTTGTATTTGCATTTTTTTTAACTTTAGATTTACATTAAAAATGTTTCTGTGTAAAGTGCTGATGTTAAGTGTTTGCACGATAAATGTTATGGTGCTTTCGTTTATATGGCAGAACATTTAAATTAAAGTGTATGAAAGACTTCTTTTAAATTCATTATTGGCTTTTGCGTATACGACGTGATTAATCGTGATTGATCAGGTAAATCATGCGATTAATTGCGATTAAAATTTTTAATCGTTGCTGTAGTGCCGCATCTGGGCCTAATCTTCTTTTCACAGGACAATAGGAATTTATTGCAGCACGGCCTTCCCATGAACCACGTTGGGAGGACGCAGAGGTGGTACCCGATTGGCTGTGATGCGACTCTTCTGATGATCAGATCTCATTTGGGGTCAGGAGAGACCGTAAAATACCCACTTTAGGAAAACACTTTCCCCACAAATCACAGGGGGGAGTCAGTCCAAGGGGACCTGGCGCCAGGAACGAGGGGTCCTGCTTGGAACTATCCCCAAAGTTTACGACTCTTATCTGCTCCAGGACATTCCTCAGCTTTGAACAACAACACCAGATGTTCATGAAGGACTCACATTTGCAAAATGTTAAAATGTTAAAAACGGTATTTTCTTCTCCACAGGGACACTTCAAACTCACGTATTCACAATTGTTGTCAAAATTAAAGCACAAATGGACTTTGAATGGTTTCCCTAGCTCAAGGTTTGGCCAACCCAGGATTCCATCCTGAAGGAGATGTACAATGGAACTTCAGGTGGAGCCACAGTGCCTTCAAGAGGCAAGAATAGGAAGTGCCTCTGGGGGGTTGATGTAGACTTGGACAAACGTTTCATCAGTTTATCTCCCTCTGCGTTACACAGTTAATTCTTTCCTTCCCACATTTCTCTTACATGCCCCATGCTACACTCTAACAACTTTCACTCTCATTAGGGTTACAACTATGGCACACTCGTGTGCCATAGTTGTGCCATATATGTGCATATACATATGCATATACATATGCACATATATATATATATATATATATATATATATATATATATATATATATATATATATATATATAATAAAATATAGATACATACACTCATATACGTTGGTAATCTGTGTTTCATATGTCTATAGTTATGTCGGCAAAAATAAAATAAAGGTTTGTTTATGCCTTTGTTACCCTGTTTCATTAAAATCTCATTTTCAGGTATGTGTGTTTAGATTAGGTTTATACATATGTTGATATATTTGGTACTTTATAATTAAGACGGTTCAATATGCTTGTAAAGATAATGTCGTTTCTATCTGCTTAGTTATTTCGTTTTCGTTCTTCCCTTCTTCTTAAGGTTGTCCCAGTTCAAAAAAAAGGGGCTATGTGATTGTGTTTATTCATCCTGTGCTTGTTTCAGTCATTGTCGGTTTTATTGGTTTATTGATTTATCAGCAACGAAACCTACACTACATACATGCTCATCATACGCAACTGGTATAGGCGGACCTACCAGTTTTAGGGTCTGAACGGCCTCTTCATTGGCTCTCGGAGAGCGGGATACCACCCCCGTCCCGAAACTTTAAGCTAGTGAATTTCACTCTGCCGTTCAGAAATTTCTCATCCCTCGTTTTGTGAAGGCCTTGTTTTCGTTTGTTTTCCCTCTCGTACTTGGTTCGTTTTTGTCATGATTGTACATTTTTGTTTAAATCATTTTTGCGTCGGCATTGAGCCAACTCTTTGCTCAATTTAAGCGGCAGCTGACAGCCCTGAGACTCGCTCCGAGACCGCTACTTTCATTTTAATTTTTACCTTTTTCAATTTTTCCTTCCACGATCTCGAGACCGATTTTTGTCATTTTTCCTTTTTCTGTTTTTAATTGGCTCAACGTCGCACCATCGAAGTAACCGAGTAGTTTGTTTGATCACCGCACTTATCTCGGATTACGCAAAGAAGAGCGCACGTCGATGTTGAACTGCCAGTGTAGACATCTCCCAGACAACAGCAGAGCGGGCTTCCAGCGTCTGAGCTTGGTGCGTCCATCTGAGCTCCCTGCGCGCTGCCGGACCCGAACGGCCCGGTACGATCTCCCAGGACCACCTTGGAGGACCATCAAGCATCGATCTCCCAATCACCTGCGGGCCGACGCTCATCCAACGTAAGCCTCGTCACTCGCTTTTGTTCTGAAGTCTGGTATGCATCATAATAAATTTAGTCTTAAATTCTAAAGCCCGTAAACAGTCTGGTTGGCTGTTCCAACAGCCGATAGGTCATAATTTTTCTTTCCCTTTTATTTTGCTACTTTAGGTCTCAGTTTAGGGTCCGTTTCCAGTCACACACGCACCCACATGCCCACACAACACACATAGATACCTTTTGTTGCTGGTGGTGTTTTGTGGTCATTTTGTGTCATACTGCCTCGTTTAAACTGTTTGGTGTTTGTTGAAATAAATGCATATTGAGCCTGACGTCGTTGTTTGACTGGGTTATTAAAGTGTAGTTCAAATCCCTGCGTACCGGCCAAGAACTCACCATTAAGGTGAAACGGTACTGAGACTGATTCTAGTGTTTCTTGCTCACACTAACAACCAAGAGCAGGTGGTGCTCCGTAAATTTTCATATCAAATATTCTTTCCTCTGTTCCGAGTCGGTCCGTCCATGGGAGCAGGGACGGCGTCACGCGTCCTCCCTGTCCCCTCGGAGTCCCTCTAGCGGTCAGACTAAGAATTGCATGTAAAATCCATGTTTATATATTTGGCATTCCGTTTCATTCCTTAGGGAGTTTGATCGTTCAAATTAAACAATCCTCCTCCCTCCACTACATTGCCCAGCCCCAGTAAAAACATTTTTCTGGTGCCAGCATTTCGTGAGGCAGAAGTTGATTCAGACTTCAGTGCCTTGGAGCGAATAGCTTCGCCACTCAACTGGCCAAGAGACATGTGGCCTGTCCTTCTCCAATGCAAGCGGGTGGGAAAAGCACAGGAGTTGGTGTCTGCTCTTTTCTTAGAAGACAGCCTGCAATATGATGTTGTAAAGGAAGCAATTTTTCCTGCTTATGAGCTTGTTCCTGAGCCCTACCGGCAAAAATTTAGGAACCATAGAAAATCTAGTGGTCAAACCTTTGTCGAGTTTGCATGGGAGAAAAGCAACCTCTTTGATAAATGGTGTGCAGCTAATGATGTCAAAAATGACTTTGAGTCACTCCGTGAGCTCGTTCTTTTAGAAGATTTTAAAGACTCTTTGCCAGAGAAGGTGGTAATGTTCTTGAATGAACAGAAAGTGTCGTCATTGTCCAAGGCTGCTGTCCTCGCAGATGAGTTTGTGTTGACCCACAAAAATGTCATCTCATCTTCCCCCCCGATCGGACACGCCTTCTGCTTCTCGTCCCACAAGAGCCGAGTCTAGCCACCTCCCCCTTGAAAAGGCTAGAGGGAAGGGACTTCTGGTTTGGCCATGAAGCGGTAGACTGCGCGACACCAGGGCTCTCGACCGTCCAGGGTAAAAACTCCCCGAAAACTTGAATAACTATTGTCAGATATCATATTAACTACAAAGTGATCAGGGGAACGTTGGAATGGGAAGGAAAACTCCATTCAACCAAAACAGAAACACGGTAACAGACAATATGGCGGAACTACCAGCTAGCTCATAAACAGAGGGAGATGGCGAAACGAACTCCTCGTGACTAACGACGCGGAAAAGGGCTCGGACATAAAAATTATTAGCAAGGAGATACGGGATTTAAAAACGGAATCAAAAGAAGTCTTTCGCACGTTTGGAGAAACACTGAGGAACGACGTGGAAAAAGACTTGGACGACTTCAAACACGAAATAAATCAACAACTTGCGAAAGTCGTCACCGAACAGGAGCTCCAGACCGGCAAGATCAACGAGGCTGAGTCGCGGATTGAAAAGCTAGAACGTTGGGCACAGGAAGCTAATGACGCTCTGGTCATATCACTGAGAGAACAAAAAGCTCTTCAGGACAAGTTAACTGACCTGGAGTCCAGGCCGAGGAGAAACAACCTACGTATCTATGGAGTCACTGAAGGAGAGGAGGGAGAATCTGTGGCCAAGTTTGTGGAAGACCTGCTGAAAAGCGAACTGCACCTGCCAGCACATTTTAATTTCCAAATTCAGAGAGCACACCGCTCATTTGCACAGAAGCCAGCGGACGGTGCCCAACCGAGACCAATCATTGTTAACTTTCTGGAATTTACTACCAAAGAGAGGGTCCTGAGAGAGCTATGGACAAAGAAAATAGAACTGGGGAATAAAGTACCGTCATTCCATCACGATTACGCGACAGAGATGGTCCAAAAGAGAAAGGAGTACAACACTGCTAAAAGAATCCTGAAGGAGAAGGGCATCCGCTTCCAGACGCCATTCACCAAGATGAGGACCCACTGGGATACGGGAACTCGAACCTACAACAGCGCAGAGGAGGTAAAGGAGGAATTGGCGAGACGCGGCCTGGCGGAGAAGACGGCGGTGGCGACGGGTGCGGAGGGGCCTGCGGCACTCGGTGCCCCGCACTACGACGGAGTGGCAGTGCAAGGAGGGATCCTGGAGGGGCTACGCATCAGCAGCGACACGAGCCAGAGAAAAGCTACAAGAGTTTCAAAGATTCTTTGATTAAATTCAGAGAATAAAGGGAAGAAAGCTGGTAGGGATGTTCTAGTATGACGGGTGTTTTTAAGTTGACAAATTATTAAAATTGAATTCCCATGTTAATAGAAAAGAGACTGTGGGAAGTCCGGGTCGCTCCTTTTTTTCTAACGTTGGACTCATTTAGAACGACTAAAATACTCATTGCAGGTTCAAGTGTCATTTCTAAGTTAGGTTAGATTTTTGACTGCCTTCACGCGGGCCGGACAGAGACACGCCGTAGTTTGGCCATGCCTGATCTACAGGAAACACATCTCTCTCAACAAGAGCACGACACACTGAAAAGATTTGGATGTAGAAATGTTTTTTTTAGCTTGTTCAGGAAAGGCCCAAAGAGAGGTGTCACAATATTAATCTCTAATTCTATCAGTTTTGAAGTTGTTAAAAAAATAAATGACAAAGAAGGGAGATATGTAATAGTCAAAGGGAAATTGGATGATAACTCAGTTACTTTGGTCCAGGGTTGGACAAGTGCTTTTTGAAATCACTGTTTGAGATCATAGCTGTGGAAAGTGAAGGAATCCTAATATGTGCAGGGGATTTCAACATGATTTAAAAGCTAAACAAGACACAACTAATGGCAACAGAAGTCAGACCCGCCTGTCGAAACTTGTCAACGTCTCTCTAGCCGAACTAGGGATGTTTGATGTTTGGAGGGACCTCCACCCGTTACAGAGGACTATTTTTTTTATTAACATTACAGACAGATACAGAATAGAGGAATGTAAAATAGGAATGACTGACTTGTACTGACACAGTATTAATTACCTTATTATTTGTCTAAATAAGAGGAAGAAAAACACACTTTGGAGATTAAATGTGTGTATGCTAAATAATCCAAAAACACTGGAGGAGGTTAAGAAAGAGATTAAATGCTCTATGGAGGAGAACATAGATAGTCCAGTAGACACTACCATACTGTGGGACACAATTAAAGCTGTGATGAGAGGGAGGTTAATAGCGAGGGCAGCCTATCAAAAAAAGACTAGATGTGGCGAGGGGGAGGGTCTGGTGGAGGTGGAGACAATTCTGAGTGGGTATAAAGGTGGGTATAAAGGAAAATTGGACAACGCCACCTGGGGAGTTGCACCCCAGGAAATAAACTATAATAAAATTCCACGGGCTACACAGGTTCGTTACGCTTTGAAATTTAAGAGGACGAGACGGACTTCCAATGAAACAGCTTTATTTGACAACAATTTAAAATAGACCAAGTTTAGCTGCCTGAGTGTCAAGGAAATAAGTACCATACCAAAAAGACTGTTCAACATAAGAAAATAAGGTGAACAGGGCCAAAGAAACCAAAGAAAACTCAAAAAAGGGAATAAACAAAGCTAAGGGAATCACTACAAACCAAAATTCACGCTACGCCAACTCCTGTCCTAAAGAAAAGAGAACAAAATTAACATACTAATACCTTGAGACACCCAGGCAAGCGTTAAACAGTTAGAACGAAAGGAAAACTTTTATTTATTCTTCGCGCGCGCGCGCGCACACACACACACACACACACACACACACAC
Organism: Nelusetta ayraudi; assembly: GCF_046127955.1. Classification (NCBI taxonomy): domain Eukaryota; kingdom Metazoa; phylum Chordata; class Actinopteri; order Tetraodontiformes; family Monacanthidae; genus Nelusetta; species Nelusetta ayraudi. Next base: position 1,555,915 of record NW_027466088.1, read on the forward strand.
ACACACACTCACAGGACCAAAACCCAAAACAAAAAGGTAACGATCACTGGGGAACAAGATATTAATGAACTAAAAAAGGAAATCAAACTATAACAAAATCGCTACTCAATAGAAAACCCAAAGTTTCACCAAAATTTCACAACAAAACAAAGAAAAGAAAACCAACCAAAGAAAGTGGTTATGCTAACAAAAGAAACAGACAAACTGAATTGTCTAAACCAAATAAACCAAAATCAAAGGAAAAGTGTCCGCGTTGTGGTGGTGACACCGCTGTTACCCGGCTAGACTGGTGCGGCAATTGATTGCGAGGACATCGCCGCCGCAACAGTAACAGAGGGGAATGGAGAAAACAGAGGAAGACGGAGCGATTGCACCCAGGCAGGGGAATAGACCAGCGTCCTTCCAGTACCCGTCTCGGCGCACCGGTGTTCAACTGCAAGGCAGCCTCCCCGCCGAGCGCCAGAGGAGGAGGGGGGGCCGGGGGGGCCTGCGGTGAATGCACAACGATCACGCACACACAGCGCCACCTCCCGATGAACGGGCACCCGCCAGGGTTCCTCCTCCGGCTGTGCTTATGGCCCAGCCCGCTCTGGGATTGCTAGCCGAAATGCTAAGAACTGCGAAGGACAGAGTTCTCAGCGTGGACACGCCAGAGGACAGAGTGCTGACTCCAGCCTGCGCTTGTTTTTAAAAGAGCTGCTTTCACTCTGCACTCTGGCGCAGGTGTAATCAGTGCGTTTACATGCAGAGCTTAATCGGACTAAGCAATAATTTGGTTTTCTCGTCCAATCGGAGTTCTCACCTTGTCACCCTATACATGCAGCTGAGAAATTTGAATTACTGACGGGAACGTGTCCTCCTCCCAACAGTAGGGGGTGGAGTGAGCCTTTTCAGCTGGTCAGCTGCTTTCGGTTGACATATTACATCATTATGATATAGAATGATAGTTCATAATGTACGTGTTACTTACTTTGCAGATAAGCTGTACCCTATTTCTTGTGCTCATGGTTATCTTAAAAGATAACCATGAGACAAGAACATTGTTTACTGTTGGAGGGCTACAACAACACAATGTCTTCGATGCTACGCTTTGTGCCGTCGCCACGGACCCCAAACTCTCGTTCTTGTTGGATGCCGGTTCTGCGCAGACTGGTGGGAGAGTTTGTGTACAGGTTTTGCAAAGGAACGGTGTCTTCAGTTATACACACGCTCATTAAAGTGCCGACCGTGGAGGAAGCTTGTGCCGTTTCCAGCAGAATAACAGCGAAATTATCGAAATGAAAACAAATCAGAAAAACATCTCTTTGCTGTGCTTTTATTTACAAAGTTAAAATTCTTCTAACTTATAAAAAATGTGAACGAAAAGGTAGAAATATAAATACGAAGGAATACGTATTTGTTGAGGGCTGCGCAAAGCCGGAGCCCTGCATTTGCTGCGCTACCCTTTTTGAAAAGGTCTCCGTTGCGCGTTATTTTAATATGTCCATCTCTTTTAGAAGAGAAAGCATCGCCCCGGTCTCATCCTCTCTCCAAATGTCAACATTCTTATTCGCGTTTGCTGGTTGTTTCGCGCCGAAGGCAATAAT
>NW_027466088.1:1562500-1852500 GCF_046127955.1 Nelusetta ayraudi
AACACAACAAAGACAATGATCCAACTGTACTGCCACGTCCAGACTCAGTGTAGGTCTGTAGGCCTCTTGGACCTTCATGTGAACCACTGCGTGTTGACTGGAGGTGAAACATGACTGACTGCTGTCCTCCTACCTGGACAATGCAATCTCACTTTCATTCTGCTGCAGATGGCCATTTTCATTTTACACCGTCCAAATTTACAGCTCAGGGCGCTGGGACGAATTCCAAATTGTGTGCAGATACAGGCCTACATTTCAAATAATTATGAGAAACGTAAAGAGAGCACTTCCATTAGGAAATAGTCAACATGAAATTTCGTCTTCTACTGACACCTGCTGGTCAAATTGAATCGTTGCAAATATTGTGAACAAGTTGTCATCTAATTCTAATCCTAAACAATATGGCCATTCCAAGTCAAGTATTAAGACAATTAATCAGGTTTGTACTGCTTGATTGAACACATTCATCCCGTTCCAGTGCACTAAAACCCACTTCCCTTCAGGACCGTGTCAGCGAAGCCAAAACTTCCTTGAGTGACGTTGTGTCCCAGCATGCAATGCGAGCTAGCGATTCACAATACTATTCCATCACAAACATGGATGTAAAAAAGAAAAAGGGACGCAAAATGAAACTTCAGGAACAGCAACCATTGCAATACAAGCAGAACTGGGCCGAAGTTTTATATTATGTACACCATAATACAGCCTTCTGGTGGACAAGCCATACTATTTAATCAGTGTCTTCCTATGGCACTTCCGTGGGTAGAAACTCGTCGTAGAGGTCACGTGCTGGGTGCTCGTCACCCCACCAACCACCTCGGGGAAGGTCTAACAGGAGAAGCTTGCTGGCGGAAATGATGCACTACAAGTGGATGTGACGCTCATGAGTGCGATGGATGAGGTAGAGCAATGCTCCAGAACCCGATTCAGACTACTCTCCCTCCACTTTTTTTGTTTTGTATGAGCGTTTAAAAAAAACAACATAATGATAATCGAATAAGCTTTAGTTTATTAATCAGAATTAAAACAAGTAGGTTTTGCCCTTACAAGGTTGTAGATTTGTTATAGATGAGTTCCTTTGTTGTAGTTTGGCGCTTGAAAAACTATATATGGGATGTACCATGACCTGAGGGATTTCCTCATCCCATCCCAGCTTGGTTCTGATGCTGAATGTGAATGTATCTTGCTGTACATCCCACTGAGCTCCAAGGGCCCTCTCCATAGGGAGCTGGTCTCTGTCAAGGTTAAGTGTTTTTACCTCTTTAGCTCTCTGCTCTTCAGGAATGGCGGCCAGCACCGAGCGATGATTGCTCACCCACTTATTGAGCTTAAATCCACCTCTACCGCACAGGTCTGTTAGCTGCTGGTACAGATGTATTGCTTGTTCCACCATGCTGACGGCCTTTAGACAATCATCCACGTAGAAATTTTGACAAACAGTGTTTATAACCTCGGCTGGGAAGTCATGCTGATTGTCGTCGAATGAAGCACAGCTTGGGGATGACACTGCCCCAAAGATGTGGACCAGCATCCTGTGCTCTTGTAGGTCCTTTGTAATGTCCCCATCTGGCCACCAGAGGAAGCGTAAGAAGTTTACATCCTGGTTGGAAACTCTTACTTGATGAAATGTTCCCTCAATGTCAGTCATGAATGCTACAGGGCCTTGGCGAAAACGAAGCAGCACACCTAGCAGTGTACTTGTCAAATTGGGACCCTGCAGGAGCTCTTTATTTAATGATGTTCGCTCACTTTCAATCTCACAGCCACTAAAAAACCTGATTGTGATTGAGAGGTCCTCAGCAGCCAATCACTGTTGGGAGTCCAGCCTTCAAACACTCCTCCTGAATCCACAGTCACATCTGTGAGCATCTGGAACTTTGGCCCTGATCCTCCACACCACACAACTTGGGATGACAGCGCCACCTACCTGTATCCTTTCAGCAGCCAGTCCATGCTCTGACCCGTTTCCACTGTGGCCTGTTGTGTCATCTGGACCGGAGTCTGGATCATCAGTGTCCAGGTTCATGGAATCTGTCAGAGTGCCGCCGTCCTGTGATGTAATGATAGAGAATCTATTTATCTATTTATACTAATGTGCAGAACCACTAGAGTGTCATTTCTTCACTGCTGTCAGCAACAAGCATTTGGTGTCACACTGGTGTACAACACTTATGGGCTAATTAATAAGAAATGACATATTTATGAATCACCCGCAATGCCCAGATTGTTGCTGCTTATCTGCTGATATGAGCCGTCAACTGTTGCAATATAGAACCACTGGCAGGAAATTACAATTAGTGTAGAGTGTATTATAATTTAAAAGTTTACTTACGGTAGTTCTTTAAAGAATTTAGCACTCCCAAGCCTCATTAATTTTTCACTGCAGTTGGCAGTTTCAACAAAAAACATTTTATTAATCAGTAAATGAAATAAACAAAACAACTTAACCGGTGGGCAGCAAAGGCTTCAGGGTGGGCCCAGGCCAAAATAATAAACCAAACTCCAACTAGCTCGCCTTAAGAACTAACTAAAGAAAGAAAGAGAACCCAAATACAGAAAGGCTAACCTCCCTACATACTTAATAAACAGGAGAAAAGAGGGGACAAAGAAAATGGCAGCCCACCCCTACGGCTGTTTGCTCTAACGCCATTTCAGAAGTGACTAACTGCAGAGTTGGGAGCGGAGGAGGGATGACCGTCAGGCTGGTTCGACTGCTCCTCCTTCTCAGTCGTGGCGCGTCCAATCAGCAGCCGACATCCAGGACCGCACCTGCAAGGCGTCATCCAATCTCTCACACACAGACACACACACAGACACAAAGATAGAGGCACCTAGACCCACCTGTGGGTCATAACACCCCCTCCCTTAAGAACTAAACCCTATTAACATACCTACAAATAAAACTAAACAAGAAAAACCTCACTTCCCCCGAAATAAGAATTCCGCAGCTAGTCCACATGTATACGTGATAATGCACTTGCCAACACATTATCAACCCCCCTTCCTGTGGCAAATCTGGAGATTGAAGTCTTGTAAGAGCAGAGACCACCACATCTTCGAGGGCATTATGGTCTGTAAAAACCTGACCCCAAACATCAAGATGGGCACTGTCAGAAGAAGAGCCAAAGCTTCTTTCTGAACTTCCCAATATTGACTCTGTGTGCGTGCTGCTTACTTGTGGCATGTCCCTCTACTTTATGTCATGGTGCAAAACTGACGTACGGCGGGGGTGGTCAGAAAACAATAGTGGGTGGCTCTCAATTAATTTAACAATATCATGACGGGCTGATGCAGGCAAATGGGACAAAAACGAGCTTAAATTATTCATAATTTCAGAGTTTCCCAGGCGCGCCGAAGGAACACCGATTTTTTTTTTTTTTTTTTTCAATGAGCCCTCCCTCCGCCAATGGGCACGGAGGGGGCGGAGCCCCAGGCGAAACATTTTTCCGAGCAACGTAACGCCCGGTTCAAACTGGACAGGGAAGCACCACGAAGCGCCGAGCGCTTCCATTCGGCGCCCACGTTAATCAATGTGGTGGTTCACAGTAGACGCGAACAAGCACGCGGCTCGCAGCATGCATTTGTTGTTTCGGCGTCTGCTCTATTTCGTGCGTGAGCCGCGAGTGATCCTCGTCTACAGTACAGGAAGTCGCTCAATAAAAACGAGAAAATCCGGTGAATTTTCAAAATAAACTAATTTCAAAATAAAAACCGAATGACAAATTCGATCATATATCATATTTGTATGTTATATTTGTCAGTACATTGTATCAGAGTGCGAGAGAGATTAAACACACACACACACACACACAGGAAGACTTGATCAAAATATGTCTGTTTGAGCCTAGAGATGCCAGTCAATGATCATTATGAAAGAGGTCTTGTCTTAAGATGGACACCTGAGTGCGTGTTTCTATTTATTTACACACACACACACACACACACACACACACACACACAAAAGTAAGCTACGGGCTGGCTACGGGGCGAGGGGGGGCGATGATGAAAATGATTTTTTTTATTTATTTTTTTTTAAAGAAAAAAAAAGAAGCTCAAGTGGGAGTGAAAAGAAGACTGCAGCTGAGCAGAAGCGCTTGTCGACCGTCGCGGAGCTGTTGTGAACCAGTTGGAGCCTCGCTCGCGAAATTCGTCGGCGCTCCGCTTCGCGGCGCTCCGCTTCCATTGAAATGAATGGCACGAGCCGCGCGCCTGTTCGCGTCTGGTCTGAACCACTACATTCAGTGCCTTTACATGGCACTAGAGAAAATCGAATTATTGCCTTAGTCCGATTATGATCGGAGAACTCACGTGCGTGTAAACACCTTACTCCGATTATGATTGGAGTTTGAGAACTCCGATTGGAATCGGAGAACCCCGACTGAGACACCCAGATAATGCGATTGGAATTCAAATTTCTCTGCCATGTATACGCCTTAATCGGACTATTAACTGGACAATGCGAGTGCGCATGCGCCACGCCTCGCTCTCGCAACTCATGACCGCACAACTACGTCGTCTAACAAAACAGACGGCGCGAAACAACCTGGCAAACGCGAATAAGAATGTTGACATTTGGAGAGAGGATGAGACCGGGGCGATGCTTTCTCTTCTAAAAGAGATGGACATATTAAAATAACGCGCAACAGAGACCTTTTTAAAAAGGGTAGCGCAGCAAATGCAGGGCTCCGGCTTTGCGCACCCCTGAACAAATACGTATTCCTTCGTATTTATATTTCTACCTTTTTGTTCACATTTTTTGTAAGTTAGAAGAATTTTAACTTTGTAAATAAAAGCACAGCAAAGACATGTTTTCCTGATTTCTTTTTATTTTGGTAATTTCGCTGTTATTCTTCTGGAAGACACCGTTCCTTTGCAAAACCTGTACACAAACTCTCCCACCAGTCTGCTCCGAACCCGAATCCAACAAGAACGAGAGTTTGGGGTCCGTAGCGACGGCACAAAGCGTAGCATCGAAGTGTTGTTGTAGCCCTCCAACAGCAAACAACGTTCTTGTCTGCCTTTTAAAATAACCAGGAGCACAAGAAATAGGGTACACCTTATCTGCAAAGCAAGTAACACGTACATTATGAACTATCGTTCCATATCATAATAGATTTAATATGTCAACTGAAAGCAGCTGACTGTATACATATATATATATATATATATATATATATATATATATATATATATAGATATATATATTAATTAACCTCTGTCATTGAACTCCAAAACATACATGGTCAATATCCATACTATTATTATGTTGTTGTTGTTTTTTAAATGCTCATACAAAACAAAAAAAAAGTTTGACATCCATATGTAGTGCATTATTTTCGCCAGAAAGCTTCTCATGTTACGACTGACTACATTGACCCATATTTTCCATATACTCAACTGAATCAGATGCCCTGCACATCCCCTGCAAGGGTCACGAGGGGTGACGCACAACCAGCACATGACCTCTACCATGTGCTTCCACCCACGGAAGTGTCATAGGAGGACACGGCTTAAATAGTATGGCTTGTCCACCAGAAGGCTGTATTATGGTGTACATAATATAAAACTTCGGCCCAGTTCTGCTTGTATTGCAATGGTTGCTGTTCCTGAAGTTTCATTTTTTCCTTTTTCCCTTTTTCTTTTTTACATCCATGTTTGTGATGGAATAGTATTGTGAATCGCTAGCTCGCATTGCATGCTGGGACACAACGTCACTCAAGGAAGTTTTGGCTTCGCTGACACGGTCCTAAGGGAAGTAGGTTTTAGTGCACTGGAACGGGATGAATGTGTTCAATCAAGCAGTACAAACCTGATTAATTGTCTTAATACTTCACTTCGAATGGCCATATTGTTTAGGATTAAAATTAGATGACAACTTCTTCACAATATTTGCAACGATTCAATTTGACCAGCTGGTGTCAGTAGAGGACGAAATTTCATGTTGACTATTTCCTAATGGAAGTGCTCTCTTTACGTTGGATTTTTCTCATAATTATTTGAAGTGTAGGCCTGTAGTTGATGAGGAATCACGGTGTGCTAACGCTACTCAAACAGCTTAGATGAAAAAAAGGGAATGTGATTTGGGTTTGTGGTACATTATGACAATCTCAGACTTGCAAGACTGAGTCGACGGTTCAATTCCCATCAATGTGTATTATATATGTGTTATTTAGCTCATCTATTCTACATTTTAAATAGATCACATTTGACATCTGACCCACTGAACACTTACTATTGAACATATTTTTAAACTATGGGCTATTTAGTCTTGTTTTAGGATATAATATAATTCATTGCACAAACTGTCAAGCTAAGTATAAGAGCTATAGTCTACTACTATCAGTCGTGCCAAAAAAGAGACATTTTTACATCTTTATTTTTCATTTTTATTTTATTGTGTCAGCATTGAACCATACAAGCATGTAGTGTTGTCCAACAAAAATGCATGGCGAATCAAATCCCAAACAATCTATGAAACAATGAACACGTTTCCATTGCACTTCATTTTATTGAGCACTAGATGACCTCCTCGAGCACTGTGTCATTGAAGCCTCGAGTAATGAACCATTTTTTGAAACAAGTGTCGAAGCTTCAACAAAGCCTCGATCGGCCATCACTACCTACGGCTGCGTGCTCTAACACCATTTCAGAAGTGACTAACTGCAGAGTTGGGAGCGGAGGAGGGATGACCTTCAGGCTGGCTCGACTGCTGCTCCTTCTCAGCCGTGGCGCGCAAGGACCGCACCTGCAAGGCGTCATCCACTGTCAGACACGCACACAGACACAAAGATAGAGGCACCTAGACCCACCCGTGGGTCATAACACTCCGTGTGGATCTTTTCACTCTGGCATTGAAAGGGGGTGCTAGCGCTAGCCATTTGCTAAGCTATGTACAGACAGCACCACCAGCATCAACATTTAAAAATAAAAGGAACAAACAGACCAACACTTAAAACGGAGCTACTGAGCTCCTTATTCTTGGTGTAGAAACTGAGGCTTACCGATGAGGGGGCCAAACGGGGGAGGAACCAAAGAAAACAAGGAACACCCCACTCACACGTGACACACCTGCAAAGAAAGTGAAGTGCAAAAAAAAAGAAGAAAACAACCACAATCCCGGGTCACAGCACGCGAAGGGGCCCACCACCCGGGACACCGCCACAACCAGCAGCTCTTAGCGACTACAAAAGAAAAGATAAACAGTTGGTTACAAAAAGTTCCCTAAAATCTGTCACATGTACTGAAATAGCAAGAAAAACAAACAAACAATGCAATTACACACACACACACACACACACACACACACACACACACACACACACACACACACACACACACACACACACACAAACACACGTTCCCACCAACCACGCACACGCATACACGCACACACACCACTGTGGCTGGACCGGCGACTTGATAGTGTAACTGTTGTGTCGTAGACAGTAAATAAGTACGAGTAGTCGGGCGAATTCAGGAACACGTTTTTACTTAGTTTTCTTCTCAGGCTATTCACCAGCACAGTCTATATGTTAGATTGCCACCTCAAGGTGGAACACTGTCAATGCAGGCAAATACCACATATCCCCCTTTTTAAGAAAAACAAAGGATATCCATTATGGAACTCAAAGTTAATTTACCCATGCCCATATTACTTAACACGTTAAGTATAAACTGAAATTACACATTCACCTTTTTGCAATAGGGGAACTAAACAACTGTAACGTATTGCATTTATTTTTCTTTTAGTAAACTTGCTGGGCAAACTGGTTGAATGTGAGAAACAGAAATTGAAGAATATAGATTTATGCAAAATATTTAACAGAATGAAAACCACAGTACCAATCAGATAAACATTTCACACTCTCCCCCCAAACCTGCTAGGTTTCAAAATCACCCAACCAAACAGGCGGACGAATCTGCCTGCGACACCTCTGGGACCTGGCAGGTAGTTCAACAGGTGGAAGTGTCTGAGGGGGTACATAAATGTCCTCGGCCCGGACACCATCATTGTCTGAGGGGCCCGCACAAAAAGGAAAATTAGCACGAGACAGGTGTATGGCATTCCATACTTTCCCATCAGAAAGTTCAAAGGTTGCAGGACCTCTCTGAGCAACCACCTGCAGGGGGCTTGTGTATCGAGAGTGTCCTTTCTTTATGATTCCAGGCTTTTTTACCCTGACATAGGACCCACACTGGAACTGGGGAGACTGTGCTCCTCGATGCTTATCGGTGTAGTGCTTGACTTTAGCTTGTTTCAGAACCACCCGGTCTTTCAACCCAGCACGGTGAACAGTAACAGGAGGAGAAGAAAAGTCTCTAAAGTTCAACTTAGTGCGGAACGGGCGTCCATGAAGCAGTTCAGCAGGAGAGATTTGAGTCCGGGCGTGAGGAGTGGCACGATATGTAAAAAGGAAATTGGAAACAAAAGATTTCCAAGGTTGACCTTCTATGTCAGCAGTTTGTAAACAGTCCTTCAGAACCCTGTTCCATCTCTCTACTTCACCATTGCTTTGTGGGTAAAGCAATGGTGAAAACTCGGCAGACACAAATGAAGGGCCGTTGTCAGTCACCAACTCCATTGGATTACCTTCTCGACTGAAGACAGTAGACAGAAATGAAATTACAGTAGCAGATGAAACATTGGATGTGAATGCAACCTCAGGCCATTTGCTGTAATAATCCACCAAGGTAATAGCAAAACGGCAGTCTGGCGGAGCAGAGTGGAATGGGCCCACAATATCCATGGCCAGCTTCTCCCAGGCCGCATTGGGCAACGGCACTGGTTGCAGTGGGGCAGCTCGAGTTATTGCTGTCTTGTCATGCTGGGAACAAGTAGTGCAGGATCGAATGGCAGCTTCAACATCAGTGTCCATACCAGGCCACCAATAAAGCTCTCTCAGTCTTTGCTTAGTCCTGACCATACCTTGGTGTGTATCATGGGCTAACTGAATGAGGCGTGGTCGCAAAGCCCAGGGAATCACAACTCTATGAGGACCTCTCACCAAAACCCCTTCCAGCTCAGCCAGTTCAGTCTGTATTCTGTAAAAGGGCAGCAGGGCAGGATCCAAGCCTTTGGCTGCACGGGGCCAGCCATTTCTGAGATGCATGAGCACTTTCTGCAGAACTGGGCAATCTTGGTAGGCGTTATGTAGCTGGTCAGGAGTAACAGCTGTCAGTTCCACAGTCACCATCGCAATTTCGTCCTCCTCCAACTCCTGCGGTTCAGAAGATGGCAGGGGTAGACGTGACAAACAATCTGCTACAACGTTTTCTCGACCAGGCTTGTACTCCACAGTGTAGTTGAAGCACATTAGACGAGCAGACCATCTTGAAATCCTCATACCTGCTCTTCCGAAGCCTTTTGTGGACAGCAGGGTGGTGAGAGGGCTATGGTCCGTTCGCAGGGTGAAATGCCTTCCCCAGAGGTATGTGCGCCAGCGTTCAGCCGACCACACACACGCCAGAGCCTCTTTTTCTATAATGGAATACTTTCTCTCGCACTCTGTGAGAGACCTGGATGCAAATGCGATAGTTTTTTCACAGTCACCATGCAGCTGAGTTAACACTGCACCTATCCCGTAGTCACAGGCATCTGTAGTGACCAGAGTTGGGAGAGCAGGGTCGAACAGTGTCAGTGCAGGACTTGAAGCAATCAATTCTTTTACACGAGAAAAAGCTACTTGGGCAGCATCAGTCCACGTAAATCCAGAATTCCCTCTGAGCAGCGCACGAAGAGGTTCCACAACAGAGGCATAACAGGGGATGAACTTGGAATACCAACCGGTGAGGCCCAGGAAGGACTGTAGGGCCGTAGCACCACGCGGAGGTGGAGCCTCTGTTATGGCAGTGACATGATCTGGGTTTGGACGGATGCCTGAAGCGGAAACAACGTGGCCCAAAAATGAAAGTTCATTTTGTCTGACACAAGCACTTCTCAGCATTCAGTTTTAGTCCACGGTCATTCAGTCGTTGCATCACAGCTTGAAGTCGAATCTCATGCAGTGCAGGGGTGTCAGCATACACAATTATGTCATCCAAGTAACACTGCACACCCTCCAAACCTGCGAGAATCTGAGACATCATCCTCTGAAATGCACTTGGGGCAGATGCCAGACCAAAAGGCACTTTCGTAAATCGAAAAAGTCCCTCATGAGTAATGAAAGCAGTGAGGTCCCGACTCTCTAGGTGAAGAGGTACTTGGTGATAGGCATTTTGAAGATCAATAGAGGAAAAGATCTTTGCTCCACGAAGCTCATGGAACACTTCCTCTATATGTGGCAGTGGGTGGCTGTCGATTACGACGGACTTGTTGGGCTCACGCAAGTCTGGACATATCCTGAGCCGGCCTGACTTTCGGTTCACCACCACAATTGATGACACCCACGGGGAGGAGTCGATTCGCTCAATAACACCATCCTGCTCAAGTCTTTTTAATTCCTGAGACACTGCATCACGTATGGCAAATGGCAGGCGACGTAACTTCTGCTGCACAGGCTGTATATCTGGTTTCACCATCACTTTATGTACAAATCCAGAAACTGTTCCAGTGCCTGATTTTCCTGCCACAGCAACTGTGTACTGCACTGAGATAGCAGGAGCTTTAGTAGTAACGATGCCATCCCTTATCTCGAGTTGAAGAGCATTAAAAAGATCCATGCCTAAAATCGGTGTGCCTCTTGGAACAATATGAATGTACTCAGATGTGCTTTTTGTCATGAACTTTACTAAAAGTTCCAAACAAGCAAGAACAGAAATTGGTTCCCTTGTGTAAGTAGCCAGATTTTTTCTGGGACTCAGGAGAGGTGTATGGCTAAAATGGGTTTCATACAGGTGCTCTGGAAGAATGGAAACACCTGAGCCAGTATCCACAATCAGGTCAACAGTAACTGGAGAGCCAACAGCAGCCATCAAGGAAACTGTGCATGACAACTTACTGCTTCTTGTATTAGTGTCATTCTCGTCCACCAGCAGCACTGTGACATTTTCACCAGAAACTTCTCCCATGCTGCTAGAAGCATCTCTGCTTTTACACACCCTGGCAAAATGTCCATGCTTAGTGCACAGTCTGCAAGTAGCTGATTTAGCTGGGCACTTGGGGTGATTTGCAACATGTGATGACGAACCACATCTGTAGCAAGTCTTACCAGCAACCTTCTGTCCAACACAGAGAGTAGCAGCTGCCGTCTGTGGCGGCTTGCAATGATAGCTGGAATACCTTTGCTGCTTCTGTCTCCCGCCACGAAAAGTAGTTCCACGGACAACGCCGACGACAGACTCCGCTCCTCCACCTGAGGAAGCGATCGTCTTTGCTTCAGCAGCAGCATTCTCGATCTGGGCAGAAATCCTCAGTGCCTTATCCAGGGTTAACGTATCCTCCAGCAACAGGCGTTCTCTGATCCGTGCATTTGACGTCTTCTCCACAATCTGGTCCCGAATCATGTCTTCAGATAAAGCGCCGAACTCACATGTCGTAACGAGCTCCCGAAGAGTCGCTGCGTACTGAGCCGTAGATTCGCCGGCACGTTGGGCTCTCTGGCGAAACTTATTCCGCTCCGCGACAACATTCAATTTCGGCACAAAAAAATCCTTCAAAGCTTTCAGTGCATCATCGTATGAATCACCGATCGCTGGCAGCGTGTAGAAAATGCGCTGTGCTTCCCCGCCGACCGTGTGAATTAACAGTGCACGTTTTCTCTTGTCTTCGATTCTGTCAGCCAGAGCTAGCACGTAGTTGTCAAACATGCGAAGCCACGTCTCAAAGGGTACCGTAGGCTCACCCGGGTTTTGCAAAAACGCCGGAGGTGGCGAAATCCCATACAGAGCCATCCTCGTCGCCAATATGTTGTGTCGTAGACAGCAAATAAGTACGAGTAGTCGGGCGAATTCAGGGACACATTTTTACTTAGTTTTCTTCTCAGGCTATTCACCAGCACAGTCTATATGTTAGATTGCCACCTCAAGGTGGAACACTGTCAATGCAGGTAAATACCACAGTAACGTCTGCTGTCTGAGGGTCAGCAGTGGCGACGTAAGCAAACGAAGAAAAACACAACGAGAACGGAAAAACAACAAGTAAAACCAAGGCGGGACGGAAGCAACATGCACCGTCCACCGTCTGTACGGGGCGGCTAGCACAATCAAGTGCGGGCGAAGCGGCAGTGTTCCTGCACTTATCTTATAGGACCGAGTTTTGGGCCACAGGTCTTGATCACCAAGCGTCCTCCAGGTGAGGAGAACGACGAGGAGGCTCTGCGCAGCTTTGTGCTCGCAGGCGGCTGTAGGGTGCCGGTGAGGTGTTCAGGAAGCACTGTAAAAAGAACGGACAGGTGAGGTACTACGTACCTATGCTAATAAGCCATAATAATTTAAATGCTAAAATGTCCGCACCTGATCCTCTTACAACTCGGGCACACAAAGCAGATGTTCAGTGTCCCATTGACCACGATGGACCACTAAACGAAGCTTTTAAGAAAAATGCGAAATGAAGCCACTGAGAGCTAAAACAACATGCAAACAATGCCACAGTGCAGCTTTTCTCAAACGGGTCAATTTTGAAATCATTTTAATCAACTCTGTCTTCATTGATCAGAAGGTTTTTGCAGATTTGGAATTAAAAAAATTTAACTGCAGGAATCATAAAATCGTCTCATCAGTGACGTTTATAGAACCATTAAAAAATTGAATATGTGCTGAACAGACAAACGGAGGTGTAAGAGGCCTGTGTGACCAGCAGGGGGCAGCAGAGGACCGACAGCCGCAAGTTCCTCCTCAGAGAGGCCTGAGAAGGTTCTGCACCTTCAGCTCCTCCAGGAGGTCCTCAGCAAAGTGTCAGAGTTTGTTGGTTTTTTTACCTCGGTCGGCAGAGTCAAAGTATTAAACTTGTAGCCAGGGGGCGCTGCAGCTCACTCAACACCTACAAGGTTTGAAAAGGATATTGAGTGGAATTCATCTGGAATGAAAAGAAAAGCACAACTACAGCAGAAAAACTGAACACAAAGACGCACAAAGTTTGAACTACACACTGATTTTCTTCTTCTGTTGATTCAAATGAATTTGACAGAAATAATATCTGAAAAAATAGAAACCAAATGTTAAATTTCGACATTTAAAAAATGGACAGATTAATTTACACCCAGTAAGATAAGAAGATATTTAGCTCTCAGCCAATTAGAGCTGCTGCTCCTGTGTGTGTGTGTGTGTGTGGATGTGGTGGTGTGTGTACCTGAATGTGGGAGTGGGTGTGTTTAAGTACGTCACTGGAAGTAGGCTGCCAATTAGTGCCGCAACCGCCCCACGCCAGCGACAAGCCCAGGGGGGGGGGGGGCCTGGACACGGCACACCCGCCGCAATGCCGGCCAGGAAGAGGCCCGGAGCAGCAGGCCCCCGGACCGGAGGGCACCCGCCCCACGAGCCAGGGCAAGATGACAGGGAGGCAGATACCCCAAGGAGAAGGGACACCACCCGGGGCGAACAGACAGCAGAGCCCGTCCTCCGGACGGGGCCCCCCAGGGCAAGCGAGACCGGACTCATCCCCATTACAGGACCCAGCCCCTTCACCCACCGGGAGGATCGGTCCCCAAGGCAGGCCCGGGCACCCAGAGGCCCCCCCCTACGGACCCAGTATGGCGCATCGCCGCAAGTGGCGAGGTCCCCATAGGCCCAGCCGGTCTCGCACCCCTGGGGCACCGGACTGCACAGGGCCCATCCAGAGTGGGAAAGATGTCGGATCCCGCCCCCGCTAGCAGGCCGACCCCACTGTGTGTAGGGGTGTCAGTGTGTGTATATGTGCACTTGCTGGTGTGTTGAACTATGGTGCGTTTAAAATGGAGGGGTGGTAAGGCCCTGGGGCAACCACACTGCTGCTGAGCAGGGCGGCGGCCGCAGTGCACAAACCACCCCCCCAGGCCTTAAGTGTCTGTAATGCTATTAAGATTGGAGAGGGTCTTAAGGCCAGAAGGCCGGGCAGCGACCACCCAAGACACAAAACCCCCGAAACAGAAGAAAATAAATAAATTAATTAAAAATTTAGGAAAGAAAAAAAAAAAAAAACACCTATTATGTGACCAGGGGGGACTCCCGGTCAGGGCGCCCCCTCAGCGACATCGGGGCCGGGGACACCCCAGGCATGCGACCCCACCGCGTACGATCCAGCGCCAGTCCCCAGACACAGGGACGGACCAGCCCTCCCACCAACAAGGGGGCACACAGACCAGAGCCAGGGACGCCCCCTCCCCCCCCCCCGGAGCACCACCCCCAAAGCACCACCCACCACCCACCAGGCCCAGCCCCCCGCGTGGTAGACATCCCCCGCCGGGGCACCCAACCCCCGATCCCCCACCAACCCGCAAAGCAGCCGAACCCCCCACGCCCAAACCCCCCCCCCCCCCCCCAGACCGCACCCGGTCCGCGGCAGCACGACCACGGCTGCCCACATCAACCAGCAGCCTCAGCTATTGATTGATTACTAGTTAGTTATAGGATGAAGCAGACATTCCTACCAAGGAGGTGTGGTCTAACAGTAAGTTCCTATATTGTGCAATGTGCAGGTGTTGTTTTGTTTTCCAGTTTGTGAGGATTGTTTTCTTAGCGATAGATAAGGAGGTGATCAGCATGCGAGATTCTGCCTTATCTGATGTGATATCACTGAGGTCCCCTAAGAGACAAAAAGAAGGAGTGGCTGTGATGTTGTAACCAACCTGTGCTGATAGATCATTGCATACTACGTGCCAGAATTTATTTACTGGTGGGCAATGCCATACAGCGTGTAGGTAATTATCTGGGACATTAACTGTGCAGTGTGAGCAGGTCTGAGAGGCGGTCATGCCTATCTGAAACATCCGCTGTCCAGCGTCGTGGATCCTGTGGAGTACTTTAAAATGTATTAATTGTAGAATAGGTTGTTTTATCAGTGAAAAGGTGTTCAGGCAGATTGTTCTCCAGAAATTAGAGTGAGGCTAGAGAGACAGGTCTCTTTCCCACTTAACAATTGGGATAGAAATTGTGCAATCTGTATTTGTAAGCAACTGACTCCAATAGAACTGCACTCGTCCTTCTCTCACATTACATTGGATCACAATGACCAAACAACACAACAAAGACAATGATGCCACTGTGCTGCCACATCCAGACTCTGTGTAGGTCTGTAGGCCTCTTGGACCTTCATGTGAACCACTGCGTGTTGACTGGAGGTGAAACATGACTGACTGCTGTCCTCCTACCTGGACAATGCAATCTCACTTTCAATCTCACAGCCACTAAAAAACCTGATTGTGATTGAGAGGTCCTCAGCAGCCAATCACTGTTGGGAGTCCAGCCTTCAAACACTCCTCCTGAATCCAGAGTCACATCTGTGAGCATCTGGAACTTTGGCCCCGATCCTCCACACCACACAACTTGGGATGACAGTGCCACCTACCTGTATACTTTCAGCAGCCAGTCCCATGTTCTGACCCGTTTCCACTGTGGCCTGTTGGCTCATCTCGTCCAAAGTCTGGATCATCAGTGTCCAGGTTCATGGAATCTGTCAGAGTGCCGCCTTCCTGTGATGTAATGATAGAGAATCACTCTATTTATACTAATGTGCAGAACCACTGGAGTGTGGAAGCAGACAGTTACCATAATCCAAATGAAAAAGCAACAGCAGAAATGCTTTTTCATTTTAAGAACGTGGCTGCATTATTTGACTCATAATTAAAATGGTTAATAAATAATCCAAACTGCATTTTCATTTTCTTATTCATGACTGCTCATTCTTGTACTTAATTCAAATGAAGGAAAACACATTTGAGATTTAATTTTCAAAACATGCACCAGAAAAGAGTTACCAAAATTCAATATGAAATGTAAAATTCAAAAATGAAAAAGCAATAGCAGAATGCTTTTTCATTTTAAGAACGAAGCTGCATTATTTGACTCATAATTAAAATCATTAATAAATATTGCTATATGCATTTTCATTTTCTTATTCGTGTCGCACCTTTTATGACACAATCAAAAAGAAAACTGAGAGCATTGCTTTTTAATTTTCGTGGTCCTGCCCTGCACAAGAGTTACCACAACTCGAAAACGAAATCGCAATCTCAAAGTAAGCGCGCGGCGCAGGAAAGTGACGTCAGCAGCTCTCCACCTGTGGCTAATCTAATACCAGTGCCATGATCTGCCACTGCATCTTCACTAGTACTAACTGATGATGGATCACAAATCACATGTGCAAGGCGTAGAACGAGCGGAGCAGTCAGAGGCAACAGAAGAAGAAAGAAAAGCCTCCTTAGCTTAGTTGATCTTCTGTGTTGCCTCCTGGACGGTGCTGGCCTCCTCTGGCTTGGTGCTGGCAACCACGGGAGCCACAGGAACCACGAGCACAGCTCTGGTCATCTGTGGCGTCGCCATCACCTGATTATAATGAGAAAGATGTGATTTTATGCCAATAAACATAGAAAGGAAAACACTAGGCTTTACACGGTCACGATTTTTGTGCCGATCACCGATCAGTGAGTTTAAATAAACCGATCACCGATCACCGATCACGTTAGAGGCAATAAATACTTGTTTCTGTACACCCCTTGCCTTCTCACAAGCACCGTCTAAAGTTGTTTGCTTTAGCATCCGTTTCAGAGTTTGCTTTTCTTTTTCTTTCTCCGCGCTGCGTTTCTTGAACTCGACATGCTCCTCCGTGTGTATCTTTTCCAAGTGCCTGATTAAATTTGTGGTGTTGAATTTTTTTACCAAAGTTCCCCCGCGAGGTACTGTAGCATTGCATATATTGCAGATAGCTTGTGCCATGTCTGTTTCTCTCACTTTGAAAAACTTCCGCACCTCCGACACGTTTGTTTGTGTCGCCCATGGATGTTGCTGTCGTGAAGATTCAAAGAAACTTTATTGTCCGTCACATAGCGACAGTACTCAAAACAGGAAGAGGCACGAAGACGAAAATGAAGGTTTTTGAATCATGAATCATTAGCTCTCGGTGTTATGCCCCGGCCTAGGGGGAACCAGGACACAACATAAAGGCTCCCCCCCTTCTCCCAGCTCTCAAATTAGACAAAGGTGCTTCGTCCACAGGATGGTTTTTATTAAACGTCACCATCATGGCACTGGCGTCAGGGAGGGCATGGCCAAAACAACAAACAAAATGGCTCTCTTATGGATCTTACCTATGAAGAAAACAATAGAATAAATGACAGTCAAACTAACCTCCTTAACTAAAACACAGGAGAAAAGGGTCACAACACAAATGGCTTCCCTCCCCTACGGGCTACGTGGACACAAAGGGAACTGAAATAGATTACAAAACAGAATTGATGGCTGAACACAGAATGCTGCTGCTGCGGCACATGGCCTCTGGTTGGGAGCTGGGAGAAGGACAAAGAGACCGAGGTGTTGAAGTCCTCCTCCTTAAATATTGGCACCAGCCAATCACCTTTCCGCACCTGGAACAAGCAAAAAAAAGGGAACACAGGATCTACTGCGCCATCTAGTGCTCAAATGAAGAGCAAGTAAGGCTGAAGAAGGCAAAACTTACACCATCATAACACCACCATGTACAGCTGACGAAGGGGGAGGTGATCGGCCATATACACAAATGTTAAACCTGGAAGAAGTGTCACATAATCAATTGTGTAATCACACAATTCTAAGAAATATCTGTTAGCACAGTGTCACTGAAGAGAAAAAAATACAACAAAAATATGTATTTTACACACCCATGCGTGCAGCAACATGATGATATACTTGACGTAGCGCTGTTTGTAGTTCTGGCTTGACAGTCAGGCGAGATGGAAAGTCAAGCACAAACACCTACAAAAAACCCCAAACAAACATAAAAATGCAAAATAAATTCATGAATATTCATGTTATTGAACTATGGATCATGGAATTACTTGATATTGATAAAACAAAGTGGCGATGACATTCATGTGTTCAAATTTGTTTGTCACAGCAGATAAACAAACCTTGGGCCAGCTGTCCAACACAGTTGCCAGTAGCGCAGCAAAATCCTGGGCGGAGTCTGTTACAAGCCCGTGTTCAAGGTTGTTGCCCGGGGCGAGAACACAAAACCATCCACAAGTGGACAGAGATGTGAGTCTCCCACCACCAGAACACTCTGCGGGAAGAGAAACTGCGTTCGTAAGACAGAAAAATAAAGAAACTCGTGGCTTGACAAAATCACGACCCATACCTTCTTGTCTGGTTGCTGGGCCTTAAGAACGAACTTGCACTGTTTTGTCAGTCAGGAGCAAAACGGGCCATCTTCGCAACCAGGTCGCTGACCAGTACCGCGCCCTGTGTAAATTGACAAAAAAGAAAAATCTAAATATGTTTTTGTAAGATTTATTTGGAATACAACATAACAACACAGGCAGAACATGAAATCATGAACGTGGAAGTACTCACGACGTTCAAAGTCCTTCCGAGGTGGAAAAGGTGTCCAATCCCGTTTTTGCTCCAGGCGTCGTTTCATGGCCAGAGAGCGACGGAATGCCTTGGTGTTCGGCATCTGAACAATGAAATGAAAGATTGTGTCATTTTCAATGAAGGACAATGATAACACAAGTTTACAGAAAAAAGTGATGTTTTCTCACACACAACATCAAAACACAGAAAGGTTTCTGTACCTTTGCAGCTGGAGACGAGCTTAAATCAATAAAGCAAAAGAAAATGTGTATGTGTACTCTTGGACCCTAACTCTAATGCCATACAAGTCTATGGGGTGAAATTTCAACTTTGTCCTACAGATATGGGGCCACTTGCTTTTTCATCAGGAGCCCCCAAGAAGCGCCCACGCCAAATTTGGGGCTTCTAGTACTTGAGGAACCCCGAAACCCTAACCCTAATTTCAGCTAACCCTAACCCTAACCCTAGTTTCAGCCTTATTGTTAACCCTAATTCAATGCAAGTCTATGGGGTGAATTTTCAACTTTGTCCTAGAGACATGGGGCCACTTGCTTTTTCATCAGGAGCCCCCAAGAAGCGCCCACGCCAAATTTGGGGCTTCTAGTACTTGAGGAACCCCGAAACCCTAACCCTAATTTCAGCTAACCCTAACCCTAACCCTAGTTTCAGCCTTATTGTTAACCCTAATTCAATGCAAGTCTATGGGGTGAATTTTCAACTTTGTCCTAGAGACATGGGGACACTTGCTTTTTCATCAGGAGCCCCCAAGAAGTGCCCACGCTAGATTTGGGGCTTCTAGCCAATGAGGAAAAATTTGGAGCAGACACGACAGGGTTACAGCTGAGAAGGCACTTAAGATCCTCAAAGGACTGTTGCCACTCACTAGACCAAACAAATGGTTTCAATGGACTGGTTAATTCTTCTCTCGTGGCCGGCAGCTCCACTGCCTTAGTGCTGGAGATGAACGCTCAGGGGCGCCGCCAGGAATTTTGGGCCCCCTGAAAAAAAACAAAAACAAATGGGCCTCCTTTGCGCAGCGCTTGTCAAAAGCTTCACATCACTCAAAAAATACAGTATAGTTCAATAATAGTGCTTGAGTCCATCTTTGACAGTGTCAATGTATTTTTATTGTGAATTCTCCACAAAGCAAACTCTTAACATTGATGAATGATTCATGAAAAAAACACTTGATGTTTCTCGGACAAAGTTGAGCTTTGACCTTCATAGACTTGCACTGCATTAGGGTTTAGCGATAAGGCTGGAATTAGAGTGAGGGTTTCGGGGTTCCTCATGGGCTAGAAGCCCCAAATTTGGCATGGGTGTGTCCAGGAGGATCCTGATGAACCTGAAAGTGGCCCCATGTCTCTAGGACAAATTTGACCTTTGACCTCCATAGACTTGCATTGAATTAGGGTTAACGATAAGGCTGAAACTAGGGTTAGCTGAAATTAGGGTTAGGGTTTTGGGGTTCCTCAAGAACTAGAAGCCCAAAATTTGGCGTGTGCGCTTCTTGTGGGCTCCTGATGAAAAAGCAAGTGGCCCCATGTCTCTAGGACAAAGTTGACCATTGACCCTCATAGACTTGTATGGCATTAGGGTTAGCGATAAGGCTGGAATTAGAGTGAGGGTTTCGGGGTTCCTCATGGGCTTGAAGCCCCAAATTTGGTGTGGGTGTGTCCAGGAGGATCCTGATGAACCTGAAAGTGGCCCCATGTCCCTAGGACAAAGTTGACCTATGACCCTCATAGACTTGTATGGCATTAGGGTTAACATTAAGCGATACAAACCTGGTGAGTTTAAGACTTAGTGACTCTACGTACATGAATGTATGGGGTACCCCGTCCTTACTTTGTTCCAACCTTCCCTCCACAAACCTGGCTGTCCAGTGCAGAAGTCAAAGTGAGAGAGAGAACAAAGCAGGAGGAGGGCCTGTGACGCCGCTGCTGATTGGCTCGTTGGTCGGTTGAATGAGCCAATTCTAGAGCTCCCCTCGGTGTCCACACACTGCAAAATATATCTAAGAAATAAACACTTAAATTGAGAAAGAACAGGCTAGAAACAAGTCAAATTATCTGCCAATGCAGTAAGATATTTAGACTTGGTAAGATTTCTTAAAATAAGACGATATATCTAGGCATTTGAAGAATGGGAAAACTCTTGAAATAAACAGTAAAGCACTCATTCCAAGGACTGTACTAAGTCAAATAAACTTGATACTAGCTTCTCAATTCTTTTTTCACGTTTGCTTCTTTCTTAATTTGAATGAAAAGATCTTAAAACCAGACCTACTAACAGTGCAATTCTTCTTAATTTAAGTGTTCACAATATTAGCTTTTTTTTCTCAAAATGAGACAAAGCATCCACCCCCCCTACGCCCATTCCCCCCCAAAAAAAAATAATTCAGCAAACAGAATTAATATTGTCAACAACTATTTATTCACTTAAATTGCTGACAGTGCCTTCACTGCCTTGTAATAAAAACGTCACTAAGGCATTGCATCTTAAAACAATCTCAAGCAATCATTTCTAGAATGCAAGTAATGTTGTGTTGTTACAATATTCACCGTCATCATTATTGAATATTGATTCAGATTCCCTGACACAAAAAAAACAAAAACAGTATGGGGACAGCATATAGTGTTGTGTTCCTATCACCACTGATAACATGTTTGTTCCAACAGACTCCCACCCACCCTCAAGTTACAACTACCAGGGGAGTGTATCACTACCTATGCCTAGTACACAGCTCTACTCCCCAATAAAATCTTTCCATTCTGCCATGGTCTTTTTTGTATGAGGCTGTGGTGTCTCACACATGGATAGTGTCCTGTAGCACTTCTATCTGAATGACAGAGAGAAGGGTTGCCACACACTTTTGGATATGTGAGGTGCAGGGCATAGTAGTAACCCATCAGATGAAGCAGACCGTCACTCAAGTCTTCCGTGGCTCCAAGACAGATGAGACAGCGGGTCCCATCAAACAGCAACACAGGCCTGCAGAAAGACCTCTTCTGCGAGTACATTGTGGGATCTTCTGTTGGCTAAAGAAAAAGAAGAAGGAAACGCCACATCCATGCATGGAACTATGAAGTGTTGAATGTGAGAAAATGCAAACAAACTTTCACCTGAATGACATGAAGCAGTGCCTCACTGGCATGTCCCAGCTTCTTCGGTGGTGGACTTGGTGAAGGAAAGAGTGTGGGGAGTGCCCTGAGCAGCGCGATGGAATATTCCACTGGAATAGAACAAATCAACTTTGAGTTCAAAGTTAGTCTTCCTAAAAATGAGTCTTATTAGGTTTGTGTTGATCACAAAAAAAATCGTATTTTTTCAGCATGAAGAGTATTACCATTCTGCATCTATTCATTCAGCGCAACATAAACCATCCTATGTCCAAGGAAACAGCTACACAGTCAATTAGAGACACAGCAAAATGACTCACCTACATCCAGCGTTATGCGTGGCTTCATCACTTCATTTTTTTTCCAAACACCATAAAATTACACATTGGTGCAGAAGTCTTCCCATCTCTTTTTTTAGTTCATCAATGAATTTTCTGTTGCCCTTATCCAGAATGCGCCGCAGCTCATTCATCGCCTATAATGCAAGTCAGTGTTAAAATCTGCAAAAATGCTTGCTTTTCATCATAAACCAAAACAAGTTAATCACTTACACGATAAAGATCCTTGACACATGGATATGCATCCAGGATCTTTGTTGGCCTTGTCCTGTTCTTCCAGAACATCACTATCAATGAAGGATCTTCTTGCTTGAAACTGCAGGTCAAGAA
Source organism: Nelusetta ayraudi (assembly GCF_046127955.1). Classification (NCBI taxonomy): domain Eukaryota; kingdom Metazoa; phylum Chordata; class Actinopteri; order Tetraodontiformes; family Monacanthidae; genus Nelusetta; species Nelusetta ayraudi. The sequence continues at coordinate 1,584,687 of NW_027466088.1, forward strand.
TTTGGGAGACAGCATCTTGGTTGGGTTTTGGTTTCTTGTACAGCTCCTGCAGGGTCTGATAATGTCTGGCCTGTGCTGTCAGACCATCTTTGGCTGATGAAATGGAGGAGACAAATCAGTAAATCAGTCAAATGGATGAAATTGTTTGGAGCATCAAAATATATCAAATGACAATTCAAATGTAAAAATGCCTGTGATATATCATGATATCCAAAACTATCATAACATTGCCTAGCTTTCATACATTATCATTATTATTAAAATGGACATGTTTCTACTTATGTGAAGTGTGGCCATTATCAGAACTGCGCCCTGGTGTGTGACACAAAATAATTGTTGATCCACCAATTGAGTCTGCATCATGATCTTCTTCTTGGTCACTTGCTGAGAAGTCAATGCGATGCCTTTTCTTCTTGTGGCCACTCTCTGGTGAATCTCTTGTGAAGATTCTTGTAAGTGCTCGCTTGGTAAATAAAATTTCACTCATTGAAAGAACAAATAAAGATGGAAAGTGAACATGAACAGATAAAAAAAGTATCAGCCAAAAATAACCACACGCTTCAAAATCTAAGTGCGCAAAATAATATAATCACTTACATGTTTCATTGTTTTGTCTTAATCCTTCAGCATGGGATAATAATCCACTAGTCTTTGAGACATTGCAGTGACTTCATGCTTAGAAGGGTACCAGACCCCCTCTCCTTGCTGACTGGCTCTCAAGATAGAAATCATGCTGGTGACAGTGTTTCTCACCAGCCTGCATCTCAGCTCTTTGAACATGACACATTTCCCCTCACTGGCAGTGCGGGCCATCTGGAAGTAGTGCTTACGAGCTTGCTCCAACTCACTGTCTGTATAGAGGGTGGGCAAACTTTTTTAGCAACGGGCCACATGACAGACCTGCATCGAGTTGGCGGGCCATGGAAGGGGGGGTTGTAGGTAGGTACAGAATTAGTCCGGGTGCAGAATCGTTCTGGGTGTAGTGACTGCCCGATACGGCAACTCCATTGGGAAATACCTCTACATCGCGGTCGAACGTGATATATGGATAGATCACGGTCAAAACGCTATTTCGCGGGTGATAGATAGATAGATTGTGAGAGAATTTCGTGTATACAATATAATACAAAGTACTGTAAATACGGCAGGGATTGACAGAAAAAAAAAGATAACCTTAATCAACCGATGTAGTTTGTCCTAATAGAGTTGCCGTATGTGACGTTGTTGGCATTCGCCCACTGGACAGAGGCGACTGCCAATTACGTCACATACGGCAACTCTATAAACGTACCGCGATCTATCCATATATCACGTTCGAACGCGATGTAGAGGTATGTCCCAATGAAGTTGCCGTATCGGCAGTCACTTCCGCCTGGAACGATTCTGCACCCGGACTAATTCTGTACCTACACCTCGTTGACAGGGGGGAAGCACGCTATCGCTATCGCGCTACACTAACTCGGCAAAGTTACGTGCCGACAAAGTTTCGTTGGGGGGTGCGGTGTTGGGGGGTTATGACTGGCTTCACGCGGGCCGGACAGAGACACGCAGCGGGCCGGATGTGGCCCGCGGGCCGGGGTTTGCCCATGTCTAGTATAGACAACATATTGTGGAGGAGCAGGAAGCTGTAGGGTCTTCTTTGGGCTGCTTTTCACCAAAGGAGTGGATGTCTGAGGACAGATTGGAGATGTTCCTCCTGGTGAAGACACAGTTCCTGGCTTCATTCGGGGCAGCCTTGTCTGGTACGGTGGAATTCTCAGCCGAGAGGAAACCAGATCCAAAACATTATGAACAAGAGAGAAACAATAGACACAATTAGGAAAAAAGAAAAAAAAAGTGTTATGCTCGATGTTTTCAGAGCAAAGTAGGTAACCAATCACATCTACACTAATAAGGGCCCAAATCCGTTTCCTCCTGAGAAAGTGTTCTGGTCCAGGAAAAAGGTCTCTCAAATCATCACGACTGAGGGTGTGGAGCAAGACTTCATCGATGTTGGCAGCTATAAAGACAGTCCAATCATTAACAAACCTTTTACACTTAACAACCCATACATTTTTGAACTAATGAATTTAATTCAACTTGACAAGTCAAACCAAGTTTGTTTTGTGCCAATTTCTGTTATCAGAATTAATTGTAAATGCAATTCAGTTTAGACATTTTGTCTCAAATTTGTAAAATACTTCTTTTTGAAATCAGTGTCAGCATACAGTTATTTTAATTACTTAGCGGACAAATCATAGTCATGGAAATTTTTTCATACCTACACATGACATACCATTTAAAATTGATACTGTGACATCATCCAGCTCATCCATTATTGGCCCCGGTTTGGATGTCCATTTAATTTCTCCTCAATCTGGCAGGGGAAAAAAAATCATCATATTAAGGTCACAATTAGGACAAGCTAGCCTTCCGACTCAAGATCCGTTTTTTTACAATGCCCATCTGCCATGGATCCCAAAGTTCCCATGCAATTAAAAGTTGTGACACCTTATCTGAATGATAACCCTAGACAGCTCAACAGATTGCTAGTCATACAGACAACAATCAAAATTGGAGTGAAACTTGTAACCACAATGCCTGCAACATGGTGGTACTTATGGTAATAATCAACAAATACCAGTGTTCTTCGTGACCAAATGACAACATCTGATAGGATTGTGCCACCTTGAACTGCAATCAACTTAAATATTGATAAAAACAAGCAAATTGTACCTAAACTATATCTTCAATCAATCCAATTTGAGCACCCTCTACCCCATAAACTGAAGATACTGCAATACAAACTTGGTAGTACAGTATTTCGTCATGCCACATATAACTAGGAATACTAATTGCTTGTTCACATGACTAGAATTGCAGTACATCAATCCAATACAAAATACACACTTGTCATCAAGCTCATAAATCCATCGAGTCGAGATGAGCACGTGCAAGGAGTCGGACTCCGTGAGTTCACGTAAACAGAGCATTGCGTTTGCGTAAATTATGCACGGCTATCGAGCTAGAAGCCGAGTCCGATTTGGTGCACACAACCACACTATAATGCCTCTCAATGTCCTAACCCATGCCACGAAACAAACGTGAAGAACCGATTTGAGTTTCTCACGGGACCAGCAGTGAAGTCACAACCGTCGCCCCAAATGAAATGTCGCAGCAGGAGCCTGAGGATTTTCTGAGTCAACATGCTGATCAACAGGTAACGTAATGTTGGCTTCCTTGACGACATTAGACAACTCCCTGTTTATATTTTATTCATATTTTAGTACAAAGCCTCCTTGTTTTATGATCTTTGACTTGTTCGGTTTTTGTTTTGACATTATGCTGTTAGTGTTTATTTCAAATTAACAAGAAGTACCGGTACAGATAGTAGGAACTTAATATAACACTTGCGTCAAACAAAGAATAACTAACTGTACATATCATGTCTACAGGAAGGAGCTGGTACATTAAGTGAGAATATTCAGGAATATTAAGAGAAGATATATTCAAGGTTGTCCTGAGGTCAACTGTACCAACCATTGACAGAGCTTATGGAGCAATTTGATGTTATTGTACAGTAAACATGGAATATTGGAGCTGTCGCAAAACAAAACAAAAAGCCAACTTTAAGGCTTATTATCTCCAAAATGATACAGTAATCAATCACATTTAGAAATCAAATGTTTCTAAATGTCAAGTCAGTAATGTCAAGTCAGTGCTTGATGTGTCATCAGCAGGCGTCGGCGTCAGTAATGGGGGCATCGGCAGGTTTCAGGGCGGAATCGCCAGGCGTTGGGAAGCGTCGGCGGGTGTCGGGGGCTCGTGGCCAGGTGGCGGACGTCACGGCAGGCAGTGGCCAGGTGGGCTCAGTCCCGCAAACGCTGCTTACAGCTTTAATTTTGTATTGCTTTGATAACATTGTTTAAGTTGAGTTTAAATTTACACTATTTTTTTTTTCTTAGCTGCTAATTGTTCAAAAATGCTGATGTTAAAAGTGTGTTTGCACAGTATATGTTATGGCACTTTAATTCATATGGCAGTACATTTAAAATAACTGGCCGTCAAGTTCCAGGAACTGACAAACTGCACTGAGTTGAGTGAGATTCTCCAAAGGAACTCCAGTATAAATGTGGACTTTACATTCTAGTCCCCTGTGAAGAAAAACCCAAAAGTGAATGTTTTTGTGCCTCACCCTTTCTAACTGGGACATTTGCAAGGGAACGCAGACTGGTTATGCTGCTCCCTGATAAAAGAAAAATGTTTCTGCTGTTACCTCAGAAATTGCCTGTTATTATTGTGGCTCAGGATTTTGGAGGTAGATTTATTTTTATTTTTCATAAGGAACAGGATAACAGTAATGCCCTGGCATTGGCAATAAGCTTTAATTTTGTATTTGCATTTTTTTTAACTTTAGATTTACATTAAAAATGTTTCTGTGTAAAGTGCTGATGTTAAGTGTTTGCACGATAAATGTTATGGTGCTTTCGTTTATATGGCAGAACATTTAAATTAAAGTGTATGAAAGACTTCTTTTAAATTCATTATTGGCTTTTGCGTATACAACGTGAATAATCGTGATTGATCAGGTAAATCATGCGATTAATTGCGATTAAAATTTTTAATCGTTGCCCAGCCCCAGTAAAAACATTTTTCTGGTGCCAGCATTTCGTGAGGCAGAAGTTGATTCATACTTCAGTGCCTTGGAGCGAATAGCTTCGCCACTCAACTGGCCAAGAGACATGTGGCTTGTCCTTCTCCAATGCAAGCGGGTGGGAAAAGCACAGGAGTTGGTGTCTGCTCTTTTCTTAGAAGACAGCCTGCAATATGATGTTGGAAAGGAAGCAATTTTTCCTGCTTATGAGCTTGTTCCTGAGCCCTACCGGCAAAAATTTAGGAACCATAGAAAATCTAGTGGTCAAACCTTTGTCGAGTTTGCATGGGAGAAAAGCAACCTCTTTGATAAATGGTGTGCAGCTAATGATGTCAAAAATGACTTTGAGTCACTCCGTGAGCTCGTTCTTTTAGAAGATTTTAAAGACTCTTTGCCAGAGAAGGTGGTAATGTTCTTGAATGAACAGAAAGTGTCGTCATTGTCCAAGGCTGCTGTCCTCGCAGATGAGTTTGTGTTGACCCACAAAAATGTCATCTCATCTTCCCCCCCGATCGGACACGCCTTCTGCTTCTTGTCCCACAAGAGCCGAGTCTAGCCACCTCCCCCTTGAAAAGGCTAGAGGGAAGGGACTTCTGGTTTGGCCATAAAGCAGTAGACTGCGCGACACCAGGGCTCTCGACCATCCAGGGTAAAAACTCCCCGAAAACTTGAATAACTATTGTCAGATATCATATTAACTACAAAGTGATCAGGGGAACGTTGGAATGGGAAGGAAAACTCCATTCAACCAAAACAGAAACACGGTAACAGACAATATGGCGGAACTACCAGCTTGCTCTGAAACAGAGGGAGATGGCGAAACAAACTCCTCGTGACTAACGACGCGAAAAAGGGCTCGGACATAGAAATTATTAGCAAGGAGATACGGGATTTAAAAACGGAATCAAAAGAAGTCCTTCGCACGTTTGGAGAAACACTGAGGAACGACGTGGAAAAAGACTTGGACGACTTCAAACACGAAATAAATCAACAACTTGCGAAAGTCATCACCGAACAGGAGCTCCAAACCGGCAAGATCAACGAGGCTGAGTCGCGGATTGAAAAGCTAGAACGTTGGGCACAGGAAGCTAATGACGCTCTGGTCATATCACTGAGTGAACAAAAAGCTCTTCAGGACAAGTTAACTGACCTGGAGTCCAGGCCGAGGTGAAACAACCTACGTATCTATGGAGTCACTGAAGGAGAGGAGGGAGAATCTGTGGCCAAGTTTGTGGAAGACCTGCTGAAAAGCGAACTGCACCTGCCAGCAGATTTTAATGTCCAAATTCAGAGAGCACACCGCTCACTTGCACAGAAACCAGCGGACGGTGCCCAACCGAGACCCATCATTGTTAACTTTCTGGAATTTACTACCAAAGAGAGGGTCCTGAGAGAGCTATGGACAAAGAAAATAGAACTGGGGAATAAAGTACCGTCATTCCATCACGATTACGCGACAGAGATGGTCCAAAAGAGAAAGGAGTACAACACTGTTAAAAGAATCCTGAAGGAGAAGGGCATCCGGTTCCAGACGCCATTCACCAAGATGAGGACCCACTGGGATACGGGAACTCGAACCTACAACAGCGCAGAGGAGGTCAAGGAGGAATTGGCGAGACGAGGCCTGGCGGAGAAGACGGCGGTGGCGACGGTTGCGGAGGGGCCTGCGGCACTCGGTGCCCCGCACTACGACGGAGTGGCAGTGCAAGGAGGGATCCTGGAGGGGCTACGCATCAGCACGACGCATCAATACACATAGATCATCATCTATCAAAAAAAGACTAGATGTGGCGAGGGGGAGGGTCTGGCGGAGGTGGAGACAATTCAGATGGTGGGTATAAAGGAAAATTGGGTGGGGTGGGGGGGGGGGCGGGTGCCTGACAATGCCACCTGGGGAGTTGCACCCCAGGAAATAAACTATAATAAAATTCCTCGGGCTACACAGGTTCGTTACGCTTTGAAATTTAAGAGGACGAGACGGACTTCCAATGAAACAGCTTTATTTGACAACAATTTAAAATAGACCAGGTTTAGCTGCCTGAGTGTCAAGGAAATAAGTACCATACCAAAAAGACTGTTCTACATAAGAAAATAAGGGGAACAGGGCCAAAGAAACCAAAGAAAACTCAAAAAAGGGAATAAACAAAGCTAAGGGAATCACTACAAACCAAAATTCACGCTACGCCAACTCCTGTCCTAAAGAAAAGAGAACAAAATTAACATACTAATACCTTGAGACACCCAGGCAAGCGTTAAACAGTTAGAACGAAAGGAAAACTTTATTGATTCTTCGCGCACACACACACACACACACACACACAAAACAGAGGAGGACGGAGCGACTGCACCCAGGCAGGGGGTTGAGACCAGCGTCCTTCCAGTACCCGTCTCGGCGCACCGGTGTTCAACCGGCGCTCGGCAGCCTCCCCGCCGAGCGCCAGAGGAGGAGGCGGGGGGCTTCGGCTTTAACAGCCAAGCGGTGAATGCACAACGATCACGCACACACAACACCACCTCCCGATGAACGGGCACCCGCCAGGGTTCCTCCTCCAGCTGCGCTTATGGCCCAGCCCGCTCTGGGATTGCTAGCCGAAATGCTAAGAACTGCGAAGGACAGAGTTCTCAGCGTGGACACGCCAGAGGACAGAGTGCTGACTCCAGCCTGCGCTTCTTTTTAAAAGAGCTGCTTTCACTCTGCACTCTGGCGCAGGTGTAATCAGTGCGTTTACATGCAGAGCTTAATCGGACTAAGCAATAATTTGGTTTTCTCGTCCAATCGGAGTTCTCACCTTGTCCCCCTATACATGCAGCTGAGAAATTTGAATTACTGACAGGAACGTGTCCTCCTCCTAACAGTAGGGGGTGGAGTGAGCCTTTTCAGCTGGTCAGCTGCTTTCGGTTGACATATTACATCATTATGATATAGAATGATAGTTCATAATGTACGTGTTACTTACTTTGCAGATAAGATGTACCCTATTTCTTGTGCTCATGGTTATCTTAAAAGATAACCATGAGACAAGAACATTGTTTACTGTTGGAGGGCTACAACAACACAATGTCTTCGATGCTACGCTTTGTGCCGTCGCCACGGACCCGAAACTCTCGTTCTTGTTGGATGCCGGTTCTGCGCAGACTGGTGGGAGAGTTTGTGTACAGGTTTTGCAAAGGAACGGTGTCTTCAGTTATACACACGCTCATTAAAGTGCCGACCGTGGAGGAAGCTTGTGCCGCTGCACGCCGTTTCCAGCAGAATAACAGCGAAATTATCGAAATAAAAACAAATCAGAAAAACATGTCTTTGCTGTGCTTTTATTTACAAAGTTGAAATTCTTCTAACTTACAAAAAATGTGAACGAAAAGGTAGAAATATAAATACGAAGGAATACGTATTTGTTCAGGGCTGCGCAAAGCCGGAGCCCTGCATTTGCTGTGCTACCCTTTTTAAAAAGGTCTCCGTTGCGTGTTATTTTAATATGTCCATCTCTTTTAGAAGAGAAAGCATCGCCCCGGTCTCATCCTCTCTCCAAATGTCAACATTCTTATTCGCGTTTGCCAGGTTGTTTCGCGCCGAAGGCAATAATTCAAATTTCTCTAGTACCATGTAAACGCACTGAGGGACGCAGAGATTGCACTCCGGCGCAGGTGTGATTGATGACGCGAAGGTGGGGGCAAACCCACCTGCCACATAGTTAATTAATTCAATTAATTAATTAAAGTGCTTTTTGAACCTTTGGCCGCTCCGTAGATTGTGGAAACGGGAAATGAATTGACTCACAGCACACAGTCACACGCTTGCAGCCGGCTTGTAAGCACAACAAAAAAAAGAAAAAGACACTGAGCGTAGATGAGCACTAGGAAGGACTAACATGGCTAAGGCGTCAATTGTAAATGGAAAGTTCCACTTCAAAACCCTGCCAGATGGCAGTCTTGACAGGACAAAAGTGATATGCATTTACTGTAAAGCTGTATTTAGTTTCCACCGGAGTACGAGCAGTCTTACGTTTCACTTGTCTGCGAAGCATACAGCTGACGCGGAGAGCCCTCCGCCCCCTTCTGAGGTAAAGCAAACCACGTTGGATGGTGTGGCACGGAGACCACTGGCCGCGTCCACCACACGCCAACTTTCAACAGCGGGGGCTAAATGGGTGTGGCTACGGCTTGCAGGCCAATTAATGTGGTGGAGGACGAGGGTCTGCGCGATATCATATATATTATACTGACTATGGATGAATATGACACTGACTGGATGATTATGGCACTGACTGTGGATTACTATGGATGCTGAACAGCTGTTATAGGCTATACTGCCTAACTGCACAAGATCAGTTGAGTCCTGTACTGTATTGCACTGCCCCCTGTTTAATGCACACTTTATTTATTGTTTTGATTTAATTTAATTTATTTTGTGCATCACAGTTTGATGCAATGCATAAGTGTCATCCTTTTGTCTTAATGGCTGCTGAAAAAATGGGATGAATAGTTCAAGTTGGAGTTGAAAAGTAAAATAGAGAAATTTTGGTAGTACTAGTAATCATTACTATGTAATGTTACAGTTATGCCCATCTGTTATCTTTGTTGGGCTTGAGTTTATGATTATTTTTTTTACCCTGTGCATCTTTTGTTTTGTTAGTAGTACTTGTCATTGCTCCAACACGAATAAACATGCTGCATCCCACTAGATGGCGCATTTGCCTTATTTACAAGCACCATGGTCATCGGAGCTGATTGCTGCCACTCTCAGCAGCGTGCGTCTACTAAGGTCTACTAAGATTCCACAATCTATTACACCTCGTGAGCAAAACAGGCTACAGGTAAAATTAAACATCTTCAGTTGAGCAACTCAGGCAAGTTAAACTGATTTAAAAACAAACAAACACTATAATACTAGGAAAAGAATCCTCTATATGTCAATAAATACAACAGATTGAGTATTCATAAAAAAAAAAATGCTTACTTTAAATAAGAAAATCCAACAAACCAACAAGTGCAACACTGAAAAGCAAACCAACAATCAAAATAATGCTGAATTGCCTTAGTTTCGTCCCACACTTATCAGCTTAGCTACTAAGAATAACTCACATTATTCACCTGGACAGAAGGAGGTTCTGAGGAACGTGTTGGTCCTGGAGCTTCCTGGTCAGGATGTTCGGGAGATCCCTCTGGCTCAATGTCTGGAGCGCCAACATATTTTAGAATTGCTCCTGCAGAGACAAAGCTCATTAGATCATCAAGCAAAACAGATCAGAAGCGCATTTTCCTATTTTATTATTACAGTGATGTTGCAGTAATATAGGAAAATTAAAAATTCATTTGTTTTTAAATTAAACATTATGGTTGCAGTGTCCCTTTAAAGCTTTTACCCAATTACAAAACTGTCATTTTTAAGAGTTTTTGGCATTACTTTACACACTGTACTAGTTAAAGTAATAAAACTAAGATAAATGACCCACTGCCACAACAGTCTAAAATAGTCAACACCATGCCAAATAAAGTATTTCCATAAAATATTTCTTTGAATTCTAAAACAGTAGCACATTTCTAATTAAGGGCCTACAAAATACAAACTAAGCTTAGTAAATTCATCCTAAGTTAAGGCTAAAATAACATGAAGAGTCAAATATGTGAGAGACACCTTCCACTGAACAATAACAGGGGACTGACTACAACAACAACTACAACATGCCCTCCCTCCCTGTTAGAATGTGAATAAACGGGTGTGGAGTCAATCAGTCATTCCCATGGCAGGATAGGCCAACTTGGCAGGATATGGTCAACTTTCATAAAACAAACAAAAACGCTGATTCATGACGAACAAATATTAGCCAGCCAGCTAACATTTATCCGACGCTAGCTAGCAGGACAAATAAACAAACTTGGGGGGGGGGGGGGGCGACAACAGCGTTTCCCCTCCACCTCTCCAGCCCACATCACAAACAAATAACTTACCTTTCCCCTTTGCAAGTTTTTCTTGATCAGTTTTCTTTTCCTTCCGTTTTTCCGCACCGCTGGGATAACTCCTTTTTGATGCCATTATGGTGTCTGTTTGTTTTTAATCCTCTCGCTAACGGGAACGAATGGTAGCTGTCAATCATTCACGTCATACCTGTGCGTCGCCGGCCCTCCACGTCACAACCTGCGTGACAGTGCGGCAAGCCCCCAGAGTCCAAGATGGCGTCCCATTGCTTTCAATGAAGTTGCTCACCCAGCGCATGGCTCCCAAAAACTTTTTGACTTCCGCATTGATGAGATAATAGAGCATGCGCAGTTGTGTCAGTGTGGAGACCGTCACTGACAGACGTGCGCGCTCAAGAACCGTACAAAATTCAACATGGAAATCAATGTATTTTTTACGGAACAACTGACGATTGTTGTTTGGAAATTTTAGAAATAATAATGATGATGATGATGATGATGATGATTATTATTATTATTATTATTATTATTATTATTATTATTATTATTATTATTATATTAATAAAATAGTATTATTATAATAATATACTATTATTTGTGTATTAAACAAGTGAGCAATGTGCCACTGAATAATAAATGATAATTCTTTGAAGCAACTCTCTATGGACCATAACAGCACTGCCACACATATTTTTTTTAATTAATAACCTCTTTGGAAAGCAGACAAACGAATGAAATGATTGGTCTATTTATTTCATCAGAACTAAAGAAAAATAAAAAACAAAAACTGAACGATCTTGAAAGTTCCTCCCTGAAAGTTCCTCCCTTTCTCTTGCACCTGTCGATGTGTGTAGCTAACACAAATTTGCAAATATTTTGTCGTTCTCATGGAATTAAACAGCACACCATGTTAATTTATCAGCGAGTGCTCTCTCTTTTCATGCAATTCATCACGCTTAACATGTAATGCTGAATCATGAAAGCTATGGAGCAAAAAATAATAATTACATAAACCACGAGTGAAATAAAATGTGTCATTCATTCAATAAAGATTTCATTCATTCATCTTCTATACCCGCTTATTCCTATTCAGGGTCACGGGGGTCTGCTGGAGCCTATCCCAGCTGTCTTAGGGCGAAGGCAGGGTGACACCCTGGACAAGTCGCCAGTTCATCGCAGGGCCACATAGAGACAAACAACCATTCACACTCACATGCACACCTACGGACAATTTAGAACGTTCAATTGACCTCACATGCATGTTTTTGGAGTGTGGGAGGAAGCCGGAGAACCCGCAGAGAACCCACACAGACACAGGGAGAACATGCAAACTCCACACAGAAAGGTCCCAGGTCCAGGCCCCGGAATCGAACCCACGACCTTCTTGCTGTGAGGCGGCAGCGCTAACCACTGCACCACCGACTATTTTATTACTTAGTTGAAAATGCCATTTTATTTTATTTAACAAAGCATATCATTATTTCATCATGCATTTAATTGTTTTGTGGTCCTGTGTTTTAGTGCTTCATAATTGTATTCTGTTGTCAAATTTGCCCATCAAAGTCAGATTAGTAATCCTGTACATCAGTTTAAGGAAAACCAATTCTAGGTAATGGATTGCAGATCTTGTAGTGACCTGTTACAATGGAAAGAAATGTATACATAATAAGTACGTCTGTGTGCCCGATATTTTAGCTAACACTAAACTTTCTGCACAACTGTCTGCATTGTGCTTTTTCTTCGGCCACAGAGAACAGAAACGTCTGTAGTTCTTTGTTCACCCATGGTACAGTTTCATAAGCTTTTCAGTTTTTAATACGTGTTAATGTAAAAATCCACACGCGAGGCATTTAAAAATGGCGGTTTTGGTCTTTCGTGAAAGACTGCCTTTGGCCAATCAGTGTCCTGAACGTTGCTACGTCACCCTTATGGTCTCAGCTCTGCTCGCTTCAAAACCCCAACGAGGCAGGTACCAAAATCCTAACCCCTGGGAACGTGACAATTGTTTTTTTCAATTGAAGTTTTTGTCATTTTGTTCGTTTTCGTTAACTATTATAACCGTGGTCAGGACCTCCAGTGAGAAGATCCATTGGAGGACATTTAGAGCAAACAGTCAGACAACAGCAGCTTCACCACATCAGCTGAAAAATGGAGTTTGGATGCTTTCAGCTTCAAGTCGTGGACAGAAAATGATGCTCACACTGTCACACTGATGTTTTCTTCTCCAACCTTCTCTCAGCTCCAGAGGTTGGTGGTCTGCAGGAGCTTCTACAGCAGCAGAAGATCAGTCTGGAGAGGAGATGTGAACGTGTGACTGAAGGTGAAGAAGCAGGAAGTCAAACTCTCCTCAACAGCATCTACACTGAGCTCTACATCACTGAGGGACTGAGTGAGGAGGTCAACAGAGAGCATGAGGTCAAACAGCTGGAGACCAAGAAGACCAAGAAGACCAAGGAGATCCTCCACAACCGTCCAATCAGGTGCAGCCAGATCTTTGAAGCCTCACCTGAGCAGCAGGGACTCAGGGAGTCAGAGTGGTGCTGTCTCTGGGGGTCTCTGCTGAGGCTGCTGCCCCCGAGACCTGACTCCGGATACGGCAGTAGAAGATGGATGGATGGATGGATGGATGGATGGATGCCAGGTGATAGAACATTTCATAAAAACAGACTCTGCATTATAACTTCTATTACACTCTAAAAAACTCACTCCAATATAACTGCACTCGTCCTTCTCTCACATTACATTGGATCACAATGACCAAACAACACAACAAAGACAATGATGCCACTGTGCTGCCACGTCCAGACTCTGTGTCGGTCTGTAGGCCTCTTGGACCTTCATGTGAACCACTGCGTGTTGACTGGAGGTGAAACATGACTGACTGCTGTCCTCATACCTGGACAATGCAATCTCACTTTCATTCTGCTGCAGATGGCCATTTTCATTTTACACCGTCCAAATTTACAGCTCAGGGCGCTGGGACGAATTCCAAATTGTGTGCAGATACAGGCCTACACTTCAAATAATTATGAGAAAAATCCAACTTAAAGAGAGCACTTCCATTAGGAAATAGTCAACATGAAATTTCGTCTTCTACTGACACCTGCTGGTCAAATTGAATAGTTGCAAATATTGTGAACAAGTTGTCATCTAATTCTAATCCTAAACAATATGGCCATTCCAAGTGAAGTATTAAGACAAATAATCAGGTTTGTACTGCTTGATTGAACACATTCATCCCGTTCCAGTGCACTAAAACCCACTTCCCTTCAGGACCGTGTCAGCGAAGCCAAAACTTCCTTGAGTGACGCTGTTTCCCAGCATGCAATGCGAGCTAGCGATTCACAATACTATTCCATCACAAACATGGATGTAAAAAATAAAAAGGGACGAAAAATGAAACTTCAGGAACACCAACCATTGCAATACAAGCAGAACTGGGCCGAAGTTTTATATTATGTACACCATAATACAGCCTTCTGGTGGACAAGCCATACTATTTAATCCGTGTCCTCCTATGGCACTTCCGTGGGTAGAAGCTCATCGTAGAGGTCACGTGCTGGGTGCTCGTCACCCCACCAACCACCTCGGGGAAGGTCTAACAGGAGAAGCTTGCTGGCGGAAATGATGCACTACAAGTGGATGTGACGCTCATGAGTGCGATGGATGAGGTAGAGCAATGCTCCACAACCCGATTCAGACTACTCTCCCTCCACTTTTTTTATTTTGTGTGAGCGTTTAAAAAAAACAACATAATGATAATCGAATAAGCTTTAATTTATTAATCAGAATTAAAACAAGTAGGTTTTGCCCTTACAAGGTTGTAGTTTTGTTATAGATGAGTTCCTTTTTTGTAGTTTGGCGCTTGAAAAACTATATATGGGATGTACCACGACCTGAGGGATTTCCTCATCCCATCCCAGCTTGGTTCTGATGCTGAATGTGAATGTATCTTGCTGTACATCCCACTGAGCTCCAAGGGCCCTCTCCATAGGGAGCTGGTCTCTGTCAAGGTTAATTGTTTTTACCTCTTTAGCTCTCTGCTCTTCAGGAATGGCGGCCAGCACCGAGCGATGATTGCTCACCCACTTATTGAGCTTAAATCCACCTCTACCGCGCAGGTCTGTTAGCTGCTGGTACAGATGTATTGCTTGTTCCACCGTGCTGACGGCCTTTAGACAATCATCCACGTAGAAATTTTGACAAACAGTGTTTATAACCTCGGCTGGGAAGTCATGCTGATTGTCGTCGAATGAAGCACAGCTTGGGGATGACACTGCCCCAAAGATGTGGACCAGCATCCTGTGCTCTTGTAGGTCCTTTGTAATGTCCCCATCTGGCCACCAGAGGAAGCGTAAGAAGTTTACATCCTGGTTGGAAACTCTTACTTGATGAAACGTTCCCTCAATGTCAGTCATGAATGCTACAGGGCCTTGGCGAAAACGAAGCAGCACACCTAGCAGTGTACTTGTCAAATTGGGACCCTGCAGGAGCTCTTTATTTAATGTTGTTCACTCACTTTCAATCTCACAGCCACTAAAAAACCTGATTGTGATTGAGAGGTCCTCAGCAGCCAATCACTGTTGGGAGTCCAGCCTTCAAACACTCCTCCTCAATCCAGAGTCACATCTGTGAGCATCTGGAACTTTGGCCCTGATCCTCCACACCACACAACTTGGGATGACAGCGCCACCTACCTGTATCCTTTCAGCAGCCAGTCCATGCTCTGACCCGTTTCCACTGTGGCCTGTTGTGTCATCTGGACCGGAGTCTGGATCATCAGTGTCCAGGTTCATGGAATCTGTCAGAGTGCCGCCGTCCTGTGATGTAATGATAGCGAATCACTCTATTTATACTAATGTGCAGAACCACTAGAGTGTCATTCTTCACTGCTGTCAGCAACAAGCATTTGGTGTCACACTGGTGTACAACACTTATGGGCTAATTAATAAGAAATTACATATTTATGAATCACCCGCAATGCCCAGATTGTTGCTGCTTATCTGCTGATATGAGCCGTCAACTGTTGCAATATAGAACCACGGGCAGGAAATTACAATTAGTGTAGAGTGTATTATAATTTAAAAGTTTACTTACGGTAGTTATTTAAAGAATTTAGCAGGGATGGAACAGGCTAATGTGACGACGTCACCTCTAACACGGTAGGAGCTCAACCTGCTGTCACGGCGAAAACTCTGTGTTACGTCCCGTCTAGGGGGACCGAGACGCAACATGTGGGACACCTTCCCCCACTCCCAAGCCTCATTAATTTTTCACTGCAGTTGGCAGTTTCAACAAAAAACATTTTATAAATCAGTAAATGAAATAAACAAAACAACTTAACCGGTGGGCAGCAAAGGCTTCAGGGTGGGCCCAGGCCAAAATAATAAACCAAACTCCAACTAGCTCGCCTTAAGAACTAACTAAAGAAAGAAAGAGAACCCAAATACAGAAAGGCTAACCTCCCTACATACTTAATAAACAGGAGAAAAGAGGGGACAAAGAAAATGGCAGCCCACCCCTACGGCTGTTTGCTCTAACGCCATTTCAGAAGTGACTAACTGCAGAGTTGGGAGCGGAGGAGGGATGACCGTCAGGCTGGTTCGACTGCTCCTCCTTCTCAGTCGTGGCGCGTCCAATCAGCAGCCGACATCCAGGACCGCACCTGCAAGGCGTCATCCACTCTCTCACACACACACACACAGACACAAAGATAGAGGCATCTAGACCCACCTGTGGGTCATATCACCCCCTCTCTTAAGACCTAAACCCTATTAACATACCTACAAACAAAACTAAACAAGAAAAACAGCTCAGTTCCCCCGAAATAAGAATTCTGCAGCTAACTTTTCAACATTTTGACGTGGCAGACGCGGGACGATCGTTTTCTATCAGGAGTGTGCACTACATAATCTGTATCGGAAAGTTTGCGCTCCACGACATACGGACCAGAAAAATGAGCCTGCAAACGGGAACCGGGTAACAGCAACAATACCAACACTCGGTCGCCTGTCTCAAAAACTCGAGCCACAGCTTTCTTGTCAAACTGCCGCTTCATTTTAGACTGGCTGGCGACAAGAGTTTTGTGAGCAGTTTCACAAGCACGATGCAAGCATTCACGAAAAAAAAAAGACGTAATCTAACACATTTACTACTCATTTAACATCGGAAAGCCACTTACCCCTTAACAGACGCGAGGGTCCTCTCACCGAACACTAAATCAGCTGGGCTGAACCCGAGGGACTCCCACACATACAATCGACGACTGAAGATACACTTTATGCTGCGGAACCATCACTGTGCTCATTTTAACCACCCCCCACACACACAACACACACACTAAAATATACGAATTGCAGTAGGTTGGTTTTGTTGCTCTTGGTTGTCCGTTAGTTTTTTGAGAGTTAGTAGTAGATAGATCCCGAGATAGTAAGTTTGATAGATGGATAGAAATAGATAAGTTAGTTAAAGTTACACACACACACACGCACGCAGATATATATATATATGTATATATATATATATATATATACATATATATATATATATATTAACCTCTTTCAATGAACTCCAAAACATACATGGTCAAAATCAAATCCATATTATTATGTTGTTTTTTTTAAATGCTCATACAAAACAAAAAAAAAAGTGTGACATTCACTTGTAGTGCATTATTTTCGCTAGCAAGCTTCTCTTGTTACGACTGACCACATTGACCTATATTTTCCATATACTCACCTGAATCAGATACCCTGCAAGGGCAACGATCGCTGGAATGACGCGGAACCAGCACGTGACCTCTACGATGAACTTCCACCCACGGAAGTACCATAGGAGGACACGGGTTAAATAGTATGGCTTGTCCACCAGAAGGCTGTATTATGGTGTTCATAATATAAAACTTATATAAAACTTCGGCCCAGTTCTGCTTGTATTGCAATGGTTGGTGTTCCTGAAGTTTCATTTTTCGTCCCTTTTTATTTTTTACATCCATGTTTGTGATGAAATAGTACTGTGAATCGCTAGCTCGCATTGCATGCTGGGAAACAGCGTCACTCAAGGAAGTTTTGGCTTCGCTGACACGGTCCTGAAGGGAAGTGGGTTTTAGTGCACTGGAACGGGATGAATGTGTTCAATCAAGCAGTACAAACCTGATTAATTGTCTTAATACTTCACTTGGAATGGCCATATTGTTTAGGATTAGAATTAGATGACAACTTGTTCACAATATTTGCAACTATTCAATTTGACCAGCAGGTGTCAGTAGAAGACGAAATTTCATGTTGACTATTTCCTAATGGAAGTGTTCTCTTTACGTTGGATTTTTCTCATAATTATTTGAAGTGTAGGCCTGTAGTTGATGAGGAATCACTGTGTGCTAACGCTACTCAAACAGCTTAGATGAAAAAAGGGAGTGTGATTTGGGTTTGTGGTACATTATGACAATCTTGGACTTGCAAGACTGAGGCGATGGTTCAATTCCCATCAATGTGTATTATATACGTGTTATTTAGCTCATCTATTCTACATTTTAAATAGATCACATTTGACATCTGACCCACTGAACACTTACTATTGAACATATTTTTAAACTATGGGCTATTTAGTCTTGTTTTAGGACATAATATAATTCATTGCACAAACTGTCAGGCTAAGTATAAGAGCTATAGTCTACTACAATCAGTCGTGCCAAAAAAGAGACATTGTCTTTATTTTTCATTTTTATTTTATTGTGTCAGCATTGAACCATACAAGCATGTAGTGTTGTCCAACAAGAATGCATGGCGAATCAAATCCCAAACAACTTATGAAACAATGAACACGTTTCCATTGCACTTCATTTTATTGAGCACTAGATGACCTCCTCGAGCACTGTGTCATTGAAGCCTCGAGTAATGAACCATTTTTTGAAACAAGTGTCAACAAAGCCTCGATCGGCCATCACTACCTACAGCTGCGTGCTCTAACACCATTTCAGAAGTGACTAACTGCAGAGTTGGGAGCGGAGGAGGGATGACCGTCAGGCTGGCTCGACTGCTCCTCCTTATCAGCCGTGGCGCGTCCACATCAGCAGCCGACATCCAGGACCGCACCTGCAAAGCGTCATCCACTCTCTCACACACACACACACACACACACACACACACACACACACACACACACACACACAGACACAAACATAGAGGCACCTAGACCCACCTGTGGGTCATAACACCCCCTCTCTTAAGAACTAAACCCTATTAACATACCTACAAACAAAACTAAACAAGAAAAACCTCAGTTCCCCCGAAATAAGAATTCCGCAGCTACTCCACATGTACACGTGATAATGCACCTGCCAATGTAACGGATGTGCAGACTGGAGAGTTGAGTTTTTCACCTCTTTATTTTCTGCAGAAGACAGTAAACAAAGGTTTTTAAAGTCTTCTGGCTTTGTTGTCTCCTCACTCATACAACGTAGAACTGAGGGATAGTTCCGCTTCGCTCCTCAAACCCGGAAAATACGGCAAGAGATTAGAGACAAACTTAAATAAAATAATAATAAAATAAAATAACATTGAAATAAAATTCACAATATATATCAAAATAAACAAATAACAAGTAAAGTCCCCACATATGATTAAATGAATTTAATCATTTTCTTTGTTTCTTTTCTTTTTTTTAACTCTGAATTTTATCGAAATGGACTCCCGACAACACACTATCCACCGCAAGAATACATTGCAAAGTAACAAAGCAGATAAACCAAAAAGGGTCAATAATAAAACCAACACTAAATGCTCCCCACGGGGAAAAAGTGGGATGAGAGCAGCGCTAAACCCTCAATCCAACAACTGGTAGCAGGGCACCCTGTATACCCCACCAGACCCAAACACATTACGAAGGGCAGATACACGACAGAGAAAAAGAAAACAAAATTGTGCCACAGGCCACACTATACCACAACATCGGAAAAAAAAAAAACATAGGCGTACAGCCTGAGGCTTCAGTTAGTTAGAGCCTGGAACACAGACTTGCAAACAGCTTTAACATCGAACTTGTCCTGAACAACATCCTGCCTAGACATGGTTTGTATGAGTCTGTTCACAGGATTGACAAAACGACCAAATCTAGACCTAACCCGTGAACGTGCATCAGCATGACTACAGAGCACATTCGAGGATCGACCAGCAGTGTTAGAGTCCGGTGTGGTGTCTGTCATGGTCACAGCATCAAGAGCAGGGACTGCCCGTCTCACACCCCCTACTAGAGTCTCAGCTTGGTCAGTCAAGGCACTTGCAGGCAAGACTGCAGACGTCTGAGAGTCATAGGTCGAACTAGTCACATCATCACCAGACGTTTCAGACAGAGCTGGCGTGGATAGCTGCGTGATCCAATCAATTGTCCTCTCTTCAGAGTCCACAGGTCCAAGGCCAGTTAAGGGGACCCGGTCACTTTCCACATCCACAGGCGAGTCATCATTGCTCACAGCCTCAGGGCAGGCACTAGGTCCACAAAGAGCCACACTCCCTCTCCCAAGCAGGGCCTCTCCTGCCTCCTCAACATTAGACGTCGTGAGAGTTTGGTGACCCGAGCCAGACGGGGATGAAGCAAGGTCGGACATGTTAACTGTGCCCTCCAGAGGAAGGAAATTGACCAGCATCAACAGGTTTCTGTGAACCACCTTTTTCCGTCCAGTGAGTGTGTCACGAATCCTGTATGTGTGTGTCGCCGGGGTCACATCCACAACAGTGTAGATCGTTGACTCCCACCTATCTGCAAGCTTCTTCTTACCCCTGTCCTTCCTGTTGGCCAGGAGCACCCTGTCACCCACCTCGACCTTGGACCCTTTCACTCTTCTGTTGTATAATAGAGCATGCCTGTTTTGCTCCTTCGCAGCATGTTCCTGAGCAACCTCCATTGCTGCTTTCAAATCATCGGCAAGGCGGGCAACATATTTGTCAAAACACGTCACACTAGAATCATGGAGGACAGCACGAAAGATGATATCGACCGGCAGGCGGGGAACCCGGTCGTACATGAGATAAAACGGGGCGTAACCAGTTGTCTCATGTGCCGTACAGTTGTACATAAACGTCAGAGTCTGCAAACGCCTTGGCCAATCAGCTTTTTCTTCAGGAGACAATGCACGGATCATGCCACCCAAGGTCCGATTGAACCTCTCCACACTCCCATTTCCCATTGGGTGGTAGGGCGTCGTATGAGATTTCTTGACACCAGAGACCCTGAGAAGCTCTCTAATCAGCTAACTCTCAAAGTTGGCACCCTGGTCGCTGTGGATCCTCTCTGGGAATCCAAACACACAGAAGTATCGTTCCCAAAGAACCCTGGCCACCTGTTTAGCCGTCTGGTCTTTACAAGGAAAAGCTTGCGCCATCCTTGTGAAATGGTCTGTTATCACCAAAACATCAACAGATTTGTTCCTGGAGTCCTCAGCAGACCAAAAGTCTATACAGACAAGCTCCAGTGGCCTGGTCGATGTAATGCTCTCAAGGGGAGCCCGCCCCTCAGGCTCAACAGTCTTGCTGACAACGCATCGCTGACATTTACGTACATAATCTCTCACATCCCTGTCAAGGTCTGGCCAGAAAAACCTCTGTCTGGTTAAGTTAAGCGTCCTGGCCTGAGCTTGGTGGCCAGCTTTGTCATGGACTCCCTGCATAACCTCAGCTTTCAGTGAGTCAGGGACGACATATTGGAAGCGCTTCGTTCTGTTTTTCTGGTCTCTCGAAATCCTGTACAACACACCATCAAGCACAGTGAGCCTGTCCCAGTGCTTAATGTACCGTGCGACAGAGACAGCCTCCTTAAATCTCTCTCTTCTTGAAGGTTTCCGATGCCTCTCAACATAGAACAGGACTCGAGAGAGACATCTATCTTCCAGCTGTTTATCACGGAGGTCCCTTTCAGAGTAGACAGGCAAGGTGTCCTGGCCAGGCTGGACCAACTGAGGTAGGAACGGCAGCACTGCAACAGCACGGGTGCGTGGACCAGTTTCCCAATCAATGTGTGACTGGTGCACAGCAGACACATCCTCCGACGCAACAGACTGTGCCTGCATAATTAGTGGACTGCACGAAGACTGGGCAACGTCACTCGCCGGAGAGTTGATTTTGTGACCACTGGATGACCGGAAAGCACCTTGCACTGAATCAGTGGACACATTTGTGATCTCAGCAAGCAGACTTGCATAAGGCTCTGCAAGCAGCCGCCGACCAACACGCTCCTTGACAAAAGGCGTGCGAGCGACTTAAAGCATCAGCCACAACATTCTGCTGACCTGGGACATACTTGATATCAAAGTCGTAGCTGGCCAATTTGGCAACCCAGCGCTGCTCACAACAGTCGAGTTTTGGTTTTGTCAAGATGTGAGTCAACGGATTATTGTCTGTCCAGACTGTAAATTCGTGGCCTTTCAGCCAGTGACTGAACTTGTCACAGACCGACCACTTCAGAGCCAGAAATTGTAGGCGGTGAGCTGGATAATTCTTCTGTGACTGAGACAATGACTTGCTAGCAAAGGCAATGGGCCTGGCTCGTGTCTCGCCCTCCTGGACTTGAGACAAAACAGCCCCTATGCCATCCAGAGATGCATCAGTTGACAGCGTAAAGGGACGGGTGAAGTCAGGATGAGCTAAAACAACACTGTGAACAATCGAGGATTTGAGGCTTTCAAAGGCCCGTTCCTGCTCTGATGTCCAGTCAGACGCACTGTGGAAAATCCCCGACCTCCTCCTTGCACCTTCATACTTCCCCCTCCTCTACCTGCATCCATCATGGCCAAGGAGGGCGGAGCTTAAGTTATATAGGAAGCCAGCTCGACAATGTCACACCCCTTTTCCCTGAGAACAAAGGAGCTGGCTGGCCGCATGTCAGGAGCCACAGCGTAGATGTCTGTACTGAGTCCGTGAAATGTGAGTTTATGTTATATTTCTGTATTTAGAAACTGATTATGTGCGGCCTGTTTATGTTCAGAGCGTTATTCCTTATTTTCAAGAATGTTTGTTTAGAATAGAGGCCCTGTGTTGATTGGCTCAATATTTACCCTTTATTTTATTTCCTTCCATCAGAAAAACCTGTACAAACAATACCCTTTACAATAAACTATTGGATCATCACCTCATCTGCCTCCATCTGACTGTTTTAATAGACAGACTCATTGAGTTGATCACCCCCTGGAACCAGACTGTTAACTAGCCATCCATCTACAAAGCAAATATTTTACACGCACATAGCTTCCTGCCAGACAGTTTCCTTTTGCGCTGGCCACGTTTCCATTGTGCACCCTTCAAAAGATCAAAAAGTGGTTTGGCAATTGCAGAGTACCTGGGCACAAAGTGCTGATAGTAATTAACCATACCCAAAAAGGACCTCACACGTTTCTGGGATGGAGTCGCGCCATCAGACTCCATGAGGTCAGCACTGGACATGTTGGCGATGTTCTCGACCTTACTGGGATCAGTTGATACACCAGCCTCATCCACAATGTGGCCTAGGAACCTAACTGATCTTCTGAGGAAAAAGCACTTTTTAGGGGCCAACTTCAAGTTGTGGCCACGCAGCCTGTCAAACACCATCTCCAGACGCATCAAAGCAGTCTCTTCATCAGGTGCAAACACCAGCAGGTCATCCAAGTAACACAACAGGCTCAGGTAGTTTTGATCTCCAAAAATGCTGGTCATCATGCGCATAAAGCTCCCAGGGCTGTTGCAGAGACCTTGTGGAAGACGTAAGATACATAGAGTAAAGGCTGAGTACTTCCTGTCATCCTCATGAAGCGGCATGTTGTAAAAGCCTGACGTTAAGTCCATCGTGCTGAAGAGACAGTTGCCTCCGAGCACCGCCAGACAATCAGCTTGATGAGGAAGAGGGTGAGCATCCTTAAAGGTCCTCTTGTTCAGCCAGCGGAAGTCTGTGCAAATGCGAAGGTCTCCATTTTTCTTCCACACAAGCACCAATGGTGATGCATATTCACTGGTTGACTTTCTGATGATCTCCTTTTCCTCCATCGCATCAAGAACCTGACGAAGCTTGTGGTACTGGCTAGGGGGCACTCTCCTGTATGGGAGCCTGAACGGTCTGCTGTCTGACAGGTGTATGCGGTGTACAAAGCCCTTCGCCTCCCCACAATCGAGATGGTGGCGCGAAAAGACATCCTCATACCGTAAAATAAGGTCGGCGAGTCTCCCCTTACAGTCCTTCGACACCTCACACGACTCAATGTCAACAGCACCGAGCCCAACCGAACTGAGCCCGGCCTGGGCAGAGCCGGCAGCAGCAGCAGGTGGCACAGCAGATTGGGGGCAGCTGACCAGATGGAGCTGTGAGCGATCAGCAACATCCATATCTTCAATGGCCACGCAGGAGTAGACATCAGCCAGCTTCGCATTACGTCTCAACAGCACTGGTTTGTCCGACGTATTGATCAGCTTCAGTGGAACCCACCGGTCTCCCCACAGCGGAGTGACAATCCTTGCGACCAAAACATTTCTGGGGGCAGAACGGGAAGATGTGGGCTCCGTCATAACAGTGCTTCCTGGGGAGAGAGTGGAGGTCTTGGGCAATTTTCCCCAGAGAAGATACTCACGGCCCGGCTCAAGGTAGGGGGATGAATTGCACTTGACTGTGCCAACCTTGTCAGGAGCATCATCACCTTTCCAGGGGCACAGACCAGACAGCATAGACAAGAAATGTTCAACCTCTGGGTCTCTGACTGGGCAGGGGCCTGACACGGTCTTCCAGTATGACTCACACAGCTTAGACTGACGTAAGACGTGTTTGATCACATTAGTCCCCAGAATCAGCTCATCATGTTGCCCTGGGACAACAAGAGTGGGGACCACCATTTTACAGCCATACACTTCCATCTCCACTTCAACAGCACATTTTGGTTTAACACGAAGACCCCCACATCCCACGAGGACCACATTGACATCAAGCCGCCTTTGATCAGTTATTACCCCAGCCGCTCTCATCTTCATCTCGGCAACTTCACTGATGCTGCATGCCATAGAGCCACTGTCCAACATTCCTCCCATCACCATCGTCCCACCCAATCCCACTGGAGTGTAAAAAAGACTGTCACTATTGCCAATTCTGTGAATATTCTGATACACAACCTCAGCGTCACTACAAGAGTCTCTCACAGAGGTGTAGATTGTCTCAGCATCAGACATGTCATCAGTTTGGGAGTTTGTCATGAGACCTGTACTGCCCCCCTCCGAATACAGGTCGGCTAGTTTCCCTCAGACTGGGGCTGGGAAGAGGTATTAGCAGGGCAATCCAGTCTGACGTGGCCTGGGTTGAAGCAGGCGAAACAGAGTCTCTCAGACATGCAGTGTGAGATGGTGGTGTGGCTTGCGTCATTACACACTCTACAACTTGCTTCTCGGGGACGTCTGTCACGAATAGGACGCTGGAATCTCCCACCTCGGGTCGGGCGAGATGCATCGCGATGCTGCATTCTCTCCATCATATCCTGAAACATGTCGACCATACGAGCCAGAAGCCTCTCTTCCGATTGTTGGAGGTTCTGCGCCACAGCAGGTACAGAGGAGTAGTCCAGAACATGGTGAGACTGACCTTGAGCTGGGGCGGCTGTAGGAGAGGGACAGGGAGGGAGACACGCAGGATGCTGTGTCTGCAGAGGAGAGGGTGAGGGCTTCAGGTCATGATGCTGCTCAAACGCTGCCAGGCAAGGTGATGGCGGGCTAGGTCGTTCAGACGTGATGGATGCAATGTGACTCTTCAGCTCCGCAGCTCCACCAGACCTGCCACGAGCCCTCAACTCACTCTGATAATCATCAATCCTCAGCTGAACATCATGTGAGGTCCACTCGTGGATCGGCTTACACTTGAGAGTGTAGGATAACTCCTGGTCAGGACAGTGTTTGACAAACATGAGGGCTACCTCATCACTCATGTTCTCCGTCCTTTTGCCTTGTCTGTGCAGGCCCTCAAGAGCCAAATCTGCTGCTTTGTTCAGTCTTATCCAGTAGTCGACAGGGTTCTCCCTGTGTCTGGGCAGAGTGGCATAGAAATCTGCGAGTGGGAGACACGAGGGCGCTTCACTAAAATAGTGGACAAGGACACTGTAAATCAGTTCAGGCTTCCGTTTCACATCAATAGTAGGATCACTACGTAAGGCAATCTTGACAACATCTTTGGCTTTCCCCATTAGATGGCTCATAATTTCTTCAGCTTGGTCATGTACAGGTACGTCTTGTTTTCTAAGATGAGTCCTGGTCAGGTCAATCCAGTCCTGGACTGAGTATTTGTCAGTTCCGTCACCCCTGAACGTCTGGAGTCCCTTATCAGGTTTAACATGAACAGTTACATGAGGGGTTTGAAGACCTTCTACATTGCTATGCACGTTCTGGGCGGTAGAGGATGTCTGAGAAATACCACTCGTATTCACAACACCAGCTGACAATAGCTTCGCAACAATAGATTCCCCAATCTGCGCACCTAATTGTCCCATGATGTCAGTGAGCTGGTGGATGGCATTATGTTCACTGTTGGGCGTGGAAGTATGAGGAACCGATCTCGCGGACCCACGAACAGGTGAACTATCTGGGCTCAGACCCAACCCTGCAACAGTACGACGTTCAGCCATGAACTGAGAATGGCCTACACCCCTATTAACAGAATCATTATCAAACCGAACACCCCTACCTCTTGACAGTGAAAAGGTGTTAAACTCATCCATTATAACTTCTTCTTCTACCAATCGTCAAAAGTACTTGCGTTGTGTGTATTTTTTTTTTCTTACTTCCCTTACTTTCCCAAGAAAAACAAAACAAACTCCAACTGTACTCCCAGGTTTACACATCCATTATAAATCTGACCACACAAAGACCCTGCTGAATGTCGACCAGGAGAGCAGCAGAGCATCCACGGCGATGAGCATCTAGCTGATCTGGAGATCCAAAGGGTCACGGCACCAGTGTAACGGATGTGCAGACTGGAGAGTTGCGTTTTTCACCTCTTTATTTTCTGCAGAAGACAGTAAACAAAGGTTTTTAAAGTCTTCTGGCTTTGTTGTCTCCTCACTCATACAACGTAGAACTGAGGGATAGTTCCGCTTCGCTCCTCAAACCCGGAAAATACGGCAAGAGATTAGAGACAAACTTAAATAAAATAATAATAAAATAAAATAACATTGAAATAAAATTCACAATATATATCAAAATAAACAAATAACAAGTAAAGTCCCCACATATGATTAAATGAATTTAATCATTTTCTTTGTTTCTTTTCTTTTTTTTAACTCTGTTACACCAACACATTATCAACCCCCCTTCCTGTGGCAAATCTGGAGATTGAAGTCATGCAGGAGCAGAGACCACCGCATCTACGGCTGGTTTGATTGCGCATCCTATCCAGGACCACGAGGGCATTATAGTCTGTAAAAACCTGACCCCAAATTAACATCAAGATGGGCATTGTCAGAAGGAGAGCCAAAGCTTCTTTCTTAACTTCCCAATATTGACTCTGTGTGCGTGCTTGCTTAGTTGTGGCATGTCCCTCTACTTCTATGTCATGGTGCAAAACTGACGTACGGCGGGGGTGGTCAGAAAACAATAGTGGGTGGCTCTCAATTAATTTAACAATATCATGACGGGCTGATGCAGGCAAATGGGACAAAAACGAGCTTAAGTTATTCATAATTTCAGAGTTTCCCAGGCGCGCCGAAGGAACACCGATTTTTTATTATTTTTTTTTCAATGAGCCCTCCCTCCGCCAATGGGCACGGAGGGGGCGGAGGCTCAGGCGACACATTTTTCCGAGCAACGTAACGCCCGGTTCACACTGGACGGGGAAGCGCCACGAAGCGCCACGAAGCGCCGAGCGCTTCCATTCGGCGCCCATGTTAATCAATGTAGTAGTTCACACGAGACACGAACAGGCGCGTGGCTCCCCTCGCGGATCGCGCCATGCATTTAACGTCAGTTCACTGGACGTGGAAGCGAAGCGCCGCCGAGCGCTTCCATTCGGCGCCCACGTTAATCAATGTGGTGGTTGCGCGGCTCGCGGCATGCATTTGTTGTTTCGGCGTCTGCTCTATTTCGTACGCAGGCCGCGAGCGATCCTCGTCTACAGTACAGGAAGTCGCTCAATAAAAACGAGAAAATCCGGTGAATTTTCAAAATAAACTAATTTCAAAATAAAAACCGAATGATAAATTCGATCATATATCATATTTGTATGTTATATTTGTCAGTACATTGTATCAGAGTGCGAGAGAGATTGAACACACACACACACACACACACACACACACACACACACACACACACACACACACACACACACACACACACACAGAGGAAGACTTGATCAAAATACGTCTGTTTGATCCTAGAGATGCCGGTCAATGATCATTATGAAAGAGGTCTTGTCTTGAGATGGACACCTGAGTGCGAGTTTCTATTTATTGTCATCAGGACCCAGCCCCTTCACCCACCGGGAGGATCGGTACCCAAGGCAGGCCCGGGCACCCAGATGCCCCCCCCCCCCTACGGACCCAGTATGGCGCATCGCCGCAAGTGGCGAGGTCCCCATAGGCCCAGCCGGTCTCGCACCCCAGGGGCACCGGACTGCACAGGGCCCATCCCACCGCGTACGATCCAGCGCCAGTCCCCAGACACAGGGACGGACCAGCCCTCCCACCAACAAGGGGGCCCCCAGACCAGAGCCAAGGACCGCCCCCCCCCGGAACACCACCCCCGGAGCACCACCCACCCAACCCCCGACCCCCCACCAACCCGCAAAGCAGCCGAATCGTGCGATCTGTATTTGTAAGCAACTCACTCCAATAGAACTGCACTCGTCCTTCTCTCACATTACATTGAATCACAATGACCAAACAACACAACAAAGACAATGATGCCACTGTGCTGCCACATCCAGACTCTGTGTAGGTCTGTAGGCCTCTTGGACCTTCATGTGAACCACTGCGTGTTGACTGGAGGTGAAACATGACTGACTACTGTCCTCCTCCCTGGACAATGCAATCTCACTTTCAATCTCACAGCCACTAAAAAACCTGATTGTGATTGAGAGTCCAGCCTTCAAACACTCCTCCTGAATCCACAGTCACATCTGTGAGCATCTGGAACTTTGGCCCCGATCCTCCACACCACACAACTTGGGATGACAGTGCAACCTACCTGTATACTTTCAGCAGCCAGTCCCATGTTCTGACCCGTTTCCACTGTGGCCTGTTGGCTCATCTGGTCCAAAGTCTGGATCATCAGTGTCCAGGTTCATGGAATGAGTCAGTGTGCCGCCGTCCTGTGATGTCATGATAGAGAATCACTCTATTTATACTAATGTGCAGAACCACTGGAGTGTGGAAGCAGACAGTTACCATAATCCAAATGAAAAAGCAACAGCAGAAATGCTTTTTCATTTTAAGAACGTGGCTGCATTATTTGACTCATAAAAAAAAAATTGTTAATAAATAATCCAAACTGCATTTTCATTTTCTTATTCATGACTGCTCATTCTTGTACTTAATTCAAATGAAGGAAAACACATTTGAGATTTAATTTTCAAAACATGCACCAGCAAAGAGTTACCAAAATTCAATATGAAATGTAAAATTCAAAAATGGAAAAGCAATAGCAGAATTAAACATTAGAATTTACACATAACAGGAGGCAAATGACACTTGCCGTCATACCGCCATACCCACAGCGGAGGTGGAGAGCTGCTGACGTCACTTTCCTGCGCTGCGCGCTTACTTTGAGATTGCGATTTCGTTTTCCAGTTGTGGTAACTCTTGTGCAGGGCAGGACCATGAAAATTAAAAAGCAATGCTCTCAGTTTTCTTTTTGATTGTGTCATAAAAGGTGCGACACGAATAAGAAAATGAAAATGCATATAGGAATATT
The DNA here is from genome assembly GCF_046127955.1 of Nelusetta ayraudi. Classification (NCBI taxonomy): domain Eukaryota; kingdom Metazoa; phylum Chordata; class Actinopteri; order Tetraodontiformes; family Monacanthidae; genus Nelusetta; species Nelusetta ayraudi. The sequence goes on from NW_027466088.1 coordinate 1,614,135, forward strand.
TATTAATGATTTTAATTATGAGTCAAATAATGCAGCTTTGTTCTTAAAATGAAAAAGCATTCTGCTATTGCTTTTTCATTTTTGAATTTTACATTTCATATTGAATTTTGGGAACTCTTTGCTGGTGCATGTTTTGAAAATTAAATCTCAAGTGTGTTTTCCTTCATTTGAATTAAGTACAAGAATGAGCAGTCTTGAAGAAGAAAATGAAAATGCAGATTGAATGACTTATTAACCATTTTAATTATGAGTCAAATAATGCAGCTTCGTTCTTAAAACGAAAAAGCATTTCTGTTATTATATTCTTATTTTAATTTGGATAATGGTAACTGCCTCCATATAAAACAAATACATCCATAAATATATACAATGTGAGAATTGTTTCTTGCAAGAGCTGTACTTCAACCCATGACCATCGATAAAAGTGTACACATCTAATCGTAAACAATCTGCTGCAACCTGAATTTCCACTTCTGTGTCTATAAACCAGTCACAGCTTGACTGATGGCTCTGAAGAAGCAGTTTCCATCAGCCTCTACATTCTCATTTGTACACGGCGAACCTAATGGGCCATTGCAATCAGAAATTGGAAAACTCGCACGGTCCAAATGAATCTTCAAGTTTTTGCAAAGGTCTAAACAAACATCAACATCAAGGGGAGAGAAGTTACACTCTTCATTGGTCACAGCACTGACAAACTCTACGTCAGAATTATCCATGTCAAAGTGAGGAGTTTTGCTCTTCTGAAGTGACTCACTGTTGCCAGCTGGTGCTGGAATTTTAAACCGTGACCGGTTTCGCCTTGATGAAAAGAACCATGCAGAACCTTGGCTAATCTAATACCAGTGCCATGATCTGCCACTGCATCTTCACTAGTACTAACTGATGATGGATCACAAATCACATGTGCGAGGCGTAGAACGAGCGGAGCAGTCAGAGGCAACAGAAGAAGAAAGAAAAGCCTCCTTAGCTTAGTTGATCTTCTGTGTTGCCTCCTGGACGGTGCTGGCCTCCTCTGGCTTGGTGCTGGCAACCACGGGAGCCACAGGAACCACGGGCACAGCTCTGGTCATCTGCGGCGTCGCCTCCACCTGATTAAAATAAGAAAGATGTGATTTTATGCCAATAAACATAGAAAGGAAAACACTAGGCTTTACACGATCACGATTTTTGTGCCGATCACCGATCAGTGAGTTTAAATAAACCGATCACCGATCACCGATCCGATCACGTTAGGGGCAATAAATACTTGTTTCTGTACACCCCTTGCCTTCTCACGAGCACCGTCTAAAGTTGTTTGCTTTAGCATCCGTTTCAGAGTTTGCTTTTCTTTTTCTTTCTCCGCGCTGCGTTTCTTGAACTCAACATGCTCCTCCGTGTGTATCTTTTCCAAGTGCCTGATTAAATTTGTGGTGTTGAAATTTTTTGCCAAAGTTCCCCCGCTAAGTACTGTAGCGTTGCATAAATTGCAGATAGCTTGTGCTATGTCTGTTTCTCTCACTTTGAAAAACTTCCACACTCCCGACACGTTTGTTTGTGTCGCCCATGGATGTTGCTGTCGTGAAGATTCAAAGAAACTTTATTGTCCGTCACATAGCGACAGTACTCAAAACAGGAAGAGGCACGAAGACGAAAATGAAGGTTTTTGAATCATGAATCATTAGCTCTCGGATACAAACAAATAAACATGTCGATGCTGTGAAACTACTTTGGAGGAAATGAGACAGATTAAAAAAGTTTCAACACGACCATGACGTCATTGATCGGTGATTCATGACATGACGCCCGATCATGAACGTTTCAAAAAATGCCAAATATCGGCCGATCCGATACAGCCGATAAGATCAGTGTAAAGCCTAGAAAACACACACAGGTGATGAAGTGGAAATGAATAAGTACAAACCTGCTGCACTGCTGTGACATTGCTGGAGGCAGACTCAGTCATGTGGACAGTTGAACGTGTTGCCCACACCTGCAAATACAAGGACACAAAGTAACGTTTAAAGAACTGCATTTATTGTCCTATCACAAAGATGCACACAATGAAATACACATATCCCAAATACCAACATGTCACTTGTTTGTTTTGGTTTTTGAGGCAACGCGTGCTGATCGACGTCTCAGGCTGGACATCTGGAAGAACATAAAGAAATGAATTCATAAACAAAGTAACACACTAATTAAACTGTACATGTACTGTACATATGTGATCTTGTGTTGATAATAGGGGTGGGGCGATACGGCTAACCCACGATTCGATACTGTGACGATATTTGGCCCACGATAATGACAACATCACGACACACGATATCTTCGAAATTTTGCAGACGATATGTGACTGAAAAAGAAAAAAATACCCATAAAAAGGAAAATGCCTGTGATCTTGCATTTATTCCAAAACTTTGTATAATGTACAAACAAACGTGCACTGCACAAGCAAACATATTAAAGTGCATGAACATTAATAACTTTCATGTAAACAAGGACAGTGCTTTCTGGTAATGTAAAGTCAGTAGCAACTTGTCTTATCTCAACTTGGGGACTTGGGATATACAAACCGACGGGAAGATGAAAGAGGGGAAAAAATCCTTTCACTGCCCCGATTCTGAAAATCAATAAAAAATGATGCAGAAAAAATAAATAAATAAATAACCGCGTCCCCAAAATATACGGGACAAAGTGAAGTGCGTCCCCCATCAGTTCATTACGGGACAGGCTTTTTTATTTGCAAATATGGGACAATCGCGTATTTTATGGGAGGGTTGGCAACCCTATCTAGACCACAGACGGAAATTAAATGAGGTTTTGTCATTTTCCATAAAAAACGGGACAAATTGTGTCCCGGGAGAGATTTTATCTTTCCCGGGACAGGTGGAAAGGTGGTGTTTGGAAATAAATATTGATATTTGCCGTCAGTGTATCGATTATTTATTGCGACAGTAAGCACAACAATATATTGCAATATTGATTTTTTTTTTCACCCACCCCTAGTTGATAAGTGTATGAATAATTGTGTGAATGTTACCGTGGCAGCTGGGGAAACCCTGCCAGATGACTCCACGACGGTCTCCATGTGGTCCAGCAGCACAGCCTCACTGAACCACACGGGATTGGACGGGATGTCTGTGTGAAATGCAGTCTCAACAGCTGTTGGTACCGTCAAAAAAAAAAGAGGAGAGGAAATCAGAGTCAACTTAGGATAAGTGTTCATTTTTAAAATAAAAAGTTGCACAGTTTGACAAATACACGATTGGGGGGGAGAAAAAAGAGGGATGAACAGGTTACCTCAACCTCCTGTCCAACAAGAGTCCATTCAGGAGCGGGTCCATACACTGGCATGTAGACAGGACCTGTCACAACCACTCTGGGAGACACCCTGGGCGATGATTGGTTGTGGCACAACACCCCTGGCCTAGGTGAAGGGGGTGCGAGCTGATGGAGCATGCAGCATGCAGACGCTCCACCAAAATCAGTCCTGAGGTGCACCTGAACAGAAAACATATGACAAATATGTTAACACATATTTGTCATATCAAATGAAGAGCAAGTAAGGCTGAAGAAGGCAAAACTTACACCATCATAACACCATCATGTACAGCTGACGAAGGGGGAGGTGATCGGCCATATACACAAATGTTAAACCTGGAAGAAGTGTCACATAATCAATTATGTAATCACACAATTCTAAGAAATATCTGTTAGCACAGTGTCACTGAAGAGAAAAAAATACAACAAAAATATGTATTTTACACACCCATGCGTGCAGCAACACGATGATATACTTGACGTAGCGCTGTTTGTAGTTCTGGCTTGACAGTCAGGCGAGGTGGAAAGTCAAGCACAAACACCTACAAAATAGTTGTATAAAAAAAAACAAACCCAAACAAACATAAAAATGCAAAATAAATTCATGAATATTCTTGTTATTGAACTATGGATCATGGAATTACTTGATATTGATAAAACAAAGTGGCGATGACATTCATGTGTTCAAATTTGTTTGTCACAGCAGATAAACAAACCTTGGGCCAGCGGTCCAACACAGTTGCCAGTAGCGCAGCAAAATCCTGGGCGGAGTCTGTTACAAGCCCGTGTTCAAGGTTGTTGCCCGGGGCGAGAACACAAAACCATCCACAAGTGGACAGAGATGTGAGTCTCCCACCACCAGAACAAAAACATAAAGAAACTCGTGGCTTGACAAAATCACGACCCATACCTTCTTGTCTGGTTGCTGGGCCTTAAGAACGAACTTGCACTGTTTTGTCAGTCAGGAGCAAAACGGGCCATCTTCGCACCCAGGTCGCTGACCAGTACCGCGCCCTGTGTAAATTGACAAAAAAGAAAAATTTAAATATGTTTTTGTAAGATTTATTTGGAATACAACATAACAACACAGGCAGAACATGAAATCATGAACGTGGAAGTACTCACGACGTTCAAAGTCCTTCCGAGGTGGAAAAGGTGTCCAATCCCGTTTTTGCTCCAGGGGTCGTTTCATGGCCAGAGAGCGACGGAATGCCTTGGTGTTCGGCATCTGAACAATGAAATGAAAGATTGTGTCATTTCCAATGAAAGACAATGATAACACAAGTTTACAGAAAAAAGTGATGTTTTCTCACACACGACATCAAAACACAGAAAGGTTTCTGTACCTTTGCAGCTGGAGACGATGAGCTTAAATCAATAAAGCAAAAGAAAATGTGTATGTGTACTCTTGGACCCTAACCCTAATGCCATACAAGTCTATGGGGTGAAATTTCAACTTTGTCCTACAGATATGGTGCCACTTGCTTTTTCATCAGGAGCCCCCAAGAAGCCCCCACGCCAAATTTGGGGCTTCTAGTACTTGAGGAACCCTGAAACCCTAACCCTAATTTCAGCTAACCCTAACCCTAACCCTAGTTTCAGCCTTATTGTTAACCCTAATTCAATGCAAGTCTATGGGGTGAATTTTCAACTTTGTCCTAGAGACATGGGGCCACTTGCTTTTTCATCAGGAGCCCCCAAGAAGCGCCCACGCTAGATTTGGGGCTTCTAGCCAATGAGGAAAAATTTGGAGCAGACACGAAAGGGTTACAGCTGAGAAGGCACTTAAGATCCTCAAAGGACTGTTGCCACTCACTAGACCAAACAAATGGTTTCAATGGACTGGTTAATTCTTCTCTCGTGGCCGGCAGCTCCACTGCCTTGGTGCTGGAGATGCCCGCTCAGGGGCGCCGCCAGGAATTTTGGGCCCACTTCAAAAAAACAAAAACAAATGGGCCTCCTTTGCGCAGCGCTTGTCAAAAGCTTCACATCACTCAAAAAATACAGTATAGTTCAATAATAGTGCTTGAGTCCATCTTGACAGTGTCAATGTATTTTTCTTGTGAATTCTCCACAAAGCAAACTCTTAACATTTATGAATGATTCATGAAAAAACACTTGATGTCTCTCGGACAAAGTTGAGCTTTGACCTTCATAGACTTGCACTGCATTAGGGTTTAGCGATAAGGCTGGAATTAGAGTGAGGGTTTTGGGGTTCCTCATGGGCTAGAAGCCCCAAATTTGGCGTGGGTGTGTCCAGGAGGATCCTGATGAACCTGAAAGTGGCCCCATGTCCCTGAGGACAAAGTTGACCTTTGACCCTCATAGACTTGTATGGCATTAGGGTTATCGATAAGCGATACAAACCTGGTGAGTTTAAGACTTAGTGACTCTACGTACATGAATATATGGGGTACCCCGTCCTTACCTTGTTCCAACCTTCCCTCCACAAACCTGGCTGTCCAGTGCAGAAGTCAAAGTGAGAGAGAGAAAAAAGAAGGAGGGCCTGTGACGCCGCTGCTGATTGGCTTGTTGGTCGGTTGAATGAGCCAATTCTAGAGCTCCGCTTGGTGTCCACACACTGCAAAATATATCTAAGAAATAGACACTTAATTTGAGAAAGAACAGGCTAGAAACAAGTCAAATTATCTGCCAATGCAGTAAGATATTTAGACTTGGTAAGATTTCTTAAAATAAGACGATATATCTAGGCATTTGAAGAATGGAAAAACTCTTGAAATAAACAGTAAAGCACTCATTCCAAGGACTGTACTAAGTCAAATAAACTTGATACTAGCTTCTCAATTCTTTTTTCACGTTTGCTTCTTTCTTAATTTGAATGAAAAGATCTTAAAACCAGACCTACTAACAGTGCAATTCTTCTTAATTTAAGTGTTCACAATATTAGCTTTTTTTTTCTCAAAATGAGACAAAGCATCCACCCCCCCTACGCCCATTCCCCCCCAAAAAAATATAATTCAGCAAACAGAATTAATATTGTCAACAACTATTTATTCACTTAAATTGCTGACAGTGCCTTCACTGCCTTGTAATAAAAACGTCACTAAGGCATTGCATCTTAAAACAATCTCAAGCAATCATTTCTAGAATGCAAGTGATGTTGTGTTGTTACAATATTCACCGTCATCATTATTGAATATTGATTCAGATTCCCTGACACTCAGTTACACAAAAAAAAACAAAAAAACAGCATGGGGACAGCATATAGTGTTGATATATACTGATAACATGTTTGTTCCAACAGACTCCACCCACCCTCAAGTTACAACTACCAGGAGAGTTTATCACTACCTATGTCTAGTACACAGCTCTACTCCCCAATAAAATCTTTCCATTCTGCCATGGTCTTTTTTGGATGAGGCTGTGGTGTCTCACTCATGGATAGTGTCCTGTAGCACTTCTGTCTGAATGACAGAGAGAAGGGTTGCCACACACTTTTGGATATGTGAGGTGCAGGGCATAGTAGTAATCCATCAGATGAAGCAGACCGTCACTCAAGTCTTCCTTGGCAAGCGTGGTGGCGGGAGTGGCTCCAAGACAGATGAGACAGCGGGTCCCATCAAACAGCAACACAGGCCTGCAGAAAGACCTCTTCTGCGAGTACATTGTGGGATCTTCTGTTGGCTAAAGAAAAAGAAGAAGGAAACGCCACATCCATGCATGGAACTATGAAGTGTTGAATGTGAGAAAATACGAACAAACTTTCACCTGAATGACATGAAGCAGTGCCTCACTGGCATGTCCCAGCTTCTTCGGTGGTGGACTTGGTGAAGGAAAGAGTGTGGGGAGTGCCCTGAGCAGCGCGATGGAATATTCCACTGGAATAGAACAAATCAACTTTGAGTTCAAAGTTAGTCTTCCTAAAAATGAGTCTTATTAGGTTTGTGTTGATCACAAAAAAAAATCTTATTTTTTCAGCATGAAGAGTATTACCATTCTGCATCTATTCATTCAGCGCAACATAAACCATCCTATGTCCCAGGAAACAGCTACACAGTCAATTAGAGACACAGCAAAATGACTCACCTACATCCAGCGTTATGCGTGGCTTCATCACTTCATTTTTTTTCCAAACACCATAAAATTACACATTGGTGCAGAAGTCTTCCCATCTCTTTTTTTAGTTCATCAATGAATTTTCTGTTGCCCTTATCCAGAATGCGCCGCAGCTCATTCATCGCCTATAATGCAAGTCAGTGTTAAAATCTGCAAAAATGCTTGCTTTTCATCATAAACCAAAACAAGTTAATCACTTACACGATAAAGATCCTTGACACATGAATATGCATCCAGGATCTTTGTTGGCCTTGTCCTGTTCTTTCAGAACATCACTATCAATGAAGGATCTTCTTGCTTGAAACTGCAGGTCAAGAATTTGGGAGACAGCATCTTGGTTGGGTTTTGGTTTCTTGTACAGCTCCTGCAGGGTCTGATAATGTCTGGCCTGTGCTGTCAGACCATCTTTGGCTGATGAAATGGAGGAGACAAATCAGTAAATCAGTCAAATGGATGCAGAATGAAGACACAGTTCCTGGCTTCATTCGGTGCAGTCTTGTCTGGTACGGTGGAATTCTCAGCCGAGAGGAAACCAGATCCAAAACATTATGAACAAGAGAGAAACAATAGACACAATTAGGAAAAAAGAAAAAAAAAAAGTGTTATGCTCGATGTTTTCAGAGCAAAGTAGGTAACCAATCACATCTACACTAATAAGAGCCCAAATCCTTTTCCTCCTGAGAAAGTGTTCTGGTCCAGGAAAAAGGTCTCTCAAATCATCACGACGGAGGGTGTGGAGCAAGACTTCATCGATGTTGGCAGCTATAAAGACAGTCCAATCATTAACAAACCTTTTAGACTTAACAACTCATACATTTTTTTAACTAATGAATTTAATTCAACTTGACAAGTCAAACCAAGTTTGTTTTGTGCCAATTTCTGTTATTAGAATTAATTGTAAATGCAATTCAGTTTAGACATTTTGTCTCAAATTTGTAAAATACTTCTTTTTGAAATCAGTGTCAGCATACAGTTATTTTAATTACTTAGCGGACAAATCACAGTAATGGAAATTTTTTCATACCTACACATGACATACCATTTAAAATTGATACTGTGACATCATCCAGCTCATCCATTATTGGCCCCGGTTTGGATGTCCATTTAATTTCTCCTCAATCTGGCAGGGAAAAAAAATCATCATATTAAGGTCACAATTAGGACAAGCTAGCCTTCCGACTCAAGATCCGTTTTTTTTACAATGCCCATCTGCCATGGATCCCAAAGTTCCCATGCAATTAAAAGTTGTGACACCTTATCTGAATGATAACCCTAGACAGCTCAACGGATTGCTAGTCATACAGACAACAATCAAAATTGGAGTGAAACTTGTAACCACAATGCCTGCAACATGGTGGTACTTATGGTAATAATCAACAAATACCAGTGTTCTTCGTGACAAAATGACAACATCTGATAGGATTGTGCCACCTTGAACTGCAATCAACTTAAATTTTGATAAAAACAAGCAAATTGTACCTAAACTACATCTTCAATCAATCCAATTTGAGCACCCTCTACCCCATAAACTGAAGATACTGCAATACAAACTTGGTAGTACAGTATTTCGTCATGCCACATATAACTAGGAATGATAATTGCTTGTTCACATGACTAGAATTGCAGTACATCAATCCAATACAAAATACACACTTGTGACACTTGTCATCAAGCTCATAAATCCATCGAGTCGAGATGAGCACGTGCAAGGAGTCGGACTCCGTGAGTTCATGTAAACAGAGCATTGCGTTTGCATAAATTATGCACGGCTATCGAGCTAGAAGCCGAGTCCGATTTGGTGCACATAACCACACTATAATGCCTCTCAATGTCCTAACCCATGCCACGCAACACAAACGTGAGGGACCGATTTGAGTTTCTCACGGGACCAGCAGTGAAGTCACAACCGTCGCCCCACATGAAATGTCGCAGCAGGAGCCTGAGGATTTTCTGAGTCAACATGCTGATCAACAGGTAACGTAATGTTGGCTTCCTTGACGACATTAGACAACTCCCTGTTTATATTTTATTCATATTTTAGTACAAAGCCTCCTTGTTTTCTGATCTGCTCCTGTTTGACTTGTTCGGGTTTTGTTTTGACATTATGCTGTTAGTGTTTATTTCAAATTAACAAGAAGTACCGGTACAGATAGTAGGAAATTAATATAACACTTGCGTCAAACAAAGAATAACTAACTGTACATATCATGTCTACAGGAAGGAGCTGGTACATTAAGTGAGAATATTCAAGAATATTAAGAGAAGATATATTCAAGGTTGTCCTGAGGTCAACTGTACCAACCATTGCCAGAGCTTATGGAGCAATTTGATGTTATTGTACAGTAAAAATGGAATATTGGAGCTGTCGCAAAAAAAAAAAAGAAAAAAAGAAAAAAAAAAAGCCAACTTTAAGGCTTAATATCTCCAAAATGATACTGTACATATGCTTGATAATGACTGAGGATATAGTCAGGGTGTTCCTCAGGTCAACTGTACCAACCACTGACAGAAATTATGGAGCAAAGCAATGTTACTGTACAGTAAAAAATTGAGTACTGGGCCCTTTTTGCCTGTTTGAAAAGCTAAAAAAAAAAAGGAAAACAACAACTTTGAGGCTTAATATCTCCAAAATGGTACATTAAATATGCCTTATAATGATTGAAGATATATTCAAGGTTGTCCTGAGGTCAACTGTACCAACCATTGACAGAGCTTATGGAGCAATTTGATGTTATTGTACAGTAAAAATGGAATATTGGAGCTGTCGCAAAACAAAACAAAAAGCCAACTTTAAGGCTTATTATCTCCAAAATGATACAGTAATCAATCACATTTAGAAATCAAATGTTTCTAAATGTCAAGTCAGTAATGTCAAGTCAGTGCTTGATGTGTCATCAGCAGGCGTCGGCGTCAGTAATGGGGCATCGGCGGGTTTCGGGCGGAATCGCCAGGCGTTGGGAAGCGTTGGCGGGTGTCGGGGGCTCGTGGCCAGGTGGCGGACGTCACGGCAGGCAGTGGCCAGGTGGGCTCAGTCCCGCAAATGCTGCTTACAGCTTTAATTTTGTATTGCTTTGATAACATTGTTTAAGTTGAGTTTAAATTTACACTATTTTTTTTTTCTTATCTGCTAATTGTTCAAAAATGCTGATGTTAATAGTGTGTTTGCACAGTAAATGTTATGGCACTTTAATTCATATGGCAGTACATTTAAAATAACTGGCCGTCAAGTTCCAGGAACTGACAAACTGCACTGAGTTGAGTGAGATTCTCCAAAGGAACTCCAGTATAAATGTGGACTTTACATTCTAGTCCCCTGTGAAGAAAAACCCAAAAGTGAACGTTTTTGTGCCTCACCCTTTCTAACTGGGACATTTGCAAGGGAACGCAGACTGGTTATGCATATTGAATATTCCTGCCTTTAGTGAGAGATCGGTGAGAAACAAGTTTTTGTGTCGTCCTGATAAAAGAAAAATGTTTCTGCTGTTACCTCAGAAATTGCCCGTTATTATTGTGGCTCAGGATTTTGTAGGTAGATTTTTTTTATTTTTCATAAGGAACAGGATAACAGTAATGCCCTGGCATTGGCAATAAGCTTTAATTTTGTATTTGCATTTTTTTTAACTTTAGATTTACATTAAAAATGTTTCTGTGTAAAGTGCTGATGTTAAGTGTTTGCACGATAAATGTTATGGTGCTTTCGTTTATATGGCAGAACATTTAAATTAAAGTGTATGAAAGACTTCTTTTAAATTCATTATTGGCTTTTGCGTATACGACGTGATTAATCGTGATTGATCAGGTAAATCATGCGATTAATTGCGATTAAAAATTTTAATCGTTGCTGTAGTGCCGCATCTGGGCCTAATCTTCTTTTCACAGGACAATAGGAATTTATTGCAGCACGGCCTTCCGATGAACCACGTTGGGAGGACGCAGAGGTGGTACCCGATTGGCAGTGATGCGACTCTTCTGATGATCAGATCTCATTTGGGGTCAGGAGAGACCGTAAAATACCCACTTTAGGAAAACACTTTCCCCACAAATCACAGGGGGGAGTCAGTCCAAGGGGACCTGGCGCCAGGAACGAGGGGTCCTGCTTGGAACTATCCCCAAAGTTTACGACTCTTATCTGCTCCAGGACATTACTCAGCTTTGAACAACAACACCAGATGTTCATGAAGGACTCACATTTGCAAAATGTTAAAATGTTAAAAACTGTATTTTCTTCTCCACAGGGACACTTCAAACTCACGTATTCACAATTGTTGTCAAAATTAAAGCACAAATGGACTTTGAATGGTTTCCCTAGCTCAAGGTTTGGCCAACCCAGGATTCCATCCTGAAGGAGATGTACAATGGAACTTCAGGTGGAGCCACAGTGCCTTCAAGAGGCAGGAATAGGAAGTGCCTCTGGGGGGTTGATGTAGACTTGGACAAACGTTTCATCAGTTTATCTCCCTCTGCGTTACACAGTTAATTCTTTCCTTCCCACATTTCTCTATCTCTATTCTCTATCTCTAGCATTACACACATATACATATGCACATATATATATATATACATATACATATACATATATACATATATATATATATATATATATATATATACATATATATATATATACATATACATATATATATATATATACATATACATATATATATATATATATACATATACATATATATATATATATATATATATATATATATACATATACATATATATATATATACATATATATATATATATATACATATACATATACATATATATATATATATATATATATACATATATATATATATATATACATATATATATATATATATATATATATATATATATAATATAGATACATACACTCATATACGTTGGTAATCTGTGTTTCATATGTCTATAGTTATGTCGGCAAAAATAAAATAAAGATTTGTTTATGCCTTTGTTACCCTGTTTCATTAAAATCTCATTTTCAGGTATGTGTGTTTAGATTAGGTTTATACATATGTTGATATATTTGGTACTTTATAATTAAGACGGTTCAATATGCTTGTAAAGATAATGTTGTTTCTATCTGCTTAGTTATTTCGTTTTCGTTCTTCCCTTCTTCTTAAGGTTGTCCCAGTTCAAAAAAAAGGGGCTATGTGATTGTGTTTATTCATCCTGTGCTTGTTTCAGTCATTGTCGGTTTTATTGGTTTATTGATTTATCAGCAACGAAACCTACACTACATACATGCTCATCATACGCAACTGGTATAGGCGGACCTACCAGTTTTAGGGTCTGAACGGCCTCTTCATTGGCTCTCGGAGAGCGGGATACCACCCCCGTCCCGAAACTTTAAGCTAGTGAATTTCACTCTGCCGTTCAGAAATTTCTCATCCCTCGTTTTGTGAAGGCCTTGTTTTCGTTTGTTTTCCCACTCGTACTTAGTTCGTTTTTGTCGTAATTGTTCATTTTTGTTTAAATCATTTTTGCGTCGGCATTAAGCCAACTCTTTGCTCAATTTAAGCGGCAGCTGACAGCCCTGAGACTCGCTCCGAGACCGCTACTTTCATTTTAATTTTTACCTTTTTCAATTTTTCCTTCCACGATCTCGAGACCGATTTTTGTCATTTTTCCTTTTTCTGTTTTTAATTGGCTCAACGTCGCACCATCGAAGTAACCGAGTAGTTTGTTTGATCACCGCACTTATCTCGGATTACGCAAAGAAGAGCGCACGTCGATGTTGAACTGCCAGTGTAGACATCTCCCAGACAACAGCAGAACGGGCTTCCAGCGTCTGAGCTTGGTGCGTCCATCTGAGCTCCCTGCGCGCTGCCGGACCCGAACGGCCCGGTACCATCTCCCAGGACCACCTTGGAGGACCATCAAGCAGCGATCTCCCAATCACCTGCGGGCCGACGCTCATCCAACGTAAGCCTCGTCACTCGCTTTTGTTCTGAAGTCTGGTATGCATCATAATAAATTTAGTCTTAAATTCTAAAGCCCGTAAACAGTCTGGTTGGCTGTTCCAACAGCCGATAGGTCATAATTTTTCTTTCCCTTTTATTTTGCTACTTTAGGTCTCAGTTTAGGGTCCGTTTCCAGTCACACACGCACCCGCATGCCCAAACAACACACACGCACAACACACATAGATACCTTTCGTTGCTGGTGGTGTTTTGTGGTCATTTTGTGTCATACTGCCTCGTTTAAACTGTTTGGTGTTTGTTGAAATAAATGCATATTGAGCCTGACGTCGTTGTTTGACTGGGTTATTAAAGTGTAGTTCAAATCCCTGCGTACCGGCCAAGAACTCACCATTAAGGTGAAACGGTACTGAGACTGATTCTAGTGTTTCTTGCTCACACTAACAACCAAGAGCAGGTGGTGCTCCGTAAATTTTCATATCAAATATTCTTTCCTCTGTTCCGAGTCGGTCCGTCCGTGGGAGCAGGGACGGCGTCACGCGTCCTCCCTGTCCCCTCGGAGTCCCTCTAGCGGTCAGACTAAGAATTGCATGTAAAATCCATGTTTATATATTTGGCATTCCGTTTCATTCCTTAGGGAGTTTGATCGTTCAAATTAAACAATCCTCATCCCTCCACTACATTGCCCAGCCCCAGTAAAAACATTTTTCTGGTGCCAGCATTTAGTGAGGCAGAAGTTGATTCAGACTTCAGTGCCTTGGAGCGAATAGCTTCGCCACTCAACTGGCCAAGAGACATGTGGCCTGTCCTTCTCCAATGCAAGCGGGTGGGAAAAGCACAGGAGTTGGTGTCTGCTCTTTTCTTAGAAGACAGCCTGCAATATGATGTTGTAAAGGAAGCAATTTTTCCTGCTTATGAGCTTGTTCCTGAGCCCTACCGGCAAAAATTTAGGAACCATAGAAAATCTAGTGGTCAAACCTTTGTCGAGTTTGCATGGGAGAAAAGCAACCTCTTTGATAAATGGTGTGCAGCTAATGATGTCAAAAATGACTTTGAGTCACTCCGTGAGCTCGTTCTTTTAGAAGATTTTAAAGACTCTTTGCCAGAGAAGGTGGTAATGTTCTTGAATGAACAGAAAGTGTCGTCATTGTCCAAGGCTGCTGTCCTCGCAGATGAGTTTGTGTTGACCCACAAAAATGTCATCTCATCTTCCCCCCCGATCAGACAGGCCTTCTGCTTCTCGTCCCACAAGAGCCGAGTCTAGCCACCTCCCCCTTGAAAAGGCTAGAGGGAAGGGACTTCTGGTTTGGCCATAAAGCGGTAGACTGCGCGACACCAGGGCTCTCGACCGTCCAGGGTAAAAACTCCCCGAAAACTTGAATAACTATTGTCAGATATCATATTAACTACAAAGTGATCAGGGGAACGTTGGAATGGGAAGGAAAACTCCATTCAACCAAAACAGAAACACGGTAACAGACAATATGGCGGAACTACCAGCTAGCTCATAAACAGAGGGAGATGGCGAAACGAACTCCTCGTGACTAACGACGCGGAAAAGGGCTCGGACATAAAAATTATTAGCAAGGAGATACGGGATTTAAAAACGGAATCAAAAGAAGTCCTTCGCACGTTTGGAGAAACACTGAGGAACGACGTGGAAAAAGACTTGGACGACTTCAAAGACAAAATAAATCAACAACTTGCGAAAGTCGTCCCCGAACAGGAGCTCCAGACCGGCAAGATCAACGAGGCTGAGTCGCGGATTGAAAAGCTAGAACGTTGGGCACAGGAAGCTAATGACGCTCTGGTCATATCACTGAGAGAACAAAAAGCTCTTCAGGACAAGTTAACTGACCTGGAGTCCAGGCCGAGGAGAAACAACCTACGTATCTATGGAGTCACTGAAGGAGAGGAGGGAGAATCTGTGGCCAAGTTTGTGGAAGACCTGCTGAAAAGCGAACTGCACCTGCCAGCACATTTTAATTTCCAAATTCAGAGAGCACACCGCTCATTTGCACAGAAGCCAGCGGACGGTGCCCAACCGAGACCCATCATTGTTAACTTTCTGGAATTTACTACCAAAGAGAGGGTCCTGAGAGAGCTATGGACAAAGAAAATAGAACTGGGGAATAAAGTACCCTCATTCCATCACGATTACGCGACAGAGATGGTCCAAAAGAGAAAGGAGTACAACACTGCTAAAAGAATCCTGAAGGAGAAGGGCATCCGCTTCCAGACGCCATTCACCAAGATGAGGACCCACTGGGATACGGGAACTCGAACCTACAACAGCGCAGAGGAGGTAAAGGAGGAATTGGCGAGACGCGGCCTGGCGGAGAAGACGGCGGTGGCGACGGGTGCGGAGGGGCCTGCGGCACTCGGTGCCCTGCACTGCGATGGAGTGGCAGTGCAAGGAGGGATCCTGGAGGGGCTACGCATCAGCAGCGACACGAGCCAGAGAAAAGCTACAAGAGTTTCAAAGATTCTTTGATTAAATTCAGAGAATAAAAGGAAGAAAGCTGGTAGGGATGTTCTAGTATGACCGGTGTTTTTAGTTGAGAAATTATTAAAATTGAATTCCCATGTTAATAGAAAAGAGACTGTGGGAAGTCCGGGTCGCTCCTTTTTTTCTAACGTTGGACTCATTTAGAACGACTAAAATACTCATTGCAGGTTCAAGTGTCATTTCTAAGTTAGGTTAGATTTTTGACTGCCTTCACAGAGCAGACAGAGACACGCCGTAGTTTGGCCATGCCTGATCTACAGGAAACACATCTCTCTCAACAAGAGCACGACACACTGAAAAGATTTGGATATAGAAATGTTTTTTTTAGCTTGTTCAGGAAAGGCCCAAAGAGAGGTGTCACAATATTAATCTCTAATTCTATCAGTTTTGAAGTTGTTAAAAAAATAAATGACAAAGAAGGGAGATATGTAATAGTCAAAGGGAAATTGGATGATAACTCAGTTACTTTGGTCCAGGGTTGGACAAGTGCTTTTTGAAATCACTGTTTGAGATCATAGCTGTGGAAAGTGAAGGAATCCTAATATGTGCAGGGGATTTCAACATGATTTAAAAGCTAAACTCAACACAACTAATGGCAACAGAAGTCAGACCCGCCTCTCGAAACTTGTCAACGTCTCTCTAGCCGAACTAGGGATGTTTGATGTTTGGAGGGACCTCCACCCGTTACAGAGGACTATTTTTTTTATTAACATTACAGACAGATACAGAATAGAGGAATGTAAAATAGGAATGACTGACTTGTACTGACACAGTATTAATTACCTTATTATTTGTCTAAATAAGAGGAAGAAAAACACACTTTGGAGATTAAATGTGTGTATGCTAAATAATCCAAAAACACTGGAGGAGGTTAAGAAAGAGATTAAATGCGCTATGGAGGAGAACATAGATAGTCCAGTAGACACTTCCATACTGTGGGACACAATTAAAGCTGTGATGAGAGGGAGGTTAATAGCGAGGGCAGCCTATCAAAAAAAGACTAGATGTGGCGAGGGGGAGGGTCTGGTGGAGGTGGAGACAATTCTGAGTGGGTATAAAGGTGGGTATAAAGGAAAATTGGGGGGGGGGCAGTTGCCTGACAACACCACCTGGGGAGTTGCACCCCAGGAAATAAACTATAATAAAATTCCACGGGCTACAGAGGTTCGTTACGCTTTGAAATTTAAGAGGACGAGACGGACTTCCAATGAAACAGCTTTATTTGACAACAATTTAAAATAGACCAGGTTTAGCTGCCTGAGTGTCAAAGAAATAAGAACCATACCAAAAAGACTGTTCAACATTAGAAAATAAGGGGAACAGGGCCAAAGAAACCAAAGAAAACTCAAAAAAGGGAATAAACAAAGCTAAGGGAATCACTACAAACCAAAATTCACGCTACGCCAACTCTTGTCCTAAAGAAAAGAGAACAAAATTAACATACTAATACCTTGAGACACCCAGGCAAGCGTTAAACAGTTAGAACGAAAGGAAAACTTTTATTTATTCTTCGCGCGCACGCACGCACACACACACACACACACACACACACACACACACACACACACACACACACACACACACACACACACACACACACACACACACACACACACACACAGGACCAAAACCCAAAACAAAAAGGTAACGATCACTGGGGAACAAGATATTAATGAACTAAAAAAGGAAATCAAACTATAACAAAATCGCTACTCAATAGAAAACCCAAAGTTTCACCAAAATTTCACAACAAAACAAAGAAAAGAAAACCAACCAAAGAAAGTGGTTACGCTAACAAAAGAAACAGACAAACTGAATTGTCTAAACCAAATAAACCAAAATCAAAGGAAAAGTGTCCGCGTTGTGGTGGTGACACCGCTGTTACCCGGCTAGACTGGTGCGGCAATTGATTGCGAGGACATCGCCGCCGCAACAGTAACAGAGGGGAATGGAGAAAACAGAGGAAGACGGAGCGACTGCACCCAGGCAGGGGGTTGAGACCAGCGTCCTTCCAGTACCCGTCTCGGCGCACCGGTGTTCAACTGCAAGGCAGCCTCCCCGCCGAGCGCAAGAGGAGGGGGGGGGGGGGCCTGCGGTGAATGCACAACGATCACGCACACACAGCGCCACCTCCCGATGAACGGGCACCCGCCAGGGTTCCTCCTCCGGCTGTGCTTATGGCCCAGCCCGCTCTGGGATTGCTAGCCGAAATGCTAAGAACTGCGAAGGACAGAGTTCTCAGCGTGGACACGCCAGAGGACAGAGTGCTGACTCCAGCCTGCGCTTCTTTTTAAAAGAGCTGCTTTCACTCTGCACTCTGGCACAGGTGTAATCAGTGCGTTTACATGCAGAGCTTAATCGGACTAAGCAATAATTCGGTTTTCTCGTCCAATCGGAGTTCTCACCTTGTCCCCCTATACATGCAGCTGAGAAATTTGAATTACTGACGGGAACGTCTCCTCCTCCCAACAGTAGGGGGTGGAGTGAGCCTTTTCAGCTGGTCAGCTGCTTTCGGTTGACATATTAATTATATTATTATATTATAATGTACGTGTTACTTACTTTGCAGATAAGCTGTACCCTATTTCTTGTCTCATGGTTATCTTAAAAGATAACCATGAGACAAGAACGTTGTTTACTGTTGGAGGGCTACAACAACACAATGTCTTCGATGCTACGCTTTGTGCCGTCGCCACGGACCCGAAACTCTCGTTCTTGTTGGATGCCGGTTCTGCGCAGACTGGTGGGAGAGTTTGTGTACAGGTTTTGCAAAGGAACGGTGTCTTCAGTTATACACACGCTCATTAAAGTGCCGACCGTGGAGGAAGCTTGTGCCGCTGCACGCCGTTTCCAGCAGAATAACAGCGAAATTATCGAAATAAAAACAAATCAGAAAAACATCTCTTTGCTGTGCTTTTATTTACAAAGTTAAAATTCTTCTAACTTATAAAAAATGTGAACGAAAAGGTAGAAATATAAATACGAAGGAATACGTATTTGTTCAGGGCTGCGCAAAGCCGGAGCCCTGCATTTGCTGCGCTACCCTTTTTGAAAAGGTCTCCGTTGCGCGTTATTTTAATATGTCCATCTCTTTTAGAAGAGAAAGCATCGCCCCGGTCTCATCCTCTCTCCAAATGTCAACATTCTTATTCGCGTTTGCTGGTTGTTTCGCGCCGAAGGCAATAATTCAAATTTTTTTATC
This sequence comes from Nelusetta ayraudi, assembly GCF_046127955.1. NCBI lineage: Eukaryota > Metazoa > Chordata > Actinopteri > Tetraodontiformes > Monacanthidae > Nelusetta > Nelusetta ayraudi. The sequence continues at coordinate 1,633,144 of NW_027466088.1, forward strand.
GCGCGATTAACGCACACGGTGCTTTTTGAACCTTTGGCCGCTCCCTAGATTGTGGAAACGGGAAATGAATTGACTCACAGCACACAGTCACACGCTTGCAGCCGGCTTGTAAGCACAACAAAAAAAAAGAAAAAGACACTGAGCGTAGATGAGCACTAGAAAGGACTAACATGGATAAGGCGTTGATTGTAAATGGAAAGTTCCACTTCAAAACCCTGCCAGATGGCAGTCTTGACAGGACAAAAGTGATATGCATTTACTGTAAAGCTGTATTTAGTTTCCACCGGAGTACGAGCAGTCTTACGTTTCACTTGTCTGCGAAGCATACAGCTGACGCGGAGAGCCCTCCGCCCCCTTCTGAGGTAAAGCAAACCACGTTGGATGGTGTGGCACGGAGACCACTGGCCGCGTCCACCACACGCCAACTTTCAACAGCGGGGGCTAAATGGGTGTGGCTACGGCTTGCAGGCCAATTAATGTGGTGGAGGACGAGGGTCTGCGCGATATCATATTATTATACTGACTATGGATGAATATGACACTGACTGGATGATTATGGCACTGACTGTGGATTACTATGGATGCTGAACAGCTGTTATAGGCTATACTGCCTAACTGCACTATATCAGTTGAGTCCTGTACTGTATTGCACTGCCCCCTGTTTAATGCACACTTTATTTATTGTTTTGATTGAATTTAATTGATTTTGTGCATCACAGTTTGATGCAATGCATAAGTGTCATCCTTTTGTCTTAATGGCTGCTGAAAAAAGGGGATGAATAGTTCAAGTTGGAGTTGAAAAGTAAAATATAGAAATTTTGGTAGTACAAGTAATCATTACTATGTAATGTTACAGTTATGCCCATCTGTTATCTTTGTTGGGCTTGAGTTTATGATTATTTTTTTTTACCCTGTGCATCTTTTGTTTTGTTAGTAGTACTTGTCATTGCTCCAACACGAATAAACATGCTGCATCCCACTAGATGGCGCATTTGCCTTATTTACAAGCACCACGGTCATCGGAGCTGATTGCTGAAACTCTCAGCAGCGTGCGTCTACTAAGGTCTACTAAGATTCCACAATCTATTACACCTCGTGAGCAAAACAGGCTACAGGTAAAATTAAACATCTTCAGTTGAGCAACTCAGGCAAGTTAAACTGATTTAAAAACAAACAAACACTATAATACTAGGAAAAGAATCCTCTATATGTCAATAAATACAACAGATTGAGTATTCATAAAAACAATGCTTACTTTAAATAAGAAAATCCAACAAACCAACAAGTGCAACACTAAAAAGCAAACCAACAATCAAAATAATGCTTAATTGCCTTAGTTTTGTCCCACACTTATCAGCTTAGCTACTAAGAATAACACACATTATTCACCTGGACAGAAGGAGGTTCTGAGGAACGTGTTGGTCCTGGAGCTTCCTGGTCAGGATGTTCGGGAGATCCCTCTGGCTCAATGTCTGGAGCGCCAACATATTTTAGAATTGCTCCTGCAGAGACAAAGCTCATTAGATCATCAAGCAAAACAGATCAGAAGCGCATTTTCCTATTTTATTATTACAGTGATGTTGCAGTAATATAGGAAAATTAAAAATTCATTTGTTTTTAAATTAAACATTATGGTTGCAGTGTCCCTTTAAAGCTTTTACCCAATTACAAAACTGTCATTTTTAAGAGTTTTTGGCATTACTTTACACACTGTACTAGTTAAAGTAATAAAACTAAGATAAATGACCCACTGCCACAACAGTCTAAAATAGTCAACACCATGCCAAATAAAGTATTTCCATAAAATATTTCTTTGAATTATAAAACAGTAGCACATCTCTAATTAAGGGCCTACAAAATACAAACTAAGCTTAGTAAATTCATCCTAAGTTAAGGCTAAAATAACATTAAGAGTCAAATATGTGAGAGACAACTTCCACTGAACAATAACAGGGCACTGACTACAAGAACAACTACAACATGCCCTCCCTCCCGCCCTCCCTGTTAGAATGTGAATAAACGGGTGTGGAGTCAATCAGTCATTCCCATGGCAGGATAGGCCAACATGGCAGGATATGGTCAACTTTCATAAAACAAACAAAAACGCTGATTCATGACGAACAAATATTAGCCAGCCAGCTAACATTTATCCGACGCTAGCTAGCTAGCTGGCTAGCAGGACAAATAAACAAACTTGGGGGGGGGGGACAACAGCGTTTCCCCTCCACCTCTCCAGCCCACATCACAAATAAATAACTTACCTTTCCCTTTTGCAAGTTTTTCTTGATCAGTTTTCTTTTCCTTCCGTTTCTCCGCACCGCTGGGATAACTCCTTTTTGATGCCATTATGGTGTCTGTTTGTTTTTAATCCTCTCGCTAACAGGAACGAATGGTAGCTGTCAATCATTCACATCATACCTGTCGGCGTCGCCGGCCCGCTACGTCACAACCTGCGTGACAGTGCGGCAAGCCCCCAGAGTCCAAGATGGCGTCCCATTCCTTTCAATGAAGTTGCTCACCCAGCGCATGGCTCCCAAAAACTTTTTGACTTCCGCATTGTTGGGATAATAGAGCATGCGCAGTTGTGTCAGTGTGGAGACCGTCACTGACAGACGTGCGCGCTCACGAACCGTACAAAATTCAACATGGAAATGACTGTATTTTTTGACGGAACAACTGACGATTGTTGTTTGGAAATTTTAGAAATAATAATGATGATGATGATGATGATGATGATTATTATTATTATTATTATTATTATTATTATTATTATTATTATTATTATTATTATTATTATTATTATATTAATAAAATAGTATTATTATAATAATATACCATTATTTGTGTATTAAACAAGTGAGCAATGTGCCACTGAATAATAAATGATAATTCTTTGAAGCAACTCTCTATGGACCATAACAGCACTGCCACACATATTTTTTAATTAATAACCTCTTTGGAAAGCAGACAAAGTAATGAAATGATTGGTCTATTTATTTCATCAGAACTAAAAAAATAAAAAATAAAAACTCAACGATCTTGAAAGTTCCTCCCTTTCTCTTGCACCTGTCGATGTGTGTAGCTAACACAAATTTGCAAATATTTTGTCGTCCTCGTGGAATTAAACAGCACACCATGTTAATTTATCAGTGAGTGCTCTCTTTTTTCACGCAATTCATCACGCTTAACATGTAATGCTGAATCATGAAAGCTATGGAGCAAAAAATAATAATTACATAAACCACGAGTGAAATAAAATGTGTCATTCATTCAATAAAGATTTCATTCATTCATCTTCTATACCCGCTTATTCCTATTCAGGGTCACGGGGGTCTGCTGGAGCCTATCCCAGCTGTCTTAGGGCGAAGGCAGGGTGACACCCTGGACAAGTCGCCAGTTCATCGCAGGGCCACATAGAGACAAACAACCATTCACACTCACATGCACACCTACGGACAATTTAGAACGTTCAATTGACCTCACATGCATGTTTTTGGAGTGTGGGAGGAAGCCAGAGAACCCGGAGAGAACCCACACAGACACAGGGAGAACATGCAAACTCCACACAGAGGCCTGGACCTGGGAGGCAGCAGCGCTAACCACTGCACCACCGACTATTTTATTACTTAGTTGAAAATGCCATTTTATTTTATTTAACAAAGCATATCATTATTTCATCATGCATTTAATTGTTTTGTGGTCCTGTGTTTTAGTGCTTCATAATTGTATTCTGTTGTCAAATTTGCCCATCAAAGTCAGATTAGTAATCCTTTACATCAGTTTAAGGAAAACCAATTCTAGGTAATGGATTGCAGATCTTGTAGTGACCTGTTACAATGGAAAGAAATGTATACATAATAAGTACGTCTGTGTGCCCGATATTTTAGCTAACACTAAACTTTCTGCACAACTGTCTGCATTGTGCTTTTTCTTCGGCCACAGAGAACAGAAACGTCTGTAGTTCTTTGTTCACCCATGGTACAGTTTCATAAACTTTTCAGTTTTTAATACGTGTTAATGTAAAAATCCACACGCGAGGCATTTAAAAATGGCGGTTTTGGTCTTTCGTGAAAGACTGCCTTTGGCCAATCAGTGTCCTGAACGTTGCTACGTCACCCTTATGGTCTCAGCTCTGCTCGCTTCAAAACCCCAACGAGGCAGGTACCAAAATCCTAACCCCTGGGAACGTGACAATTGTTTTTTTCAATTGAAGTTTTCGTTATTTTGTTCGTTTTCGTTAACTATTATAACCGTGGTCAGGACCTCCAGTGAGAAGATCCACTGGAGGACATTTAGAGCAAACAGTCAGACAACAGCAGCTTCACCACATCAGCTGAAAAATGGAGTTTGGATGCATTCAGCTTCAAGTCGTGGACAGAAAATGATGCTCACACTGTCACACTGATGTTTTCTTCTCCAACCTTCTCTCAGCTCCAGAGGTTGGTGGTCTGCAGGAGCTTCTACAGTAGCAGAAGATCAGTCTGGAGAGGAGATGTGAACGTGTGACTGAAGGTGAAGAAGCAGGAAGTCAAACTCTCCTCAACAGCATCTACACTGAGCTCTACATCACTGAGGGACTGAGTGAGGAGGTCAACAGAGAGCATGAGGTCAAACAGCTGGAGACCAAGAAGACCAAGAAGACCAAGGAGATCCTCCACGACCGTCCAATCAGGTGCAGCCAGATCTTTGAAGCCTCACCTGAGCAGCAGGGACTCAGGGAGTCAGAGTGGTGCTGACCCGGTCTCTGGGCTGGACTGGGAAGCCTTGGGGTCCCACTGGTGGAGCTGGAGGAGGTGACTGGGTCCAGGGAAGTCTGGGGGTCTCTGCTGAGGCTGCTGCCCCCGAGACCTGACTGCGGATACGGCAGTAGAAGATGGATGGATGGATGGATGGATGGATGCCAGGTGATAGAACATTTCATAAAAACAGACTCTGCATTATAACTTCTATTACACTCTAAATAACTCACTCCAATATAACTGCACTCGTCCTTCTCTCACATTACATTGGATCACAATGACCAAACAACACAACAAAGACAATGATCCAACTGTACTGCCACGTCCAGACTCAGTGTAGGTCTGTAGGCCTCTTGGACCTTCATGTGAACCACTGCGTGTTGACTGGAGGTGAAACATGACTGACTGCTGTCCTCCTACCTGGACAATGCAATCTCACTTTCATTCTGCTGCAGATGGCCATTTTCATTTTACACCGTCCAAATTTACAGCTCAGGGCGCTGGGACGAATTCCAAATTGTGTGCAGATACAGGCCTACACTTCAAATAATGATGAGAAAAATCCAACGTAAAGAGAGCACTTCCATTAGGAAATAGTCAACATGAAATTTCGTCTTCTACTGACACCTGCTGGTCAAATTGAATAGTTGCAAATATTGTGAAGAAGTTGTCATCTAATTCTAATCCTAAACAATATGGACATTCCAAGTGAAGTATTAAGAAAATTAATCAGGTTTGTACTGCTTGATTGAACACATTCATCCCGTTCCAGTGCACTAAAACCCACTTCCCTTCAGGACCGTGTCAGCAAAGCCAAAACTTCCTCGAGTGACGCTGTTTCCCAGCATGCAATGCGAGCTAGCGATTCACAATACTATTTCATCACAAACATGGATGTAAAAAATAAAAAAAGGAAAAAGGGAAAAATGAAACTTCAGGAACAGCAACCATTGCAATACAAGCAGAACTGGGCCGAAGTTTTATATTATGTACACCATAATACAGTCTTCTAGTGGACAAGCTATTTAATCCGTGTCTTCCTAAGACATTTCTGTGGGTGGAAACGCGCCTTAGAGGTCACGTGCTCGGGAAGGTCTAAGACAAGAGCCAATGGTTACCCTTGCAGGGTATCACCTGATACGGTTGAGCGAGTGAACAGAAAGTATGGGTCAACATGTGAGTCATAAAAGGAGAAGCTTGTTGGTGGAAATGATGCACTACAAGTGAATGTGACGCTAATGAGTGCGATGGATGAGGTAGAGCAATGCTCCAGAACCCGATTCAGACTACTCTCCCTCCACTTTTTTTGTTTTGTATGAGCGTTTAAAAAAAAAAAGCATAATGATAATCGAATAAGCTTTAGTTTATTAATCAGAATTAAAACAAGTAGGTTTTGCCCTTACAAGGTTGTAGTTTTGTTATAGATGAGTTCCTTTGTTGTAGTTTGGCGCTTGAAAAACTATATATGGGATGTACCATGACCTGAGGGATTTCCTCATCCCATCCCAGCTTGGTTCTGATGCTGAATGTGAATGTATCTTGCTGTACATCCCACTGAGCTCCAAGGGCCCTCTCCATAGGGAGCTGGTCTCTGTCAAGGTTAAGTGTTTTTACCTTTTTAGCTCTCTGCTCTTCAGGAATGGCGGCCAGCACCGAGCGATGATTGCTCACCCACTTATTGAGCTTAAATCCACCTCTACCGCACAGGTCTGTTATCTGCTGGTATTGCTTGTTCCACCGTGCTGACGGCCTTTAGACAATCATCCACGTAGAAATTTTGACAAACAGTGTTTATAACCTCGGCTGGGAAGTCATGCTGATTGTCGTCAGCTGCTTTCAGCAGGGCGAATGAAGCACAGCTTGGGGATGACACTGCCCCAAAGATGTGGACCAGCATCCTGTGCTCTTGTAGGTCCTTTGTAATGTCCCCATCTGGCCACCAGAGGAAGCGTAAGAAGTTTACATCCTGGTTGGAAACTCTTACTTGATGAAACGTTCCCTCAATGTCAGTCATGAATGCTACAGGGCCTTGGCGAAAACGAAGCAGCACACCTAGCAGTGTACTTGTCAAATTGGGACCCTGCAGGAGCTCTTTATTTAATGATGTTCACTCACTTTCAATCTCACAGCCACTAAAAAACCTGATTGTGATTGAGAGGTCCTCAGCAGCCAATCACTGTTGGGAGTCCAGCCTTCAAACACTCCTCCTGAATCCACAGTCACATCTGTGAGCATCTGGAACTTTGGCCCCGATCCTCCACACCACACAACTTGGGATGACAGCGCCACCTACCTGTATCCTTTCAGCAGCCAGTCCATGCTCTGACCCGTTTCCACTGTGGCCTGTTGTGTCATCTGGACCGGAGTCTGGATCATCAGTGTCCAGGTTCATGGAATGAGTCAGAGTGCCGCCGTCCTGTGATGTAATGATAGAGAATCACTCTATTTATACTAATGTGCAGAACCACTAGAGTGTCATTTCTTCACTGCTGTCAGCAACAAGCATTTGGTGTCACACTGGTGTACAACACTTATGGGCTAATTAATAAGAAATGACATATTTATGAATCACCCGTAATGCCCAGATTGTTGCTGCTTATCTGCTGATATGAGCCGTCAACTGTTGCAATATAGAACCACGGGCAGGAAATTACAATTAGTGTAGAGCGTATTATAATTTAAAAGTTTACTAATGGTAGTTCTTTAAAGAATTTAGCAGGGATGGAACAGGCTAACGTGACGACGTCACCTCTAACACGGTAGGAGCTTAACCTTCTGTCACGGCGAAAACTCCGTGTTACGTCCCGTCGAGGGGGACCGAGACGCAACGTGTGGGACACCTTCCCCCACTCCCAAGCCTCATTAATTTTTCACTGCAGTTGGCAGTTTCAACAAAAAACATTTTATTAATCAGTAAATGAAATAAACAAAACAACTTAACCGGTGGGCAGCAAAGGCTTCAGGGTGGGCCCAGGCCAAAATAATAAACCAAACTCCAACTAGCTCGCCTTAAGAACTAACTAAAGAAAGAAAGAGAACCCAAATACAGAAAGGCTAACCTCCCTACATACTTATTAAACAGGAGAAAAGAGGGGACAAAGAAAATGGCAGCCCACCCCTATGGCAGCGTGCTCTAACGCCATTTCAGAAGTGACTAACTGCAGAGTTGGGAGCGGAGGAGGGATGACCGTCAGGCTGGCTCGACTGCTCCTCCTTCTCAGCCGTGGTGCGTCCAATCAGCAGCCGACATCCAGGACCGCACCTGCAAGGCGTCATCCACTCTCACACAGACACAAAGATAGAGGCATCTAGACCCACCTGTGGGTCATATCACCCCCTCCCTTAAGAACTAAACCCTATTAACTTACCGACAAACAAAACTAAACAAGAAAAACAGCTCAGTTCCCCCAAAATAAGAATTCCGCAGCTAGTCCACATCATAATGCATCTGCCAACACATTATCAAGCCCTCTTCCTGTGGCAAATCTGGAGATTGAAGTCTTGCAGGAGCGGAAACCACCGCATCTACGAGGGCATTATAGTCTGTAAAAACCTGACCCCAAATTAACATCAAGATGGGCATTGTCAGAAGGAGAGCCAAAGCTTCTTTCTTAACTTCCCAATAATGACTCTGTGTGCGTGCTGCTTACTTGTGGCATGTCCCTCTACTTCTATGTCATGGTGCAAAACTGACGTACGGCGGGGGTGGTCAGAAAACAATAGTGGGTGGCTCTCAATTAATTTAACAATATCATGACGGGCTGATGCAGGCAAATGGGACAAAAACGAGCTTAAGTTATTCATAATTTCAGAGTTTCCCAGGCGCGCCAAAGGAACACCAATTTTTTTTTTTTTTTTTTTTTTCAATGAGCCCTCCCTCCGCCAATGGGCACGGAGGGGGCGGAGGCTCAGGCGACACATTTTTCCGAGCAACGTAACGCCCGGTTCACAGTGGACGCGGAAGCGCCACGAAGCGCCGCCGAGCGCTTCCATTCGGCGCCCACGTTAATCAATGTGGTGGTTGCGCGGCTCGCGGCATGCATTTGTTGTTTCGGCGTCTGCTCTATTCCGTGCGCGAGCCGCGAGCGATCCTCGTCTACAGTACAGGAAGTCGCTCAATAAAAACGAGAAAATCCGGTGAATTTTCAAAATAAACTAATTTCAAAATAAAAACCGAATGACAAATTCGATCATATATCATATTTGTATGTTATATTTGTCAGTACATTGTATCAGAGTGCGAGAGAGATTAAACACACACACACACACACACACACACACACACACACACACACACACACACACACACACACACACACAGAGGAAGACTTGATCAAAATACGTCTGTTTGATCCTAGAGATGCCGGTCAATGATCATTATGAAAGAGGTCTTGTCTTGAGATGGACACCTGAGTGCGTGTTTCTATTTATTTACACACACACACACACACACACACACACACACACACAAAAGTAAGCTACGGAGCAGGCTGGCTACGGGGCGAAGGGGGGCGATGATGAAAATGATTTTTTTTATCTAATTTTTTTTAAAGAAAAAAAAAAGAAGCTCAAGTTGGAGTGAAAAAAAGACTGCAGCTGAGCAGAAGTGCTTGTCGACCGTCGCGGAGCTGTTCGCGTCTGGTGTGAACCAGTTGGAGCCTCGCTCGCGAAATTCGTCGGTGCTCCGCTTCCATTGAAATGAATGGCACGAGCCGCGCGCCTGTTCGCGTCTGGTCTGAACCACTACATTCAGTGCGTTTACATGGCACTAGAGAAAATCGAATTATTGCCTTACTCCGATTATGATTGGAGTTTGAGAACTCCGATTGGAATCGGAGAACCCCGACTGAGACACCCAGATAATGCGATTGGAATTCGAATTTCTCTGCCATGTATACGCCTTAATCGGACTATTAACTGGACAATGCGAGTGCGCATGCGCCACGCCTCGCTCTCGCAACTCATGACCGCACAACTACGTCGTCTAACAAAACAGACGGCGCGAAACAACCTGGCAAACGCGAATAAGAATGTTGACATTTGGAGAGAGGATGAGACCAGGGCGATGCTTTCTCTTCTAAAAGAGATGGACATATTAAAATAACGCGCAACGGAGACCTTTTTAAAAAGGGTAGCGCAGCAAATGCAGGGCTCCAGCTTTGCACACCCCTGAACAAATACGTATTCCTTCGTATTTATATTTCTACCTTTTCGTTCACATTTTTTGTAAGTTAGAAGAATTTTAACTTTGTAAATAAAAGCACAGCAAAGACATGTTTTCCTGATTTGTTTTTATTTTGGTAATTTCGCTGTTATTCTGCTGGAAACGGCGTGCAGCGGCACAAGCTTCCTCCACGGTCGGCACTTTAATGAGCGTGTGTATAACTGAAGACACCGTTCCTTTGCAAAACCTGTACACAAACTCTCCCACCAGTCTGCTCCGAACCCGAATCCAACAAGAACGAGAGTTTGGGGTCCGTAGCGACGGCACAAAGCGTAGCATCGAAGTGTTGTTGTAGCCCTCCAACAGCCAACAACGTTCTTGTCTGCCTTTTAAAATAACCAGGAGCACAAGAAATAGGGTACACCTTATCTGCAAAGCAAGTAACACGTACATTATGAACTATCGTTCCATATCATAATAGATTTAATATGTCAACTGAAAGCAGCTGACTCTATATATATATATATATATATATATATATATATATTAACCTCTTTAATTGAACTCCAAAACATACATGGTCAAAATCCATATTATTAGTATGTTGTTGTTTTTTTTAAATGCTCATACAAAACCAAAAATAAAGTGTGACATTCACTTGTAGTTTATTATTTTCGCCAGCAAGCTTCTCATGTTCCAACTGACTACATTTACCCATATACTCACATGAATCAGTTGCCCTGCAGATCCCCTTATAAGGGCCCCGAGGAGTGACACACAACCAGCACGTGACCTCTACGATGAGCTTCCACCCACGGAAGTGTCATAGGAGGACACGGGTTAAATAGTATGGCTTGTCCACCAGAAGGCTGTATTATGGTGTACATAATATAAAACTTATATAAAACTTCGGCCCAGTTCTGCTTGTATTGCAATGGTTGGTGTTCCTGAAGTTTCATTTTTCCCTTTTTCCCTTTTTATTTTTTACATCCATGTTTGTGATGAAATAGTATTGTGAATCGCTAGCTCGCATTGCATGCTGGGAAACAGCGTCACTCAAGGAAGTTTTGGCTTCGCTGACACGGTCCTGAAGGGAAGTGGGTTTTAGTGCACTGGAACGGGATGAATGTGTTCAATCAAGCAGTACAAACCTGATTAATTGTCTTAATACTTGACTTCGAATGGCCATATTGTTTAGGATTAGAATTAGATGACAACTTCTTCACAATATTTGCAACGATTCAATTTGACCAGCAGGTGTCAGTAGAGGACGAAATTTCATGTTGACTATTTCCTAATGGAAGTGCTCTCTTTACGTTGGATTTTTCTCATAATTATTTGAAGTGTAGGCCTGTAGTTGATGAGGAATCACGGTGTGCTAACGCTACTCAAACAGCTTAGATGAAAAAAAGGGAGTGTGATTTGGGTTTGTGGTACATTATGACAATCTTGGACTTGCAAGACTGAGGCGACGGTTCAATTCCCATCAATGTGTATTATATATGTGTTATTTAGCTCATCTATTCTACATTTTAAATAGATCACATTTGACATCTGACCCACTGAACACTTACTATTGAACATATTTTTAAACTATGGGCTATTTAGTCTTGTTTTAGGATATAATATAATTCATTGCACAAACTGTCAGGCTAAGTATAAGAGCTATAGTCTACTACAATCAGTCGTGCCAAAAAAGAGACATTGTCTTTATTTTTCATTTTTATTTTATTGTGTCAGCATTGAACCATACAAGCATGTAGTGTTGTCCAACAAGAATGCATGGCGAATCAAATCCCAAACAACCTATGAAACAATGAACACGTTTCCATTGCACTTCATTTTATTGAGCACTAGATGACCTCCTCGAGCACTGTGTCATTGAAGCCTCGAGTAATGAACCATTTTTTGAAACAAGTGTCGAAGCTTCAACAAAGCCTCGATCGGCCATCACTACCTACGGCTGCGTGCTCTAATAGCATTTCAGAAGTGACTAACTGCAGAGTTGGGAGCGGAGGAGGGACGACTGTCAGGCTGGCTCGACTGCTCCTCCTTCTCAGCCGTGGCGCGTCCAATCAGCAGCCGACATCCAGACACACACACAGACACAAAGATAGAGGCACCTAGACCCACCCGTGGGTCATAACACTCCGTGTGGATCTTTTCACTCTGGCATTGAAAGGGGGTGCTAGCGCTAGCCGTTTGCTAAGCTATGTACAGACAGCACCACCGCTTGCCGAACCACATAGTCACACCGTTTATATACAACAACTCGTCATCAATATCTCAAAAGTAGAAGTCAAGAACTTTTTTCAAAAACGATAACTAACTCAAACTTTTTTGTGTGTTTATAAAAACAAACTAAAACAAACTTAAATTGAAGTCATATTTCACTTTGTTTACGTCTGTCAAATGAATATTTGCCCAGGAAAATGTTTGCGTTTTACGCAGCAGCACCTAAATGCACCTCGCGTTCTGTGACGTCACCCCTCTTTCACAGCAGTATGTTGACGAGCGCCTCGCGGCGGGAAAGTCCGATATGCCACTTTTTCCCAATATGACGAAGAGAGTGACAAAAGCCAATGTCTTGTGGTGGAAAGACACAAAATATGTGCCTTGCTTCTAAAAAGGGAAAAACCCGACAAACCTCCATTTAAGAAGCTCGCACAAAGCAGTAGTGAACATGTTTATTGAGACTGGGAAGTAGACACGACAGTTTGACTCAGTTGACTCAAATATCCTGTGGCGATGAGAGTGGTTATGGCTATCTGATAAAGCAAGATTTAATCTTGGGAATTTAACAAAATGAAAAGGAACCGACAACGCCACTCTGGGAATTTCACCCAGGGAGTTCTACTAAACACAAAAGTAATAATTAGGCACACAGGTAAGTTCTACGAGGAAGGAGTAGGAGACGTGGTTCAGAATGTTTAAAATATCAAACCAACTTTTATTCAACATTTAAAAATAAAAGGAACAAACAGACCAACACTTAAAACAGAGCTACTGAGCTCCTTATTCTTGGTGTAGAAACTGAGGCTTACCGATGAGGGGGCCAAACGGGGGAGGAACCAAAGAAAACAAGGAACACCCCACTCACACGTGACACACCTGCAAAGAAAGTGAAGTGCAAAAAAAAAGAAGAAAACAACCACAATCCCGGGTCACAGCACTCGAAGGGGCCCACCACCCGGGACACCGCCACCACCAGCAGCTCTCAGCGACTACAAAAGAAAAGATAAACAGTTGGTTACTAAAAGTTCCCTAAAATCTGTCACATGTACTGAAATAGCAAGAAAAACAAACAAACAATGCAATTACACACACACACACACACACACACACACACACACACACACACCACTGTAGCTGGACCGGCGACTTGATAGTGTAACGTCTGCTGTCTGAGGGTCAGCAGTGGCGACGTAAGCAAACGAAGAAAAACACAACGAGAACGGAAAAACAACAAGTAAAACCAAGGCGGGACGGAAGCAACATGCACCGTCCACCGTCTGTACGGGGCGGCTAGCACAATCAAGTGCGGGCGAAGCGGCAGTGTTCCTGCACTTATCTTATAGGACCGAGTTTTGGGCCACAGGTCTTGATCACCAAGCGTCCTCCAGGTGAGGAGAACAACGAGGAGGCTCTGCGCAGCTTTGTGCTTGCAGGCGGCTGGAGTGTGCCGGTGAGGTGTTCAGGAAGCACTGTAAAAAGAACGGACAGGTGAGGTACTACGTACCTATGCTAATAAGCCATAATAATTTAAATGCTAAAATGTCTGCACCTGATCCTCTTAAAACTCGGGCACACAAATCGGATGTTCAGTGTCCCATTGACCACAATGGACCACTAAACGAAGCTTTTAAGAAAAATGCGAAATAAAGCAACTGAGAGCTAAAACAACATGCAAACAATGCCACAGTGCAGCTTTTCTCAAACGGGTCAATTTTGAAATCATTTTAATCAACTCTGTCTTCATTGATCAGAAGCTTTTTGCAGATTTGGAATTAAAAACATTTAACTGCAGGAATCATAAAATCGTCTCATCAGTGACGTTTATAGAGCCATTCAAAAATGTAATATGTGCTGAACAGACAAACGGAGGTGTAAGAGGCCTGTGTGACCAGCAGGGGGCAGCAGAGGACCGACAGCCGCAAGTTCCTCCTCAGAGAGGCCTGAGAAGGTTCTGCACCTTCAGCTCCTCCAGGAGGACCTCAGCAAAGTGTCAGAGTTTGTTGGTTTTTTACCTCGGTCGGCAGAGTCACAGTATGAAACTTGTAGCCAGGGGGCGCTGCAGCTCACTCAACACCTACAAGGTTTGAAAAGGAAATTGAGTGGAATTCATCTGGAATGAAAAGAAAAGCACAACTACAGTAGAAAAACTGAACACAAAGACGCACAAAGTTTGAACTACACACTGATTTTCTTCTTCTGTTGATTCAAATGAATTTGACGGAAATAATATCTGAAAAAATAGAAACCAAATGTTAAATTTCGACATTTAAAAAATGGACAGATTCATTTACACCCAGTAAGATAAGAAGATATTTAGCTCTCAGCCAATTAGAGCTGCTGCTCCTGTGTGTGTGTGTGTGTGTGTGCGTGTGTGTGTGTGTGTGTGTGTGTGTGTGTGTGTGTGTGTGTGTGTGTGTGGATGTGGTGGTGTGTGTACCTGAATGTGGGAGTGGGTGTGTTTAAGTACGTCACTGGAAGTAGGCTGCCAATTAGTGCGGCCTCCGAGGCCGCAACCGCCCCACGCCAGCGACGAATCCAGGGCGGGGGGGCCCGGACACGGCACACCCGCTGCAATGCCGGCCAGGAAGAGGCCCGGAGCAGCAGGCCCCCGGACCGGAGGGCACCCGCCCCACGAGGAGCCAGGGCAAGATGACAGGGAGGCAGATACCCCAAGGAGAAGGGACACCACCCGGGGCGAACAGACAGCAGAGCCCGTCCTCCGGACGGGGCCCCCCAGGGCAAGTGAGACCGGACTCATCCCCATGACAGGACCCATCCCCTTCACCCACCGGGAGGATCGGTACCCAAGGCAGGCCCGGGCACCCAGATGCCCCCCCCCTACGGACCCAGTATGGCGCATCGCTGCAAGTGGCGAGGTCCCCATAGGCCCAGCCGGTCTCGCACCCGAGGGGCACCGGACTGCACAGGGCCCATCCAGAGTGGGAAAGATGCCGGATCCCGCCCCCGCTAGCAGGCCGACCCCACTGTGTGTAGGGGTGTCAATGTGTGTATATGTGCACTTGCTAGTGTGTTGAACTATGGTGCGTTTAAAATGGAGGGGTGGTAAGGCCCTGGGGCAACCACACTGCTGCTGAGCAGGGCGGCGGCCGCAGTGCACGAACCACCCCCCCAGGCCCTAAGTGTCTATAATGCTATTAAGATTGGAGAGGGTCTTAAGGCCAGAAGGCCGGGCAGCGACCACCCAAGACACAAATCTCCCGAAACAGAAGAAAATAAATTAATTAATTAAAAATTTAAGGAAAAAAAAACAAAAAAAAACACCTATTATGTGACCAGGGGGGACTCCCGGTCAGGGCGCCCCCTGAGCGACATCGGGGCCGGGGACACCACAGGGATCCAGGAGCCAAAGGGGGCCCGCCCCCCACCGCACCGCACCACCCGGGCACACAGGAGCGGTAGCCGGCGAACGCGCAGCCCCACCCCAGGCATGCGACCCCACCGCGTACGATCCAGCGCCAGTCCCCAGACACAGGGACGGACCAGCCCTCCCACCAACAAGGGGGCCCCCAGACCAGAGCACCACCCACCCAACCCCCGACCCCCCACTACGGCTGCCCACATCAACCAGCAGCCTCAGCTATTGATTGATTACTAGTTAGTTATAGGATGAAGCAGACATTCCTACCAAGGAGGTGTGGTCTAACAGTAAGTTCCTATATTGTGCAATGTGCAGGTGTTGTTTTGTTTTCCAGTTTGTGAGGATTGTTTTCTTAGCGATAGATAAGGAGGTGATCAGCATGCGAGATTCTGCCTTATCTGATGTGATATCACTGAGGTCCCCTAAGAGACAAAAAGAAGGAGTGGCTGTGATGTTGTAACCAACCTGTGCTGATAGATCATTGCATACTACGTGCCAGAATTTATTTACTGGTGGGCAATGCCATGCAGCGTGTAGGTAATTATCTGGGACATTAACTGTGCAGTGTGAGCAGGTCTGAGAGGCGGTCATGCCCATCTGAAACATCCGCTGTCCAGTGTAGTGGATCCTGTGGAGTACTTTAAAATGTATTAATTGTAGAATAGGTTGTTTTATCAGTGAAAAGGTGTTCAGGCAGATTGTTCTCCAGAAATTAGAGTGAGGCTGGAGAGACAGGTCTCTTTCCCACTTAACAATTGGGATAGAAATCGTGCGATCTGTATTTGTAAGAAACTCACTCCAATAGAACTGCACTCGTCCTTCTCTCACATTACATTGGATCACAATGACCAAACAACACAACAAAGACAATGATGCCACTGTGCTGCCACATCCAGACTCTGTGTAGGTCTGTAGGCCTCTTGGACCTTCATGTGAACCACTGCGTGTTGACTGGAGGTGAAACATGACCGCAGAAATGCTTTTTCATTTTAAGAACGAAGCTGCATTATTTGACTCATAATTAAAATCATTAATAAATATTGCTATATGCATTTTCATTTTCTTATTTGTGTCGCACCTTTTATGACACAATCAAAAAGAAAACTGAGGGCATTGCTTTTTAATTTTCGTGGTCCTGCCCTGCACAAGAGTTACCACAACTCGAAAACGAAATCGCAATCTCAAAGTAAACGCGTGGCGCAGGAAAGTGACGTCAGCAGCTCTCCACCTGTGGGTATGGCGGTATGACGCCAAGTGTCATTTGCCTCCTGTTATGTGTAAATTCTAATGTTTGTGAATTTAAGAAAGATATATGTATATATATATATATATATATATATATATATATATATATATATATATATATATATATATATATATATATATATATACATATATATTTTCTTTTTTTTATTTAAAAAGAAAAGAAAAGAAAAAAAAGGTATGGCGGTATGACACCACTTTGCCATCGTTACTTCTTTCACGTCATTGAAGTTGCCGGTAATCGAGATTTAAACGCCGAAAAACGTGGACCACTGACAGATCTCGCACCAGCATCTGCCACCAGTCGACGGATTGATCTGTTGCTTCGCATCCTTCGTCGGATGGACTGGTGGCCGACGCCGAACAGCTGTTACTCCACCCATGTAACAAATAGCTTTAGCTTTAATGTTGTGCTGGTGCATCAAGGTGTTCCATAACTGACAACAGGTTGGCTAGGGCAACCTTGTTTGCGTCCGTATCTGGGACGGCAGAATACCTGCTCAACTCGGTCCCGAGCATCAGATTCAGATACACTATTCAACTCCACCTGGGAAGCTAAATCCAGCAGGGTTTGAACAATTGTGTCAATGTGCGCCATGCTCAAATCTGTCCGACCAACGAGATCCGTCAGTGGTCCACGTTTTTCGGCGATTTAAATCTCGTTTACCGGCAACTTCAATGACGTGAAAAGTAACGATGGCAAAGTGGTGTCATACCGCTATACCTTTTTTTTGTTTTGTTTTGTTTTTTTAAATATACAGTATATATATACATTTATTAAATTCACAAACATTAGAATTTACACATAAAAGGAGGCAAATGACACTTGGCGTCATACCGCCATACCCACAGCGGAGGTGGAGAGCTGCTGACGTCACTTTCCTGCGCCGCGCGCTTACTTTGAGATTGCGATTTCGTTTTCCAGTTGTGGTAACTCTTGTGCAGGGCAGGACCACGAAAATTAAAAAGCAATGCTCTCAGTTTTCTTTTTGATTGTGTCATAAAAGGTGCGACACGAATAAGAAAATGAAAATGCATATAGCAATATTTATTAATGATTTTAATTATGAGTCAAATAATGCAGCTTTGTTCTTAAAATGAAAAAGCATTCTGCTATTGCTTTTTCATTTTTGAATTTTACATTTCATATTGAATTTTGGTAACTCTTTGCTGGTGCATGTTTTGAAAATTAAATCTCAAATGTGTTTTCCTTCATTTGAATTAAGTACAAGAATGAGCAGTCTTGAAGAAGAAAATGAAAATGCAGATTGAATGACTTATTAACCATTTTAATTATGAGTCAAATAATGCAGCTTCGTTCTTAAAATGAAAAAGCATTTCTGTTATTATATTCTTATTTTAATTTGGATTATGGTAACTGCTTCCATATAAAACAAATACATCCATAAATATATACAATGTGAGAATTGTTTCTTGCAAGAGCTGTACTTCAACCCATGACCATCGATAAAAGTGTACACATCTAATCGTAAACAATCTGCTGCAACCTGAATTTCCATTTCTCTGTCTATAAACCAGTCACAGCTTGACTGATGGCTCTGAAGAAGCAGTTTCCATCAGCCTCTACATTCTCATTTGTACACGGCGAACCTAATGGGCCATTGCAATCAGAAATTGGAAAACTCGCACGGTCCAAATGAATCTTCAAGTTTTTGCAAAGGTCTAAACAAACATCAACATCAAGGGGAGAGAAGTTACACTCTTCATTGGTCACAGCACTGACAAACTCTACGTCAGAATTATCCATGTCAAAGTGAGGAGTTTTGCTCTTCTGAAGTGACTCACTGTTGCCAGCTGGTGCTGGAATTTTAAACCGTGATCGGTTTCGCCTTGATGAAAAGAACCATGCAGAACCTTGGCTAATCTAATACCAGTGCCATGATCTGCCACTGCATCTTCACTAGTACTAACTGATGATGGATCACAAATCACATGTGCGAGGCGTAGAACGAGCGGAGCAGTCAGAGGCAACAGAAGAAGAAAGAAAAGCCTCCTTAGCTTAGTTGATCTTCTGTGTTGCCTCCTGGACGGTGCTGGCCTCCTCTGGCTTGGTGCTGGCAACCACGGGAGCCACAGGAACCACGGGCACAGCTCTGGTCATCTGCGGCGTCGCCTCCACCTGATTAAAATAAGAAAGATGTGATTTTATGCCAATAAACATAGAAAGGAAAACACTAGGCTTTACACGATCACGATTTTTGTGCCGATCACCGATCAGTGAGTTTAAATAAACCGATCACCGATCACCGATCCGATCACGTTAGGGGCAATAAATACTTGTTTCTGTACACCCCTTGCCTTCTCACGAGCACCGTCTAAAGTTGTTTGCTTTAGCATCCGTTTCAGAGTTTGCTTTTCTTTTTCTTTCTCCGCGCTGCGTTTCTTGAACTCAACATGCTCCTCCGTGTGTATCTTTTCCAAGTGCCTGATTAAATTTGTGGTGTTGAAATTTTTTGCCAAAGTTCCCCCGCTAAGTACTGTAGCGTTGCATAAATTGCAGATAGCTTGTGCTATGTCTGTTTCTCTCACTTTGAAAAACTTCCACACTCCCGACACGTTTGTTTGTGTCGCCCATGGATGTTGCTGTCGTGAAGATTCAAAGAAACTTTATTGTCCGTCACATAGCGACAGTACTCAAAACAGGAAGAGGCACGAAGACGAAAATGAAGGTTTTTGAATCATGAATCATTAGCTCTCGGATACAAACAAATAAACATGTCGATGCTGTGAAACTACTTTGGAGGAAATGAGACAGATTAAAAAAGTTTCAACACGACCATGACGTCATTGATCGGTGATTCATGACATGACGCCCGATCACGAACGTTTCAAAAAATGCCAAATATCGGCCGATCCGATACAGCCGATAAGATCGGTGTAAAGCCTAGAAAACACACACAGGTGATGAAGTGGAAATGAATAAGCACAAACCTGCTGCACTGCTGTGACATTGCTGGAGGCAGACTCAGTCATGTGGACAGTTGAACGTGTTGCCCACACCTGCAAATACAAGGACACAAAGTAACGTTTAAAGAACTGCATTTATTGTCCTATCACAAAGATGCACACAATGAAATACACGTATCCCAAATACCAACATCTCACTTGTTTGTTTTGGTTTTTGAGGCAACGCGTGCTGATCGACGTCTCAGGCTGGACATCTGGAAGAACATAAAGAAATGAATTCATAAACAAAGTAACACACTAATTAAACTGTACATGTACTGTACATATGTGATCTTGTGTTGATAATAGGGGTGGGGCGATACGGCTAACCCACGATTCCATACTGTGACGATATTTGGCCCACGATAATGACAACATCACGACACACGATATCTTCGATATCTTCAAAATTTTGCAGACGATATGTGACTGAAAAAGAAAAAAATACCCATAAAAAGGAAAATGCCTGTGATCTTGCATTTATTCCAAAACTTTGTATAATGTACAAACAAACGTGCACTGCACAAGCAAACATATTAAAGTGCATGAACATTAATAACTTTCATGTAAACAAGGACAGTGCTTTCTGGTAATGTAAAGTCAGTAGCAACTTGTCTTATCTCAACTTGGGGATTTCGGATGTACAAACCGACGGGAAGATGAAAGAGGGGAAAAAATCCTTTCACTGCCCCTCTTCTGAAAATCAATAAAAAATGATGCAGACAAAATAAATAAATAAATGAATAACCGCGTCCCCGAAATATACGGGACAAAGTGAAGTGCGTCCCCCATCAGTTCATTACGGGACAGGCTTTTTTATTTGCAAATATGGGACAATCGCGTATTTTATGGGAGGGTTGGCAACCCTATCTAGACCACAGACGGAAATTAAATGAGGTTTTGTCATTTTCCATAAAAAACGGGACAAATTGTGTCCCGGGAGAGATTTTATCTTTCCCGGGACAGGTGGACAGGTGGTATTTGGAAAAAAATATTGATATTTGCCGTCAGTGTATCGATTATTTATTGCGACAGAAAGCACAACAATATATTGCAATATTGATTTTTTTTTTCACCCACCCCTAGTTGATAAGTGTATGAATAATTGTGTGAATGTTACCGTGGCAGCTGGGGAAACCCTGCCAGATGACTCCACGACGGTCTCCATGTGGTCCAACAGCACAGCCTCACTGAACCACACGGGATTGGACGGGATGTCTGTGTGAAATGCAGTCTCAACAGCTGTTGGTACTGTCTATAAAAAAAAGAGGAGAGGAAATCAGAGTCAACTTAGGAGAAGTGTTCATTTTTAAAATAAAAAGTTGCACAGTTTGACAAATACACGATTGGGGGGGAAAAAAAAGAGGGATGAACAGGTTACCTCAACCTCCTGTCCAACAAGAGTCCATTCAGGAGCAGGTCCATACACTGGCATGTAGACAGGACCTGTCACAACCACTCTGGGAGACATCCTGGGCGATGATTGGTTGTGGCACAACACCCCTGATCTAGGTGAAGGGGGTGCGAGCTGATGGAGCATGCAGCATGCAGACGCTCCACCAAAATCAGTCCTGAGGTGCACCTAAACAGAAAACAACATGTTAACACATATTTGTCATATCAAATGAAGAGCAAGTAAGGCTGAAGAAGGCAAAACTTACACCATCATAACACCACCATGTACAGCTGACGAAGGGGGAGGTGATCGGCCATATACACAAATGTTACACCTGGAAGAAGTGTCACATAATCAATTATGTAATCACACAATTCTAAGAAATATCTGTTAGCACAGTGTCACTGAAGAGAAAAAAATACAACAAAAATATGTATTTTACACACCGATGCGTGCAGCAACACGATGATATACTTGACGTAGCGCTGTTTGTAGTTCTGGCTTGACAGTCAGGCGAGGTGGAAAGTCAAGCACAAACACCTACAAAATAGTTGTATAAAAAAAAAAACCCAAACAAACATAAAAATGCAAAATAAATTCATGAATATTCTTGTTATTGAACTATGGATCATGGAATTACTTGATATTGATAAAACAAAGTGGCGATGACATTCATGTGTTCAAATTTGTTTGTCAAAGCAGATAAACAAACCTTGGCCAGCGGTCCAACACAGTTGCCAGTAGCGCAGCAAAATCCTGGGCGGAGTCTGTTACAAGCCCGTGTTCAAGGTTGTTGCCCGGGGCGAGAACACAAAACCATCCACAAGTGGACAGAGATGTGAGTCTCCCACCACCAGAACAAAAACATAAAGAAACTCGTGGCTTGACAAAATCACGACCCATACCTTCTTGTCTGGTTGCTGAGCCTTAAGAACGAACTTGCACTGTTTTGTCAGTCAGGAGCAAAACGGGCCATCTTCGCACCCAGGTCGCTGACCAGTACCGCGCCCTGTGTAAATTGACAAAAAAGAAAAATCTAAATATGTTTTTGTAAGATTTATTTGGAATACAACATAACACAGGCAGAACATGAAATCATGAACGTGGAAGTACTCACAACGTGCAAAGTCCTTCCGAGGTGGAAAAGGTGTCTAATCCCGTTTTTGCTCCAGGCGTCGTTTCATGGCCAGAGAGCGACGGAATGCCTTGGTGTTCGGCATCTGAACAATGAAATGAAAGATTGTGTCATTTTCAATGAAGGACAATGAGAACACAAGTTTACAGAAAAAAGTGATGTTTTCTCACACACGACATCAAAACACAGAAAGGTTTCTATACCTTTGCAGCTGGAGACGATGAGCTTAAATCAATAAAGCAAAAGAAAATGTGTATGTGTACTCTTGGACCCTAACCCTAATGCCATACAAGTCTATGGGGTGAAATTTCAACTTTGTCCTACAGATATGGGGCCACTTGCTTTTTCATCAGGAGCCCCCAAGAAGCACCCACGCCAAATTTGGGGCTTCTAGTACTTGAGGAACCCTGAAACCCTAACCCTAATTTCAGATAACCCTAACACTAACCCTAACCCTAGTTTCAGCCTTATTGTTAACCCTAATTCAATGCAAGTCTATGGGGTGAAATTTCAACTTTGTTCTAGAGACATGGGGCCACTTGCTTTTTCATCAGGAGCCCCCAAGAAGCACCCACGCCAAATTTGGGGCTTCTAGTCCTTGAGGAACCCTGAAACCCTAACCCTAATTTCAGCTAACCCTAACCCTAACCCTAACCCTAACCCTAGTTTCAGCCTTATTGTTAACCCTAATTCAATGCAAGTCTATGGGGTGACTTTTCAACTTTGTCCTAGAGACATGGGGCCACTTGCTTTTTCATCAGGAGCCCCCAAGAAGCACCCACGCTAGATTTGGGGCTTCTAGCCAATGAGGAAAAATTTGGAGCAGACACGAAAGGGTTACAGCTGAGAAGGCACTTAAGATCCTCAAAGGACTGTTGCCACTCACTAGACCAAACAAATGGTTTCAATGGACTGGTTAATTCTTCTCTCGTGGCCGGCAGCTCCACTGCCTTAGTGCTGGAATTTTGGGCCCCCTTCAAAAAAACAAAAACAAATGGGCCTCCTTTACGCAGCGCTTGTCAAAAGCTTCACATCACTCAAAAAATACAGTATAGTTCAATAATAGTGCTTGAGTCCATCTTGACAGTGTCAATGTATTTTTATTGTGAATTCTCCACAAAGCAAACTCTTAACATTTATGAATGATTCATGAAAAAACACTTGATGTCTCTCGGACAAAGTTGAGCTTTGACCTTCATAGACTTGCACTGCATTAGGGTTTAGCGATAAGGCTGGAATTAGAGTGAGGGTTTTGGGGTTCCTCATGGGCTAGAAGCCCCAAATTTGGCGTGGGTGTGTCCAGGAGGATCCTGATGAACCTGAAAGTGGCCCCATGTCCCTTAGGACAAAGTTGACCTTTGACCCTCATAGACTTGTATGGCATTAGGGTTATCGATAAGCGATACAAACCTGGTGAGTTTAAGACTTAGTGACTCTACGTACATGAATGTATGGGGTACCCCGTCCTTACCTTGTTCCAACCTTCCCTCCACAAACCTGGCTGTCCAGTGCAGAAGTCAAAGTGAGAGAGAGAACAAAGAAGGAGGAGGGCCTGTGACGCCGCTGCTGATTGGCTTGTTGGTCGGTTGAATGAGCCAATTCTAGAGCTCCCCTCGGTGTCCACACACTGCAAAATATATCTAAGAAATAGACACTTAATTTGAGAAAGAACAGGCTAGAAACAAGTCAAATTATCTGCCAATGCAGTAAGATATTTAGACTTGGTAAGATTTCTTAAAATAAGACGATATATCTAGGCATTTGAAGAATGGAAAAACTCTTGAAATAAACAGTAAAGCACTCATTCCAAGGACTGTACTAAGTCAAATAAACTTGATACTAGCTTCTCAATTCTTTTTTCACGTTTGCTTCTTTCTTAATTTGAATGAAAAGATCTTAAAACCAGACCTACTAACAGTGCAATTCTTCTTAATTTAAGTGTTCACAATATTAGCTTTTTTTTCTCAAAATGAGACAAAGCATCCACCCCCCCTACGCCCATTCCCCCCCCCAAAAAAGATAATTCAGCAAACAGAATTAATATTGTCAACAACTATTTATTCACTTAAATTGCTGACAGTGCCTTCACTGCCTTGTAATAAAAACGTCACTAAGGCATTGCATCTTAAAACAACCTCAAGCAATCATTTCTAGAACGCAAGTAACAATTGTTATAATATTCACCGTCATCATTATTGAATATTGATTCAGATTCCCTGACACTCAGTTACACAAAAAAAAACAAAAAAACAGTATGGGGACAGCATATAGTGTTGATATATACAGATAACATGTTTGTTCCAACAGACTCCCACCCACCCTCAAGTTACAACTACCAGGAGAGTGTATCACTACCTATGCCTAGTACACAGCTCTACTCCCCAATAAAATCTTTCCATTCTGCCATGGTCTTTTTTGTATGAGGCTGTGGTGTCTCACTCATGGATAGTGTCCTGTAGCACTTCTGTCTGAATGACAGAGAGAAGGGTTGCCACACACTTTTGGATATGTGAGGTGCAGTGCGTAGTAGTAATCCATCAGATGAAGCAGACCGTCACTCAAGTCTTCCTTGGCAAGCGTGGTGGCGGGAGTGGCTCCAAGACAGATGAGACAGCGGGTCCCATCAAACAGCAACACAGAAGTGCAGAAAGACCTCTTCTGCGAGTACATTGTGGGATCTTCTGTTGGCTAAAGAAAAAGAAGAAGGAAACGCCACATCCATGCATGGAACTATGAAGTGTTGAATGTGAGAAAATGCGAACAAACTTTCACCTGAATGACATGAAGCAGTGCCTCACTGGCATGTCCCAGCTTCTACGGTGGTGGACTTGGTGAAGGAAAGAGTGTGGGGAGTGCCCTGAGCAGCGCGATGGAATATTCCACTGGAATAGAACAAATCAACTTTGAGTTCAAAGTTAGTCTTCCTACAAATGAATCTTATTAGGATTTTTTTCAGCATGACGAGTATTACCATTCTGCATCTATTCATTCAGCGCAACATAAACAATCCTATGTCCAAGGAAACAGCTACACAGTCAATTAGAGACACAGCAAAATGACTCTACTGAACTACATCCAGCGTTATGCGTGGCATCATCACTTAATTTTTTTCCCAAACACCATAAAATTACACATTGGTGCAGAAGTCTTCTCATCTCATTTTTTAGTTCATCAATGAATTTTCTGTTGCCCTTATCCAGAATGCGCCGCAGCTCATTCATCGCCTATTAATGCAAGTCAGTGTTAAAATCTGCAAAAATGCTTGCTTTTCATCATAAACCAAAACAAGTTAATCACTTACATGATAAAGATCCTTGACACATGGATATGCATCCAGGATCTTTGTTGGCCTTGTCCTGTTCTTTCAGAACATCACTATCAATGAAGGATCTTCTTGCTTGAAACTGCAGGTCAAGAATTTGGGAGACAGCATCTTGGTTGGGTTTTGGTTTCTTGTACAGCTCCTGCAGGGTCTGATAATGTCTGGCCTGTGCTGTCAGACCATCTTTGGCTGATGAAATGGAGGAGACAAATCAGTAAATCAGTCAAATGGATGAAATTGTTTGGAGCATCAAAATATATCAAATGACAATTCAAATGTAAAAATGCCTGTGATATATCATGATATCCAAAACTATCATAACATTGCCTAGCTTTCATACATTATCATTATTATTAAAATGGACATGTTTCTACTTACGTGAAGTGTGGCCATTATCAGAACTGCGCCCTGGTGTGTGACACAAAATAATTGTTGATCCACCAATTGAGTCTGCATCATGATCTTCTTCTTGGTCACTTGCTGAGAAGTCAATGCGATGCCTTTTCTTCTTGTGGCCCCTCTCTGGTGAATCTCTTGTGAAGATTCTTGTAAGTGCTCGCCTGTGGTAAATAAAATTTCACTCATTGAAAGAACAAATAAAGATGGAAAGTGAACATGCACAGATAAAAAAACGTATCAGCCAAAAATAACCACACGCTTCAAAATCTAAGTGCGCAAAATAATATAATCACTTACATGTTTCATTGTTTTGTCTTAATCCTTCAGCATGGGATAATACTCCACTAGTCTTTTAGCCATTGCAGTGACTTCATGCTTAGAAGGGTTACCGGACCCCCTCTCCTTGCTGACTGGCTCTCAAGATAGAAATCATGCTGGTGAAAGTGTTTCTCACCAGAAAAACTTGGGAAAACTTTTTTTTAGCAACGGGCCACATGACAGACCTGCATCGAGTCGGCGGGCCACGGAAGGGGGGGTTGTAGGTAGGTACAGAATTAGTCCGGGTGCAGAATCATTCTGGGCGTAGTGACTGCCCGATACGGCAACTCCATTGGGACATACCTCTACATCGCGGTCGAACGTGATATATGGATAGATCACGGTCAAAACGCTATTTCGCGGGTGATAGATAGATAGATATATAGATAGATAGATAGATAGATAGTGTGTGTTGAATACATACATTCGTATATATATGTATATATATATATATATATACATATATATATATACATATATATATACATATATATATATGTATATATATATATATATATATATATATACATATATATATATATATATATATATGTGAAGAGAGAGAGAGAGAGAGAATTTCGTGTATACAATATAATACAAAGTACTGTAAATACGCCAGGGATTGACAGAAAAAAAAAGATAACCTTAATCAACCGATGTAGTTTGTCCTAATAGAGTTGCCGTATGTGACGTTGTTGGCATTCGCCCACTGGACAGAGGCGACTGCCAATTACGTCACATACGGCAACTCTATAAACGTACCGCGATCTATCCATATATCACGTTCGAACGCGATGTAGAGGTATGTCCCAATGGAGTTGCCGTATCGGCAGTCACTTCTGCCCGGAACGATTCTGCACCCGGACTAATTCTGTACCTACACCTCGTTGACGGGGGGGAAGCACGCTATCGCTATCGCGCTACGCTAACTCGGCAAAGTTACGTGCCGACAAAGTTTCGTTGGGGGGTGCGGTGTTGGGGGGTTATGACTGGCTTCACGCGGGCCGGACAGAGACACGCAGCGGGCCGGATGTGGCCCGCGGGCCGGGGTTTGCCCATGTCCAGTATAGACAACATATTGTGGAGGAGCAGGAAGCTGTAGGGTCCTCTTTGGGCTGCTTTTCACCAAAGGAGTGGATGTCTGAGGACAGATTGGAGATGTTCCTCCTGGTGAAGACACAGTTCCTGGCTTCATTCGGGGCAGCCTAGTCTGGTACGGTGGAATTCTCAGCCGAGAGGAAACCAGATCCAAAACATTATGAACAAGAGAGAAACAATAGACACAATTAGGAAAAAAGAAAAAAAAAGTGTTATGCTCGATGTTTTCAGAGCAAAGTAGGTAACCAATCACATCTACACTAATAAGGGCCCAAATCCGTTTCCTCCTGAGAAAGTGTTCTGGTCCAGGAAAAAGGTCTCTCAAATCATCACGACGGAGGGTGTGGAGCAAGACTTCATCGATGTTGGCAGCTATAAAGACAGTCCAATCATTAACAAACCTTTTACACTTAACAACTCATACATTTTTTTGACTAATGAATTTAATTCAACTTGACAAGTCAAACCAAGTTTGTTTTGTGCCAATTTTTGTTATCAGAATTAATTGTAAATGCAATTCAGTTTAGACATTTTGTCTCAAATTTGTAAAATACTTCTTTTTGAAATCAGTGTCAGCATACAGTTATTTTAATTACTTAGCGGACCAATCAAAGTCATGGAAATGTTTTCATACCTACACATGACATACCATTTAAAATTGATACTGTGACATCATCCAGCTCATCCATTATTGGACCCGGTTTGGATGTCCATTTCATTTCTCCTCAATCTGGCAGGGAAAAAAAAATCATCATATTAAGGTCACAATTAGGACAAGCTAGCCTTCCGACTCAAGATCCGTTTTTTTACAATGCCCATCTGCCATGGATCCCAAAGTTCCCATGCAATTAAAAGTTGTGACACCTTATCTGAATGATAACCCTAGACAGCTCAACGGATTGCTAGTCATACAGACAACAATCAAAATTGGAGTGAAACTTGTAACCACAATGCCTGCAACATGGTGGTACTTATGGTAATAATCATCAAATACCAGTGTTCTTTGTGACAAAATGACAACATCTGATAGGATTGTGCCACCTTGAACTGCAATCAACTTAAATATTGATAAAAACAAGCAAATTGTACCTAAACTACATCTTCAATCAATCCAATTTGAGCACCCTCTACCCCATAAACTGAAGAAACTGCAATACAAACTTGGTAGTACAGTATTTCGTCATGCCACATATAACTAGGAATGCTAATTGCTTGTTCACATGACTAGAATTGCAGTACATCAATCCAATACAAAATACACACTTGTCATCAAGCTCATAAATCCATCGAGTCGAGATGAGCACGTGCAAGGAGTCGGACTCCGTGAGTTCACATAAACAGAGCATTGCGTTTGCGTAAATTATGCACGGCTATCGAGCTAGAAGCCGAGTCCGATTTGGTGCACACAACCACACTATAATGCCTCTCAATGTCCTAACCCATGCCACGCAACAAACGTGAAGAACCGATTTGAGTTTCTCACGGGACCAGCAGTGAAGTCACAACCGTCGCCCCAAATGAAATGTCGCAGCAGGAGCCTGAGGATTTTGAGTCAACATGCTGATCATCAGGTAACGTAATGTTGGCTTCCTTGACGACATTAGACAACTCCCTGTTTATATTTTATTCATATTTTAGTACAAAGCCTCCTTGTTTTATGATCTTTGACTTGTTCGGTTTTTGTTTTGACATTATGCTGTTAATGTTTATTTCAAATTAACAAGAAGTACCGGTACAGATAGGAGGAACTTAATATAACACTTGCGTCAAACAAAGAATAACTAACTGTACATATCATGTCTACAGGAAGGAGCTGGTACATTAAGTGAGAATATTCAAGAATATTAAGAGAAGATATATTCAAGGTTGTCCTGAGGTCAACTGTACCAACCATTGACAGAGCTTATGGAGCAATTTGATGTTATTGTACAGTAAAAATGGAATATTGGAGCTGTCGCAAAACAAAACAAAAAGCCAACTTTAAGGCTTATTATCTCCAAAATGATACAGTAATCAATCACATTTAGAAATCAAATGTTTCTAAATGTCAAGTCAGTAATGTCAAGTCAGTGCTTGATGTGTCATCAGCAGGCGTTGGCGTCAGTAATGGGGCATCGGCGGGTTTCGGGCAGAATCGCCAGGCGTTGGGAAGCGTCGGCGGGTGTCGGGGGCTCGTGGCCAGGTGGCGGATGTCACGGCAGGCAGTGGCCAGGTGGGCTCAGTCCCGCAAACGCTGCTTACAGCTTTAATTTTGTATTGCTTTGATAACATTGTTTAAATTGAGTTTAAATTTACACTATTTTTTTTTTCTTAGCTGCTAATTGTTCAAAAATGCTGATGTTAAAAGTGTGTTTGCACAGTAAATGTTATGGCACTTTAATTCATATGGCAGTACATTTAAAATAACTGGCCGTCAAGTTCCAGGAACTGACAAACTGCACTGAGTTGAGTGAGATTCTCCAAAGGAACTCCAGTATAAATGTGGACTTTACATTCTAGTCCCCTGTGAAGAAAAACCCAAAAGTGAACGTTTTTGTGCCTCACCCTTTCTAACTGGGACATTTGCAAGGGAACGCAGACTGGTTATGCTGCTCCCTGATAAAAGAAAAATGTTTCTGCTGTTACCTCAGAAATTGCCTGTTATTATTGTGGCTCAGGATTTTGGAGGTAGATTTTTTTTTATTTTTCATAAGGAACAGGATAACAGTAATGCCCTGGCATTGGCAATAAGCTTTAATTTTGTATTTGCATTTTTTTTAACTTAAGATTTACATTAAAAATGTTTCTGTGTAAAGTGCTGATGTTAAGTGTTTGCACGATAAATGTTATGGTGCTTTCGTTTATATGGCAGAACATTTAAATTAAAGTGTATGAAAGACTTCTTTTAAATTCATTATTGGCTTTTGCGTATACGACGTGATTAATCGTGATTGATCAGGTAAATCATGCGATTAATTGCGATTAAAATTTTTAATCGTTGCCCAGCCCCAGTAAAAACATTTTTCTGGTGCCAGCATTTCGTGAGGCAGAAGTTGATTCATACTTCAGTGCCTTGGAGCGAATAGCTTCGCCACTCAACTGGCCAAGAGACATGTGGCCTGTCCTTCTCCAATGCAAGCGGGTGGGAAAAGCACAGGAGTTGGTGTCTGCTCTTTTCTTAGAAGACAGCCTGCAATATGATGTTGTAAAGGAAGCAATTTTTCCTGCTTATGAGCTTGTTCCTGAGCCCTACCGGCAAAAATTTAGGAACCATAGAAAATCCAGTGGTCAAACCTTTGTCGAGTTTGCATGGGAGAAAAGCAACCTCTTTGATAAATGGTGTGCAGCTAATGATGTCAAAAATGACTTTGAGTCACTCCGTGAGCTCGTTCTTTTAGAAGATTTTAAAGACTCTTTGCCAGAGAAGGTGGTAATGTTCTTGAATGAACAGAAAGTGTCGTCATTGTCCAAGGCTGCTGTCCTCGCAGATGAGTTTGTGTTGACCCACAAAAATGTCATCTCATCTTCCCCCCCGATCGGACACGCCTTCTGCTTCTCGTCCCACAAGAGCCGAGTCTAGCCACCTCCCCCTTGAAAAGGCTAGAGGGAAGGGACTTCTGGTTTGGCCATAAAGCGGTAGACTGCGCGACACCAGGGCTCTCGACCATCCAGGGTAAAAACTCCCCGAAAACTTGAATAACTATTGTCAGATATCATATTAACTACAAAGTGATCAGGGGAACGTTGGAATGGGAAGGAAAATTTGATTCAACCAAAACAGAAACACGGTAACAGACAATATGGCGGAACTACCAGCTTGCTCTGAAACAGAGGGAGATGGCGAAACAAACTCCTCGTGACTAACGACACGGAAAAGGGCTCGGACATAGAAATTATTAGCAAGGAGATAAGGGATTTAAAAACGGAATCAAAAGAAGTCCTTCGCACGTTTGGAGAAACACTGAGGAACGACGTGGAAAAAGACTTGGACGACTTCAAACACGAAATAAATCAACAACTTGCGAAAGTCGTCACCGAACAGGAGCTCCAGACCGGCAAGATCAACGAGGCTGAGTCGCGGATTGAAAAGCTAGAACGTTGGGCACAGGAAACTAATGACGCTCTGGTCATATCATTGAGAGAACAAAAAGCTCTTCAGGACAAGTTAACTGACCTGGAGTCCAGGCCGAGGAGAAACAACCTACGTATCTATGGAGTCACTGAAGGAGAGGAGGGAGAATCTGTGGCCAAGTTTGTGGAAGACCTGCTGAAAAGCGAACTGCACCTGCCAGCAGATTTTAATTTCCAAATTCAGAGAGCAAACCGCTCATTTGCACAGAAGCCAGCGGACGGTGCCCAACCGAGACCCATCATTGTTAACTTTCTGGAATTTACTACCAAAGAGAGGGTCCTGAGAGAGCTATGGACAAAGAAAATAGAACTGGGGAAGAAAGTACCGTCATTCCATCACGATTACGCGACAGAGACGGTCCAAAAGAGAAAGGAGTACAACACTGCTAAAAGAATCCTGAAGGAGAAGGGCATCCGGTTCCAGACGCCATTCACCAAGATGAGGACCCACTGGAATACGGGAACTCGAACCTACAACAGCGCAGAGGAGGTAAAGGAGGAATTGGCGAGACGCGGCCTGGTGGAGAAGACGGCGGTGGCAACGGGTGCGGAGGGGCCTGCGGCACTCCGTGCCCCGCACTACGACGGAGTGGCAATGCAAGGAGGGATCCTGGAGGGGCTACGCATCAGCATGACGCATCAATACGCATAGATCATCATCTATCAAAAAAAGACTAGATGTGGCGAGGGGGAGGGTCTGGCGGAGGTGGAGACAATTCAGATGGTGGGTATAAAGGAAAATTGGGGGGGGTGGGGGGGGGTTGCCTGACAATGCCACCTGGGGAGTTGCACCCCAGGAAAAAAACTATAATAAAATTCCTCGGGCTACACAGGTTTGTTACGCTTTGAAATTTAAGGGGACGAGATGGACTTCCAATCAGTCAGCTTTTTTAACAGGTAGGCAGACTCAAGAAGACATTAGACGGGTCCTATACATAATAGATCAGATCCAAAAGCAGGGCCTGCGAGCTGTTACTGGTGAGCCTTGGCTGTGTGAATTGGAGATTTCTGTATCAAGTTCTTGGGAAACTGGGGTTCCAAGAAAAGTTAATACAGTGTATTCAAGGTCTCTACCAAGAACCTACGGCAAGGATAAAGATTAATGGTACTCGTCAAGGATGTTGCCTATGCGCTACATTGTTTGCTATGTTCATTGAGCCGCTGGCACAAATGATCAGACAAAGTAACAATCTAAAAGGAATACATATAGGAGAGCAGGGACATCTAACAGGGCTTTTTGCTGATGATATTATTTTGGTTCTCCAAGACTCGGACAGAACCTTACCTCATTTCATGTTGATAATAGAAACCTATGGTAAATACACAGGCAACAAGTTAAACATAGCAAACACTCAAATTCTCACGCTGAATTATCATCCAGGCCGAGAAATTAGAGGAAAATATAAAATCAAATGGAATTCCAAGGTTATCAAATATTTGGGTGTGCTCTTGGCAAAAGATCTTTTGAAAAGGTTTGAAATCAATTAGAATGCTATTATCAATAATCTATAAGAGATCTAAGAAGAGTTTATGATTTTTTTTTTTTACCCTGTGCATCTTTTGTTTTGTTAGTAGTACTTGTATGTTTACTTGTAGTAAACATGCTGCATCCCACTAGATGGCGCATTTGCCTTATTTACAAGCACCACGGTCATCGGAGCTGATTGTTGCCACTCTCAGCAGCGTGCGTCTACTAAGGTCTACTAAGATTCCACAATCTATTACACCTCGTGAGCAAAACAGGCTACAGGTAAAATTAAACATCTTCAGTTGAGCAACTCAAGCAAGTTAAACTGATTTAAAAACAAACAAACACTATAATACTAGGAAAAGAATCCTCTATATGTCAATAAATACAACAGATTGAATATTCATTAAAAAAAAAAATGCTTACTTTAAATAAGAAAATCCAACAAACCAACAAGTGCAACACTAAAACGCAAACCAACAATCAAAATAATGCTTAATTGCCTTAGTTTCGTCCCACACTTATCAGCTTAGCTACTAAGAATAACACACATTATTCACCTGGACAGAAGGAGGTTCTGAGGAATGTGTTGGTCCTGGAGCTTCCTGGTCAGGATGTTCGGGAGATCCCTCTGGCTCAATGTCTGGAGCGCCAACATATTTTAGAATTGCTCCTGCAGAGACAAAGCTCATTAGATCATCAAGCAAAACAGATCAGAAGCGCATTTTAATATTTTATTATTACAGTGATGTTGCAGTAATATAGGAAAATTAAAAATTCATTTGTTTTTAAATTAAACGTTATGGTTGCAGTGTCCCTTTAAAGCTTTTACCCAATTACAAAACTGTCATTTTTAAGAGTTTTTGGCATTACTTTACACACTGTACTAGTTAAAGTAATAAAACTAAGATAAATGACCCACTGCCACAACAGTCTAAAATAGTCAACACCATGCCAAATAAAGTATTTCCATAAAATATTTCTTTGAATTATAAAACAGTAGCACATTTCTAATGAAGGGCCTACAAAATACAAACTAAGCTTAGTAAATTCATCCTAAGTTAAGGCTAAAATAACATTAAGAGTCAAATATGTGAGAGACAACTTCCACTGAACGATAACAGGGGACTGACTACAACAACAAAATGCCCTCCTTCACTCCCTCCCTCCCTGTTAGAATGTGAATAAACGGGTGTGGAGTCAATCAGTCATTCCCATGGCAGGATAGGCCAACTTGGCACTACATGGTCAACTTTCATAAAACAAACAAAAACGCTGATTCATGACGAACAAATATTAGCCAGCCAGCTAACATTTATCCGACGCTAGCTAGCTAGCAGGACAAATAAACAAACTTGGGGGGGCGACAACAGCGTTTCCCCTCCACCTCTCCAGCCCACATCACAAACAAATAACTTACCTTTCCCCTTTGCAAGTTTTTCTTGATCAGTTTTCTTTTCCTTCCGTTTTTCCGCACAGCTGGGATAACTCCTTTTTGATGCCATTATGGTGTCTGTTTGTTTTTAATCCTCTCGCTAACGGGAACGAATGGTAGCTGTCAATCATTCACGTCATACCTGTGCGTCGCCGGCCCGCTCCGTCACAACCTGCGTGACAGTGCGGCAAGCCCCCAGAGTCCAAGATGGCGTCCCATTCCTTTCAATGAAGTTGCTCACCCAGCGCATGGCTCCCAAAAACTTTTTGACTTTCGCATTGATGAGATAATAGAGCATGCGCAGTTGTGTCAGTGTGGAGACCGTCACTGACGATTGTTGTTTGGAAATTTTAGAAATAATAATGATGATGATGATGATGATGATGATGATGATTATTATTATTATTATTATTATTATTATTATTATTATTATTATTATTATTATATTAATAAAATAGTATTATTATAATAATATACTATTATTTGTGTATTAAACAAGTGAGCAATGTGCCACTGAATAATAAATGATAATTCTTTGAAGCAACTCTCTATGGACCATAACAGCACTGCCACACATATTTTTTTAATTAATAACCTCTTTGGAAAGCAGACAAAGGAATGAAATGATTGGTCTATTTATTTCATCAGAACTAAAAAATAAATAAAAAACAAAAACTCAACGATCTTTAAAGTTCCTCCATGAAAGTTCCTCCCTTTCTCTTGCACCTGTCGATGTGTGTAGCTAACACAAATCTGCAAATATTTTGTCGTTCTCATGGAATTAAACAGCACACCATGTTAATTTATCAGCGAGTGCTCTCTCTTTTCATGCAATTCATCACGCTGAACATGTAATGCTGAATCATGAAAGCTATGGAGCAAAAAATAATAATTACATAAACCACGAGTGAAATAAAATGTGTCATTCATTCAATAAAGATTTCATTCATTCATCTTCTATACCCGCTTATTCCTATTCAGGGTCACGGGGGTCTGCTGGAGCCTATCCCAGCTGTCTTAGGGCGAAGGCAGGGTGACACCCTGGACAAGTCGCCAGTTCATCGCAGGGCCACATAGAGACAAACAACCATTCACACTCACATGCACACCTACAGACAATTTAGAACGTTCAATTGACCTCACATGCATGTTTTTGGAGTGTGGGAGGAAGCCGGAGAACCCGGAGAGAACCCACGCAGACACAGGGAGAACATGCAAACTCCACACAGAAAGGTCCCAGGTCCAGGCCCCGGAATCGAACCCACGACCTTCTTGCTGTGAGGCAGCAGCGCTAACCACTGCACCACCGACTATTTTATTACTTAGTTGAAAATGCCATTTTATTTTATTTAACAAAGCATATCATTATTTCATCATGCATTTAATTGTTTTGTGGTCCTGTGTTTTAGTGCTTCATAATTGTATTCTGTTGTCAAATTTGCCCATCAAAGTCAGATTAGTAATCCTGTACATCAGTTTAAGGAAAACCAATTCTAGGTAATGGATTGCAGATCTTGTAGCACCTGTTACAATGGAAAGAAATGTATACATAATAAGTACGTCTGTGTGCCCGATATTTTAGCTAACACTAAACTTTCTGCACAACTGTCTGCATTGTGCTTTTTCTTCGGCCACAGAGAACAGAAACGTCTGTAGTTCTTTGTTCACCCATGGTACAGTTTCATAAGCTTTTCAGTTTTTAATACGTGTTAATGTAAAAATCCACACGCGAGGCATTTAAAAATGGCGGTTTTGGTCTTTCGTGAAAGACTGCCTTTGGCCAATCAGTGTCCTGAACGTTGCTACGTCACCCTTATGGTCTCAGCTCTGCTCGCTTCGAAGCCCAACGAGGCAGGTACCAAAATCCTAACCCCTGGCAATGTGATAATTGTTTTTTTCAATTGAAGTTTTCGTTATTTTGTTCGTTTTCGTTAACTATTATAACCGTGGTCAGGACCTCCAGTCAGAAGATCCACTGGAGGACATTTAGAGCAAACAGTCAGACAACAGCAGCTTCACCACATCAGCTGAAAAATGGAGTTTGGATGCTTTCAGCTTCAAGTCGTGGACAGAAAATGATGCTCACACTGTCACACTAATGTTTTCTTCTCCAATCTTCTCTCAGCTCCAGAGGTTGGTGGTCTGCAGGAGCTTCTACAGCAGCAGAAGATCAGTCTGGAGAGGAGATGTGAACGTGTGACTGAAGGTGAAGAAGCAGGAAATCAAACTCTCCTCAACAGCATCTACACTGAGCTCTACATCACTGAGGGACTGAGTGAGGAGGTCAACAGAGAGCATGAGGTCAAACAGCTGGAGACCAAGAAGACCAAGAAGACCAAGGAGATCCTCCACGACCGTCCAATCAAGTGCAGCCAGATCTTTGAAGCCTCACCTGAGCAGCAGGGACTCAGGGAGTCAGAGTGGTGCTGACCAGGTCTCTGGGCTGGACTGGGAAGCCTTGGGGTCCCACTGGAGGAGCTGGAGGAGGTGACTGGGTCCAGGGAAGTCTGGGGGTCTCTGCTGAGGCTGCTGCCCCCGAGACCTGACTCCGGATACGGCTGTAGAAAATGGATGGATGGATGGATGGATGGATGCCAGGTGATAGAACATTTCATAAAAACAGACTCTGCATTATAACTTCTATTACACTCTAAAAAACTCACTCCAATATAACTGCACTCGTCCTTCTCTCACATTACATTGGATCACAATGACCAAACAACACAACAAAGACAATGATCCAACTGTACTGCCACGTCCAGACTCAGTGTAGGTCTGTAGGCCTCTTGGACCTTCATGTGAACCACTGCGTGTTGACTGGAGGTGAAACATGACTGACTGCTGTCCTCCTACCTGGACAATGCAATCTCACTTTCATTCTGCTGCAGATGGCCATTTTCATTTTACACCGTCCAAATTTACAGCTCAGGGCGCTGGGACGAATTCCAAATTGTGTGCAGATACAGGCCTACACTTCAAATAATTATGAGAAAAATCCAACGTAAAGAGAGCACTTCCATTAGGAAATAGTCAACATGAAATTTCGTCCTCTACTGACACCTGCTGGTCAAATTGAATAGTTGCAAATATTGTGAACAAGTTGTCATCTAATTCTAATCCTAAACAATATGGCCATTCGAAGTGAAGTATGAAGACAATTAATCAGGTTTGTACTGCTTGATTGAACACATTCATCCCATTCCAGTGCACTAAAACCCACTTCCCTTCAGGACCGTGTCAGCGAAGCCAAAACTTCCTTGAGTGACGTTGTGTCCCAGCATGCAATGCGAGCTAGCGATTCACAATACTATTCCATCACAAACATGGATGTAAAAAATAAAAAGGGACGAAAAATGAAACTTCAGGAACAGCAACCATTGCAATACAAGCAGAACTGGGCCGAAGTTTTATATTATGTACACCATAATACAGCCTTCTGGTGGACAAGCCATACTATTTAATCAGTGTCTTCCTATGGCACTTCCATGGATAGAAACTCGTCGTAGAGGTCACGTGCTGGGTGCTCGTCACCCCACCAACCACCTCGGGGAAGGTCTAACAGGAGAAGCTTGCTGGCGGAAATGATGCACTACAAGTGGATGTGACGCTCATGAGTGCGATGGATGAGGTAGAGCAATGCTCCAGAACCCGATTCAGACTACTCTCCCTCCACTTTTTTTGTTTTGTATGAGCGTTTAAAAAAAACAACATAATGATAATCGAATAAGCTTTAGTTTATTAATCAGAATTAAAACAAGTAGGTTTTGCCCTTACAAGGTTGTAGATTTGTTATAGATGAGTTCCTTTGTTGTAGCTTGAAAAACTATATATGGGCTGTACCATGACCTGAGGGATTTCCTCATCCCATCCCAGCTTGTTTCTGATGCTGAATGTGAATGTATCTTGCTGTACATCCCACTGAGCTCCAAGGGCCCTCTCCATAGGGAGCTGGTCTCTGTCAAGGTTAAGTGTTTTTACCTCTTTAGCTCTCTGCTCTTCAGGAATGGCGGCCAGCACCGAGCGATGATTGCTCACCCACTTATTGAGCTTAAATCCACCTCTACCGCACAGGTCTGTTAGCTGCTGGTACAGATGTATTGCTTGTTCTACCGTGCTGACGGCCTTTAGAATATCATCCACGTAGAAATTTTGACCAACAGTGTTTATAACCTCGGCTGGGAAGTCATGCTGATTGTCGTCGAATGAAGCACAGCTTGGGGATGACACTGCCCCAAAGATGTGGACCAGCATCCTGTGCTCTTGTAGGTCCTTTGTAATGTCCCCATCTGGCCACCAGAGGAAGCGTAAGAAGTTTACATCCTGGTTGGAAACTCTTACTTGATGAAACGTTCCCTCAATGTCAGTCATGAATGCTACAGGGCCTTGGCGAAAACGAAGCAGCACACCTAGCAGTGTACTTGTCAAATTGGGACCCTGCAGGAGCTCTTTATTTAATGATGTTCACTCACTTTCAATCTCACAGCCACTAAAAAACCTGATTGTGATTGAGAGGTCCTCAGCAGCCAATCACTGTTGGGAGTCCAGCCTTCAAACACTCCTCCTGAATCCAGACTCACATCTGTGAGCATCTGGAACTTTGGCCCCGATCCTCCACACCACACAACTTGGGATGACAGCGCCACCTACCTGTATCCTTTCAGCAGCCAGTCCATCCTCTGACCCGTTTCCACTGTGGCCTGTTGTGTCATCTGGACCGGAGTCTGGATCATCAGTGTCCAGGTTCATGGAATGAGTCAGAGTGCCGCCGTCCTGTGATGTAATGATAGAGAATCACTCTATTTATACTAATGTGCAGAACCACTAGAGTGTCATTTCTTCACTGCTGTCAGCAACAAGCATTTGGTGTCACACTGGTGTACAACACTTATGGGCTAATTAATAAGAAATTACATATTTATGAATCACCCGTAATGCCCAGATTGTTGCTGCTTATCTGCTGATATGAGCCGTCAACTGTTGCAATATAGAACCACGGGCAGGAAATTACAATTAGTGTAGAGTGTATTATAATTTAAAAGTTTACTTACGGTAGTTATTTAAAGAATTTAGCAGGGATGGAACAGGCTAATGTGACGACGTCACCTGTAACACGGTAGGAGCTCAACCTGCTGTCACGGCGAAAACTCTGTGTTACGTCCCGTCAAGGGGGACCGAGACGCAACATGTGGGACACCTTCCCCCACTCCCAAGCCTCATTAATTTTTCACTGCAGTTGGCAGTTTCAACAAAAAACATTTTATTAATCAGTAAATGAAATAAACAAAACAACTTAACCGGTGGGCAGCAAAGGCTTCAGGGTGGGCCCAGGCCAAAATAATAAACCAAACTCCAACTAGCTCGCCTTAAGAACTAAAGAAAGAGAACCCAAATACAGAAAGGCTAACCTCCCTACATACTTAATAAACAGGAGAAAAGAGGGGACAAAGAAAATGGCAGCCCACCCCTACGGCTGCGTGCTCTAACACCATTTCAGAAGTGACTAACTGCAGAGTTGGGAGCGGAGGAGGGATGACCGTCAGGCTGGCTCGACTGCTCCTCCTTCTCAGCCGTGGCGCGTCAAATCAGCAGCCGACATCCAGGACCGCACCTGCAAGGCGTCATCCAATCTCTCACACACAGACACACACACACACACACACACACACACACAGACACAAAGATAGAGGCACCTAGACCCACCTGTGGGTCATAACACCCCCTCCCTGAAGAACTAAACCCTATTAACATACCTACAAATAAAACTAAACAAGAAAAACCTCACTTCCCCCGAAATAAGAATTCCGCAGCTAGTCCACATGTACACGTGATAATGCACTTGCCAACACATTATCAACCCCCCTTCCTGTGGCAAATCTGGAGATTGAAGGCTTGCAGGGGCAAAGACCACCACATCTTCAAGGGCATTATGGTCTGTAAAAACCTGACCCCAAACATCAAGATGGGCACTGTCAGAAGGAGAGCCAAAGCTTCTTTCTGAACTTCCCAATATTGACTCTGTGTGCGTGCTGCTTACTTGTGGCATGTCCCTCTACTTTATGTCATGGTGCAAAACTGACGTACGGCAGGGGTGGTCAGAAAACAATAGTGGGTGGCTCTCAATTAATTTAACAATATCATGACGGGCTGATGCAGGCAAATGGGACAAAAACGAGCTTAAATTATTCATAATTTCAGAGTTTCCCAGGCGCGCCGAAGGAACACCGATTTTTTTTTTTTTTTTTTTTTTTTTTTCAATGAGCCCTCCCTCCGCCAATGGGCACGGAGGGGGCGGAGGCTCAGGCGACACATTTTTCCGAGTAACGTAACGCCCGGTTCACACTGGACGGGGAAGCACCACGAAGCGCCGAGCGCTTCCATTCGGCGCCCATGTTAATCAATGTAGTAGTTCACACCAGACGCGAACAGGCGCGCGGCTCCCCTCGCGGATCGCGCCATGCATTTAACGTCAGTTCACTGGACGTGGAAGCGAAGCGCCGCCGAGCGCTTCCATTCGGCGCCCACGTTAATCAATGTGGTGGTTCACAGTAGACGCGAACAGGCACGCGGCTCGCGGCATGCATTTGTTGTTTCGGCGTCTGCTCTATTTCGTGCGTGAGCCGCGAGCGATCTTCGTCTACAGTACAGGAAGTCGCTCAATAAAAACGAAAAAATCCGGTGAATTTTCAAAATAAACTCATTTCAAAATAAAAACCGAATGACAAATTCGATCATATATCATATTTGTATGTTATATTTGTCAGTACATTGTATCAGAGTGCGAGAGGGATTAAACACACACACACACACACACACACACACACACACACACACACACAGGAAGACTTGATCAAAATACGTCTGTTTGAGCCTAGAGATGCCAGTCAATGATCATTATGAAAGAGGTCTTGTCTTGAGATGGACACCTGAGTGCGTGTTTCTATTTATTTACACACACACACACACACACACACACACACACACAGACACACACACAAAAGTAAGCTACGGGCTTGCTACGGGGCGAGGGGGGGCGATGATGAAAATTATTTTTTTTATTTATTTTTTTTTTAAAGAAAAAAAAAAGAAGCTCAAGTGGGAGTGAAAAGAAGACTGCAGCTGAGCAGAAGCGCTTGTCGACCGTCGCGGAGCTGTTCGCGTCTGGTGTGAACCAGTTGGAGCCTCGCTCGCGAAATTCGTCGGCGCTCCGCTTCGTGGCGCTTCCGCTTCCATTGAAATGAATGGCACGAGCCGCGCGCCTGTTCGCGTCTGGTCTGAACCACTACATTCAGTGCCTTTACATGGCACTAGAGAAAATCGAATTATTGCCTTAGTCCGATTATGATCGGAGAACTCACGTGCGTGTAAACACCTTACTCCGATTATGATTGGAGTTTGAGAACTCCGATTGGAATCGGAGAACTCCGATTGAGACACCCAGATAATGCGATTGGAATTCTAATTTCTCTGCCATGTATACGCCTTAATCGGACTATTAACTGGACAATGCGAGTGCGCATGCGCCACGCCTCGCTCTCGCAACTCATGACCGCACAACTACGTCGTCTAACAAAACAGACGGCGCAAAACAACCTGGCAAACGCGAATAAGAATGTTGACATTTGGAGAGAGGATGAGACCGGGGCGATGCTTTCTCTTCTAAAAGAGATGGACATATTAAAATAACGCGCAACGGAGACCTTTTTAAAAAGGGTAGCGCAGCAAATGCAGGGCTCCGGCTTTGCGCAGCCCTGAACAAATACGTATTCCTTCGTATTTATATTTCTACCTTTTCGTTCACATTTTTTGTAAGTTAGAAGAATTTTAACTTTGTAAATAAAAGCACAGCAAAGACATGTTTTTCTGATTTGTTTTTATTTTGGTAATTTCGCTGTTATTCTGCTGGAAACGGCGTGCAGCGGCACCAGCTTCCTCCACGGTCAGCACTAAAATGAGCGTGTGTATAGCTGAAGACACCGTTCCTTTGCAAAGCACAAACTCTCCCACCAGTCTGCTCCGAACCCAAATCCAACAAGAACGAGAGTTTGGGGTACGTAGCGACGGCACAGAGCGTAGCATCGAAGTGTTGTTGTAGCCCTCCAACAGCAAACAACGTTCTTGTCTGCCTTTTAAAATAACCAGGAGCACAAGAAATAGGGTACACCTTATCTGCAAAGCAAGTAACACGTACATTATGAACTATCGTTCCATATCACAATAGATTTAATATGTCAACCGAAAGCAGCTGACTATATATATATACATATATATATATATATGTATATATGTATATATATATATATATATACATATATATATATATATATATATATATATATATATATATATATATACACACATATATATATATATATATATATATATTAATTAACCTCTGTCATTGAACTCCATATTATTAATATGTTGTTGTTTTTTTTTTAAATGCTCATACAAAAAAAAGAGTGTGACATCCACATGTAGTGCATTATTTTCGCCAGCAAGCTTCTCATGATACCACTGACTACATTGATCCATATTTTCCATATACTCACCTGAATCACATGCCCTGCAGATCCCCTGCAAGGGCCATGAGGGGTGCCACACAACCAGCACGTGACCTCTACCATGTGCTTCCACCCACGGAAGTGCCATAGGAAGACACGGATTAAATAGTATGGCTTGTCCACCAGAAGACTGTATTATGGTGTACATAATATAAAACTTCGGCCCAGTTCTGCTTGTATTGCAATGGTTGCTGTTCCTGAAGTTTCATTTTTCCCTTTTTCCCTTTTTCTTTTTTACATCCATGTTTGTGATTAAATAGTATTGTGAATCGCTAGCTCGCATTGCATGCTGGGAAATAGCGTCACTCAAGGAAGTTTTGGCTTCGCTGACATGGTCCTGAAGGGAAGTAGGTTTTAGTGCACTGGAACGGGATGAATGTGTTCAATCAAGCAGTACAAACCTGATTAATTGTCTTAATACTTTACTTCGAATGGCCATATTGTTTAGGATTAGAATTAGATGACAACTTGTTCACAATATTTGCAACGATTCAATTTGACCAGCAGGTGTCAGTAGAGGACGAAATTTCATGTTGACTATTTCCTAATGGAAGTGCTCTCTTTACGTTGGATTTTTCTCATAATTATTTGAAGTGTAGGCCTGTAGTTGATGAGGAATCACGGTGTGCTAACGCTACTCAAACAGCTTAGATGAAAAAAAGGGAGTGTGATTTGGGTTTGTGGTACATTATGACAATCTTGGACTTGCAAGACTGAGGCGACGGTTCAATTCCCATCAATGTGTATTATATATGTGTTATTTAGCTCATCTATTCTACATTTTAAATAGATCACATTTGACATCTGACCCACTGAACACTTACTATTGAACATATCTTTAAACTACGGGCTATTTAGTCTTGTTTTAGGATATAATATAATTCATTGCACAAACTGTCAGGCTAAGTATAAGAGCTATAGTCTACTACAATCAGTCGTGCCAAAAAAGACTGTCTTTATTTTTCATTTTTATTTTATTGTGTCAGCATTGAACCATACAAGCATGTAGTGTTGTCCAACAAAAATGCATGGCGAATCAAATCCCAAACAATCTATGAAACAATGAACACGTTTCCATTGCACTTCATTTTATTGAGCACTAGATGACCTCCTCGAGCACTGTGTCATTGAAGCCTCGAGTAATGAACCATTTTTTGAAACAAGTGTCGAAGCTTCAACAAAGCCTCGATCGGCCATCACTACCTACGGCTGCGTGCTCTAACACCATTTCAGAAGTGACTAACTGCAGAGTTGGGAGCGGAGGAGGGATGACCTTCAGGCTGGCTCGACTGCTCCTCCTTGTCAGCCGTGGCGCGTCCAATCAGCAGCCGACATCCA
The DNA here is from genome assembly GCF_046127955.1 of Nelusetta ayraudi. NCBI lineage: Eukaryota > Metazoa > Chordata > Actinopteri > Tetraodontiformes > Monacanthidae > Nelusetta > Nelusetta ayraudi. The sequence goes on from NW_027466088.1 coordinate 1,677,471, forward strand.
GGGCCGCACCTGCAAGGCGTCATCCACTGTCAGACACACACACAGACACAAAGATAGAGGCACCTAGACCCACCCGTGGGTCATAACACTCCGTGTGGATCTTTTCACTCTGGCATTGAAAGGGGGTGCTAGCGCTAGCCGTTTGCTAAGCTATGTACAGACAGCACCACCACTTGCCGAACCACATAGTCACACCGTTTATATACAACAACTCGTCATCAATATCTCTAAAGTAGAAGTCAAGAACTGTTTTCAAAAACGATAACTAACTCAAACTTTTTTGTGTTTATAAAAACAAACTAAAACAAACATAAATTGAAGTCATATTTCACTTCGTTTACGTCTGTCAAATGAATATTTGCCCAGGAAAATCTTTTAGTTTTACGCAGCAGCACCTAAATGCACGTCGCGTTCTGTGACGTCACCCCTCTTTCACAGCAGTATGTTGACGCGCGACTCGCGGCGGGAAAGTCCGATATGCCACAGTAGTGAACATGTTTATTGAGACTGGGAAGTAGACACGACAGTTTGACTCAGTTGACTCAAATATCCTGTGGCGATGAGAGTGGTTATGGCTATCTGATAAAGCAAGATTTAATATTGGGAATTTAACAAAATGAAAAGGAACCGACAACGCCACCCTGGGAATTTCACCCAGGGAGTTCTACTAAACACAAAAGTAATAATTAGGCACACAGGTAAGTTCTACGAGGAAGGAGTAGGAGACGTGGTTCAGAATGTTTAAAATATCAAACAAACTTTTATTCAACATTTAAAAATAAAAGGAACAAACAGACCAACACTTAAAACGGAGCGACTGAGCTCCTTATTCTTGGTGTAGAAACTGAGGCTTACCGATGAGGGGGCCAAACGGGGGAGGAACCAAAGATAACAAGGAACACCCCACTCACACGTGACACACCTGCAAAGAAAGTGAAGTGCAAAAAAAAAGAAGAAAACAACCACAATCCCGGGTCACAGCACGCGAAGGGGCCCACCACCCGGGACACCGCCACAACCAGCAGCTCTCAGCGACTACAAAAGAAAAGATAAACAGTTGGTTACTAAAAGTTCCCTAAAATCTGTCAAATGTACTGAAATAGCAAGAAAAACAAACAAACAATGCAATTACACACACACACACACACACACACACACACACACACACACACACACACACACACACACACACACACACACACACACACACACACGTTCCCACCAACCACGCACACGCATACACGCACACACACCACTGTGGCTGGACCGGCGACTTGATAGTGTAACGTCTGCTGTCTGAGGGTCAGCAGTGGCGACGTAAGCAAACGAAGAAAAACACAACGAGAACGGAAAAACAACAAGTAAAACCAAGGCGGGACGGAAGCAACATGCACCGTCCACCGTCTGTACGGGGCGGCTAGCACAATCAAGTGCGGGCGAAGCGGCAGTGTTCCTGCACTTATCTTATAGGACCGAGTTTTGGGCCACAGGTCTTGATCACCAAGCGTCCTCCAGGTGAAGAGAACAACGAGGAGGCTCTGTGCAGCTTTGTGCTCGCAGGCGGCTGTAGTGTGCCGGTGAGGTGTTCAGGAAGCACTGTAAAAAGAACGGACAGGTGAGGTACTACGTACCTATGCTAATAAGCCATAATAATTTAAATGCTAAAATGTCCGCACCTGATCCTCTTACAACTCGGGCACACAAAGCGGATGTTCAGTGTCCCATTGACCACAATGGACCACTAAACGAAGCTTTTAAGAAAAATGCGAAATGAAGCCACTGAGAGCTAAAACAACATGCAAACAATGCCACAGTGCAGCTTTTCTCAAACGGGTCAATTTTGAAATCATTTTAATCAACTCTGTCTTCATTGATCAGAAGCTGTTTGCAGATTTGGAATTAAAACATTTTAACTGCAGGAATCATAAAATCGTCTCATCAGTGACGTTTATAGAGCCATTAAAAAATTGAATATGTGCTGAACAGACAAACGGAGGTGTAAGAGGCCTGTGTGACCAGCAGGGGGCAGCAGAGGACCGACAGCCGCAAGTTCCTCCTCAGAGAGGCCTGAGAAGGTTCTGCACCTTCAGCTCCTCCAGGAGGTCCTCAGCAAAGTGTCAGAGTTTGTTGTTTTTTTTTACCTCGGTCGGCAGAGTCAAAGTATTAAACTTGTAGCCAGGGGGCGCTGCAGCTCACTCAACACCTACAAGGTTTGAAAAGGAAATTGAGTGGAATTCATCTGGAATGAAAAGAAAAGCACAACTACAGCAGAAAAACTGAACACAAAGACGCACAAAGTTTGAACTACACACTGATTTTCTTCTTCTGTTGATTCAAATGAATTTGACAGAAATAATATCTGAAAAAATAGAAACCAAATGTTAAATTTCAACATTTAAAAAATGGACAGATTCATTTACACCCAGTAAGATAAGAAGATATTTAGCTCTCAGCCAATTAGAGCTGCTGCTCCTGTGCGTGCGTGTGTGCGTGCGTGCGTGCGTGCGTGCGTGCGTGCGTGTGTGCGTGTGTGGATGTGGTGGTGTGTGTACCTGAATGTGGGAGTGGGTGTGTTTAAGTACGTCACTGGAAGTAGGCTGCCAATTAGTGCGGCCTCCGAGGCCGCAACCGCCCCACGCCAGCGACGAGGGGGGGCCCGGACACGGCACACCCGCCGCAATGCCGGCCAGGAAGAGGCCCGGAGCAGCAGGCCCCCGGACCGGAGGGCACCCGCCCCACGAGGAGCCAGGGCAAGATGACAGGGAGGCAGATACCCCAAGGAGAAGGGACACCACCCAGGGCGAACAGACAGCAGAGCCCGTCCTCCGGACGGGGCCCCCTAAGGCAAGCGAGATCGGACTCATCCCCATGACAGGACCCAGCCCCTTCACCCACCGGGAGGATCGGTACCCAAGGCAGGCCCGGGCACCCAGATGCCCCCCCCCTACGGACCTAGTATGGCGCATCGCCGCAAGTGGCGAGGTCCCCATAGGCCCAGCCGGTCTCGCACCCGAGGGGCACCGGACTGCACAGGGCCCATCCAGAGTGGGAAAGATGCCGGATCCCGCCCCCGCTAGCAGGCCGACCCCACTGTGTGTAGGGGTGTCAGTGTGTGTATATGTGCACTTGCTGGTGTGTTGAACTATGGTGCGTTTAAAATGGAAGGGTGGTAAGGCCCTGGGGCAACCACACTGCTGCTGAGCAGGGCGGCGGCCGCAGTGCACGAACCACCCCCCCAGGCCCTAAGTGTCTATAATGCTATTAAGATTGGAGAGGGTCTTAAGGCCAGAAGGCCGGGCAGCGACCACCCAAGACACAAATCCACCGAAACAGAAGAAAATTAATTCATTAATTAAAAATTTAGGGAAAAAAAAAACAAAAAAAAAACACCTATTATGTGACTAGGGGGGACTCCCGGTCAGGGCGCCCCCTCAGCGACATCGGGGCCGGGGACACCACAGGGATCCAGGAGCCAAAGGGGGCCCGCCCCCCACCGCACCGCACCACCCGGGCACACAGGAGCGGTAGCCGGCGAACGCGCAGCCCCACCCCAGGCATGCGACCCCACCGCGTACGATCCAGCGCCAGTCCCCAGACACAGGGACGGACAAGCCCTCCCACCAACAAGGGGGCCCCCAGACCAGAGCCAGGGGCCCCCAGACCAGAGCCAGGGACCCCCCCCCCGGATCACCACCCCCGGAGCACCACCCACCCAACCCCCGACCCCCCACCACGGCTGCCCACATCAACCAGCAGCCTCAGCTATTGATTGATTACTAGTTAGTTATAGGATGAAGCAGACATTCCTACCAAGGAGGTGTGGTCTAACAGTAAGTTCCTATATTGTGCAATGTGCAGGTGTTGTTTTGTTTTCCAGTTTGTGAGGATTGTTTTCTCAGCGATAGATAAGGAGGTGATCAGCATGCGAGATTCTGCCTTATCTGATTTGATATCACTGAGGTCCCCTAAGAGACAAAAAGAAGGAGTGGCTGTGATGTTGTAACCAACCTGTGCTGATAGATCATTGCATACTACGTGCCAGAATTTATTTACTGGTGGGCAATGCCATACAGCGTGTAGGTAATTATCTGGGACATTAACTGTGCAGTGTGAGCAGGTCTGAGAGGCGGTCATGCCCATCTGAAACATCCGCTGTCCAGTGTAGTGGATCCTGTGGAGTACTTTAAAATGTATTAATTGTAGAATAGGTTGTTTTATCAGTGAAAAGGTGTTTAGGCAGATTGTTCTCCAGAAATTAGAGTGAGGCTGGAGAGACAGGTCTCTTTCCCACTTAACAATTGGGATAGAAATCGTGCGATCTGTATTTGTAAGCAACTCACTCCAATAGAACTGCACTTGTCCTTCTCTCACATTACATTGGATCACAATGACCAAACCACACAACAAAGACAATGATGCCACTGTGCTGCCACATCCAGACTCTGTGTAGGTCTGTAGGCCTCTTGGACCTTCATGTGAACCACTGCGTGTTGACTGGAGGTGAAACATGACTGACTGCTGTCCTCCTCCCTGGACAATGCAATCTCACTTTCAATCTCACAGCCACTAAAAAACCTGATTGTGATTGAGAGGTCCTCAGCAGCCAATCACTGTTGGGAGTCCAGCCTTCAAACACTCCTCCTGAATCCACAGTCACATCTGTGAGCATCTGGAACTTTGGCCCCGATCCTCCACACCACACAACTTGGGATGACAGTGCCACCTACCTGTATACTTTCAGCAGCCAGTCCCATGTTCTGACCCGTTTCCACTGTGGCCTGTTGGCTCATCTGGTCCAAAGTCTGGATCATCAGTGTCCAGGTTCATGGAATGAGTCAGTGTGCCGCCGTCCTGTGATGTCACGATAGAGAATCACTCTATTTATACTAATGTGCAGAACCACTGGAGTGTGGAAGCAGACAGTTACCATAATCCAAATGAAAAAGCAACAGCAGAAATGCTTTTTCATTTTAAGAACGTGGCTGCATTATTTGACTCATAATTAAAATGGTTAATAAATAATCCAAACTGCATTTTCATTTTCTTCTTCATGACTGCTCATTCTTGTACTTAATTCAAATGAAGGAAAACACATTTGAGATTCAATTTTCAAAACATGCACCAGCAAAGAGTTACCAAAATTCAATATGAAATGTAAAATTCAAAAATGAAAAAGCAATAGCAGAATGCTTTTTCATTTTAAGAACGAAGCTGCATTATTTGACTCATAATTAAAATCATTAATAAATATTCCTATATGCATTTTCATTTTCTTATTCGTGTCGCACCTTTTATGCTACAATCAAAAAGAAAACTGAGGGCATTGCTTTTTAATTTTCGTGGTCCTGCCCTTCACAAGAGTTACCACAACTCGAAAACGAAATCGCAATCTCAAAGTAAGCGCGCGGCGCAGGAAAGTGACGTCAGCAGCTCTCCACCTGTGGGTATGGCGGTATGACGCCAAGTGTCATTTGCCTCCTGTTATGTGTAAATTCTAATGTTTGTGAATTTAAGAAAGATATACATATATATATATATATATATATATATATATATATATATACATATATATATATATATATATATATATATATATACATATATATATGTTTTTTATTTAAAAAGAAAAGAAAAGAAAAAAAAGGTATGGCGGTATGACACCACTTTGCCATCGTTACTTCTTTCACGTCATTGAAGTTGCCGGTAATCGAGATTTAAATCGCCGAAAAACGTGGACCACTGACAGATCTCGCACCAGCATCTGCCACCAGTCGACGGATTGATCTGTTGCTTCGCATCCTTCGTCGGATGGACTGGTGGCCGACGCCGAACAGCTGTTACTCCACCCATGTAACAAATAGCTTGAGCTTTGATGTTGTGCTGGTGCATCAAGGTGTTCCATAACTGACAACAGGTTGGCTAGGGCAACCTTGTTTGCGTCCGTATCTGGGACGGCAGAATACCTGCTCAACTCGGTCCCGAGCATCAGATTCAGATAACTATTCAACTCCACCTGGGAAGCTAAATCCAGCAGGGTTTGAACAATTGTGTCAATGTGCGCCATGCTCAAATCTGTCCGACCAACGAGATCCGTCAGTGGTCCACGTTTTTCGGCGGTTTAAATCTCGTTTACCGGCAACTTCAATGACGTGAAAAGTAACGATGGCAAAGTGGTGTCATACCGCTATACCTTTTTTTTGTTTTGTTTTGTTTTTTTAAATATACAGTATATATATACATTTATTAAATTCACAAACATTAGAATTTACACATAACAGGAGGCAAATGACACTTGGCGTCATACCGCCATACCCACAGCGGAGGTGGAGAGCTGCTGACGTCGCTTTCCTGCGCCGCGCGCTTACTTTGAGATTGCGATTTCATTTTCGAGTTGTGGTAACTCTTGTGCAGGGCAGGAACATGAAAATTAAAAAGCAATGCTCTCAGTTTTCTTTTGGATTGTGTCATAAAAGGTGCGACACGAATAAGAAAATGAAAATGCATATAGGAATATTTATTAATGATTTTAATTATGAGTCAAATAATGCAGCTTCGTTCTTAAAATGAAAAAGCATTTCTGTTATTATATTCTTATTTTAATTTGGATTATGGTAACTGCTTCCATATAAAACAAATACATCCATAAATATATACAATGTGAGAATTGTTTCTTGCAAGAGCTGTACTTCAACCTATGACCATCGATAAAAGTGTACACATCTAATCGTAAACAATCTGCTGCAACCTGAATTTCCACTTCTGTGTCTATAAACCAGTCACAGCTTGACTGATGGCTCTGAAGAAGCAGTTTCCATCAGCCTCTACATTCTCATTTGTACACGGCGAACCTAATGGCCATTGCAATCAGAAATTGGAAAACTCGCACGGTCCAAATGAATCTTCAAGTTTTTGCAAAGGTCTAAACAAACATCAACATCAAGGGGAGAGAAGTAACACTCTTCATTGGTCACAGCACTGACAAACTCTACGTCAGGATTATCCATGTCAAAGTGAGGAGTTTTGCTCTTCTGAAGTGACTCACTGTTGCCAGCTGGTGCTGGAATTTTAAACCGTGACCGGTTTCGCCTTGATGAAAAGAACCATGCAGAACCTTGGCTAATCTAATACCAGTGCCATGATCTGCCACTGCATCTTCACTAGTCCTAACTGATGATGGATCACAAATCACATGTGCGAGGCGTAGAATGAGCGGAGCAGTCAGAGGCAACAGAAGAAGAAAGAAAAGCCTCCTTAGCTTAGTTGATCTTCTGCGTTGCCTCCTGGACGGTGCTGGCCTCCTCTGGCTTGGTGCTGGCAACCACGGGAGCCACAGGAACCACGGGCACAGCTCTGGTCATCTGTGGCGTCGCCTCCACCTGATTAAAATAAGAAAGATGTGATTTTATGCCAATAAACATAGAAAGGAAAACACTAGGCTGTACACGATCACGATTTTTGTGCCGATCACCGATCAGTGAGTTTAAATAAACCGATCACCGATCACCGATCCGATCACGTTAGGGGCAATAAATACTTGTTTCTGTACACCCCTTGCCTTCTCACGAGCACCGTCTAAAGTTGTTTGCTTTAGCATCCGTTTCAGAGTTTGCTTTTCTTTTTCTTTCTCCGCGTGTTTCTTGAACTCGACATGCTCCTCCGTGTGTATCTTTTCCAAGCGCCTGATTAAATTTGTGGTGTTGAAATTTTTTGCCAAAGTTGCCCCGCTAGGTACTGTAGCGTTGCATATATTGCAGATAGCTTGTGCTATGTCTGTTTCTCTCACTTTGAAAAACTTCCACACCTCCGACACGTTTGTTTGTGTCACCCATGGATGTTGCTGTCGTGAAGATTCAAAGAAACTTTATTGTCCGTCACAGAGCGACAGTACTCAAAACAGGAAGAGGCACGAAGACGAAAATGAAGGTTTTTGAATCATGAGTCATTAGCTCTCGGATACAAACAAATAAACATGTCGATGCTGTGAAACTACTTTGGAGGAAATGAGACAGATTAAAAAAGTTTCAACACGACCATGACGTCATTGATCGGTGATTCATGACATGACGCCCGATCATGAACGTTTCAAAAAATGCCAAATATCGGCCGATCCGATACAGCCGATAAGATCGGTGTAAAGCCTAGAAAACACACACAGGTGATGAAGTGGAAATGAATAAGTACAAACCTGCTGCACTGCTGTGACATTGCTGGAGGCAGACTCAGTCATGTGGACAGTTGAACGTGTTGCCCACACCTGCAAATACAAGGACACAAAGTAACGTTTAAAGAACAGCATTTATTGTCCTATCACAAAGATGCACACAATGAAATACACATATCCCAAATACCAACATCTCACTTGTTTGTTTTGGTTTTTGAGGCAACGCGTGCTGATCGACGTCTCAGGCTGGACATCTGGAAGAACATAAAGAAATGAATTCATAAACAAAGTAACACACTAATTAAACTGTACATGTACTGTACATATGTGATCTTGTGTTGATAATAGGGGTGGGGCGATACGGCTAACCCACGATTCGATACTGTGACGATATTTGGCCCACGATAATGACAACATCACGACACACGATATCTTCGATATCTTCGAAATTTTGCAGACGATATGTGACTGAAAAAGAAAAAAATACCCATAAAAAGGAAAATGCCTGTGATCTTGCATTTATTCCAAAACTTTGCATGCATGCAAACATGCAAACATGCATTATGTACAAACAAACGTGCACTGCACAAGCAAACATATTAAAGTGCATGAACATTAATAACTTTCATGTAAACAAGGACAGTGCTTTCTGGGAATGTAAAGTCAGTAGCAACTTGTCTTATCTCAACTTGGGGACTTGGGATATACAAACCGACGGGAAGATGAAAGAGGGAAAAAAATCCTTTCACTGCCCCGATTCTGAAAATCAATAAAAAAAAATGATGCAGACAAGATAAATAAATAAATAACCGCGTCCCCAAAATATACGGGACAAAGTGAAGTGCGTCCCCCATCAGTTCATTACGGGACAGGCTTTTTAGTTGCCAAATATGGGACAATCGCGTATTTTACGGGAGGGTTGGCAACCCTATCTAGACCACAGACGGAAATTAAATGAGGTTTTGTCATTTTCCATAAAAAACGGGACAAATTGTGTCCCGGGAGAGATTTTATCTTTCCCGGGACAGGTGGACAGGTGGTGTTTGGAAAAAAATATTGATATTTGCCGTCAGTGTATCGATTATTTATTGCGACAGAAAGCACAACAATATATTGCAATCTTGATTTTTTTTTTCACCCACCTCTAGTTGATAAGTGTATGAATAATTGTGTGAATGTTACCGTGGCAGCTGGGGAAACCCTGCCAGATGACTCCACGACGGTCTCCATGTGGTCCAGCAGCACAGCCTCACTGAACCACACGGGATTGGACGGGATGTCTGTGTGAAATGCAGTCTCAACAGCTGTTGGTACCGTCTATAAAAAAAAAGAGGAGAGGAAATCAGAGTCAACTTAGGATAAGTGTTCATTTTTAAAATAAGAAGTTGCACAGTTTGACAAATACACGATTGGGGGAAAAAAAAAAAAAAAAAGAGGGATGAACAGGTTACCTCAACCTCCTGTCCAACAAGAGTCCATTACAGGTCCATACACTGGCATGTGGACAGGACCTGTCACAACCACTCTGGGAGACACCCTGGGCGATGATTGGTTGTGGCACAACACCCCTGGCCTAGGTGAAGGGGGTGCGAGCTGATGGAGCATGCAGCATGCAGACGCTCCACCAAAATCAGTCCTGAGGTGCACGTAAACAGAAAACAACATGTTAACACATATTTGTCATATCAAATGAAGAGCAAGTAAGGCTGAAGAAGGCAAAACTTACACCATCATAACACCACCATGTACAGCTGACGAAGGGGGAGGTGATCGGCCATATACACAAATGTTAAACCTGGAAGAAGTGTCACATAATCAATTATGTAATCACACAATTCTAAGAAATATCTGTTAGCACAGTGTCACTGAAGAGAAAAAAATACAACAAAAATATGTATTTTACACACCGATGCGTGCAGCAACACGATGATATACTTGACGTAGCGCTGTTTGTAGTTCTGGCTTGACAGTCAGGCGAGGTGGAAAGTCAAGCACAAACACCTACAAAATAGTTGTATAAAAAAAAACAAACCCAAACAAACATAAAAATGCAAAATAAATTCATGAATATTCTTGTTATTGAACTATGGATCATGGAATTACTTGATATTGATAAAACAAAGTGGCGATGACATTCATGTGTTCAAATTTGTTTGTCACAGCAGATAAACAAACCTTGGGCCAGCGGTCCAACACAGTTTCCAGTAGCGCAGCAAAATCCTGGGCGGAGTCTGTTACAAGCCCGTGTTCAAGGTTGTTGCCCGGGGCGAGAACACAAAACCATCCACAAGTGGACAGAGATGTGAGTCACCCACCACCAGAACAAAAACATAAAGAAACTCGTAGCTTGACAAAATCACGACCCATACCTTCTTGTCTGGTTGCTGGGCCTTAAGAACGAACTTGCACTGTTTTGTCAGTCAGGAGCAAAACGGGCCATCTTCGCACCCAGGTCGCTGACCAGTACCGCGCCCTGTGTAAATTGACAAAAAAGAAAAATCTAAATATGTTTTTGTAAGATTTATTTGGAATACAACATAACAACACAGGCAGAACATGAAATCATGAACGTGGAAGTACTCACGACGTTCAAAGTCCTTCCGAGGTGGAAAAGGTGTCCAATCCCGTTTTTGCTCCAGGCGTCGTTTCATGGCCAGAGAGCGACGGAATGCCTTGGTGTTCGGCATCTGAACGATGAAATGAAAGATTGTGTCATTTTCAATGAAGGACAATGATAACACAAGTTTACAGAAAAAAGTGATGTTTTCTCACACACAACATCAAAACACAGAAAGCTTTCTGTACCTTTGCAGCTGGAGACGATGAGCTTAAATCAATAAAGCAAAAGAAAATGTGTATGTGTACTCTTGGACCCTAACCCTAATGCCATACAAGTCTATGGGGTGAAATTTCAACTTTGTCCTACAGATATGGGGCCACTTGCTTTTTCATCAGGAGCCCCCGAGAAGCACCCACGCCAAATTTGGGGCTTCTAGTACTTGAGGAACCCCGAAACCCTAACCCTAATTTCAGCTAACCCTAACCCTAACCCTAGTTTCAGCCTGATTGTTAACCCTAATTCAATGCAAGTCTATGGGGTGAATTTTCAACTTTGTCCTAGAGACATGGGGCCACTTGCTTTTTCATCAGGAGCCCCCAAGAAGCGCCCACGCTAGATTTGGGGCTTCTAGCCAATGAGGAAAAATTTGGAGCAGACACTTAAGGCACTTAAGATCCTCAAAGGACTGTTGCCACTCACTAGACCAAACAAATGGTTTCAATGGACTGGTTAATTCTTCTCTCGTGGCCGGCAGCTCCACTGCCTTGGTGCTGGAGATGCCCGCTCAGGGGCGCCGCCAGGAATTTTGGGCCCCCTTCAAAAAAACAAAAACAAATGGGCCTCCTTTGCGCAGCGCTTGTCAAAAGCTTCACATCACTCAAAAAATACAGTATAGTTCAATAATAGTGCTTGAGTCCATCTTTGACAGTGTCAATGTATTTTGATTGTGAATTCTCCACTAAGCAAACTCTTAACATTAATGAATGATTCATGAAAAAAACACTTGATGTCTCTCAGACAAAGTTGAGCTTTGACCTTCATAGACTTGCACTGCATCAGGGTTTAGCGATAAGGCTGGAATTAGAATGAGGGTTTAGGGGTTCCTCATGGGCTAGAAGCCCCAAATTTGGCATGGGTGTGTCCTGGAGGATCCTGATGAACCTGAGAGTGGCCCCATGTCTCTAGGACAAATTTGACCTTTGACCTCCATAGACTTGCATTGAATTAGGGTTAACGATAAGGCTGAAACTAGGGTTAGCTGAAATTAGGATTAGGGTTTTGGGGTTCCTCAAGAACTAGAAGCCCCAAATTTGGCGTGTGCGCTTCTTGGGGGCTCCTGATGAAAAAGGAAGTGGCCCCATGTCTCTAGGACAAAGTTGACCTTTGACCCTCATAGACTTGTATGGCATTAGGGTTAGCGATAAGGCTGGAATTAGAGTGAGGGTTTCGGGGTTCCTCATGGGCTAGAAGCCCCAAATTTGGTGTGGGTGTGTCCAGGAGGATCCTGATGAACCTGAAAGTGGCTCCATGTCCCTAGGACAAAGTTGACCTTTGACCCTCATAGACTTGTATGGCATTAGGGTTATCGATAAGCGATACAAACCTGGTGAGTTTAAGACTTAGTGACTCTACGTACATGAATGTATGGGGTACCCCGTCCTTACCTTGTTCCAACCTTCCCTCCACAAACCTGGCTGTCCAGTGCAGAAGTCAAAGTGAGAGAGAGAACAAAGAAGGAGGAGGGCCTGTGACGCCGCTGCTGATTGGCTCGTTGGTCGGTTGAATGAGCCAATTCTAGAGCTCCCCTCGGTGTCCACACACTGCAAAATATATCTAAGAAATAAACACTTAAATTGAGAAAGAACAGGCTAGAAACAAGTCAAATTATCTGCCAATGCAGTAAGATATTTAGACTTGGTAAGATTTCTTAAAATAAGACGATATATCTAGGCATTTGAAGAATGGAAAAACTCTTGAAATAAACAGTAAAGCACTCATTCCAAGGACTGTACTAAGTCAAATAAACTTGATACTAGCTTCTCAATTCTTTTTTCACGTTTGCTTCTTTCTTAATTTGAATGAAAAGATCTTAAAACCAGACCTACTAACAGTGCAATTCTTCTTAATTTAAGTGTTCACAATATTAGCTTTTTTTTCTCAAAATGAGACAAAGCATCCACCCCCCCTACGCCCATTCCCCCCCAAAAAAAAATAATTCAGCAAACAGAATTAATATTGTCAACAACTATTTATTCACTTAAATTGCTGACAGTGCCTTCACTGCCTTGTAATAAAAACGTCACTAAGGCATTGCATCTTAAAACAACCTCAAGCAATCATTTCTAGAACGCAAGTAACAATTGTTACAATATTCACCGTCATCATTTTTGAATATTGATTCAGATTCCCTGACACTCAGTTACACAAAAAAAAAAAAAAAAAACAGCATGGGGACAGCATATAGTGTTGATATATACTGATAACATGTTTGTTCCAACAGACTCCCACCCACCCTCAAGTTACAACTACCAGGGGAGTGTATCACTACCTATGCCTAGTACACAGCTCTACTCCCCAATAAAATCTTTCCATTCTGCCATGGTCTTTTTTGTATGAGGCTGTGGTGTCTCACTCATGGATAGTATCCTGTAGCACTTCTGTCTGAATGACAGAGAGAAGGGTTGCCACACACTTTTGAATATGTGAGGTGCAGGGCATAGTAGTAACCCATCAGATGAAGCAGACCGTCACTCAAGTCTTCCTTGGCAAGCGTGGTGGCGGGAGTGGCTCCAAGACAGATGAGACAGCGGGTCCCATCAAACAGCAACACAGAGGTGCAGAAAGACCTCTTCTGCGAGTACATTGTGGGATCTTCTGTTGGCTAAAGAAAAAGAAGAAGGAAACGCCACATCCATGCATGGAACTATGAAGTGTTGAATGTGAGAAAATGCGAACAAACTTTCACCTGAATGACATGAAGCAGTGCCTCACTGGCATGTCCCAGCTTCTTCGGTGGTGGACTTGGTGAAGGAAAGAGTGTGGGGAGTGGCCTGAGCAGCGCGATGGAATATTCCACTGGAATAGAACAAATCAACTTTGAGTTCAAAGTTAGTCTTCCTAAAAATGAGTCTTATTAGGTTTGTGTTGATCACAAAAAAAATCTTATTTTTTCAGCATGAAGAGTATTACCATTCTGCATCTATTCATTCAGTGCAACATAAACCATCCTATGTCCAAGGAAACAGCTACACAGTCAATTAGAGACACAGCAAAATGACTCACCTACATCCAGCGTTATGCGTGGCTTCATCACTTCATTTTTTTTCCAAACACCATAAAATTACACATTGGTGCAGAAGTCTTCCCATCTCTTTTTTTAGTTCATCAATGAATTTTCTGTTGCCCTTATCCAGAATGCGCCGCAGCTCATTCATCGCCTATAATGCAAGTCAATGTTAAAATCTGCAAAAATGCTTGCTTTTCATCATAAACCAAAACAAGTTAATCACTTACAGGATAAAGATCCTTGACACATGGATATGCATCCAGGATCTTTGTTGGCCTTGTCCTGTTCTTTCAGAACATCACTATCAATGAAGGATCTTCTTGCTTGAAACTGCAGGTCAAGAATTTGGGAGACAGCATCTTGGTTGCGTTTTGGTTTCTTGTACAGCTCCTGCAGGGTCTGATAATGTCTGGCCTGTGCTGTCAGACCATCTTTGGCTGATGAAATGGAGGAGACAAATCAGTAAATCAGTCAAATGGATGCAGAATGAAGACACAGTTCCTGGCTTCATTCGGTGCAGTCTTGTCTGGTACGGTGGAATTCTCAGCCGAGAGGAAACCAGATCCAAAACATTATGAACAAGAGAGAAACAATAGACCCAATTAGGAAAAAAGAAAAAAAAAAGTGTTATGCTAGATGTTTTCAGAGCAAAGTAGGTAACCAATCACATCTACACTAATAAGGGCCCAAATCCGTTTCCTCCTGAGAAAGTGTTCTGGTCCAGGAAAAAGGTCTCTCAAATCATCACGACGGAGGGTGTGGAGCAAGACTTCATCGATGTTGGCAGCTATAAAGACAGTCCAATCATTAACAAACCTTTTAAACTTAACAACTCATACATTTTTTTAACTAATGAATTTAATTCAACTTGACAAGTCAAACCAAGTTTGTTTTGTGCCAATTTCTGTTATCAGAATTAATTGTAAATGCAATTCAGTTTAGACATTTTGTCTTAAATTTGTAAAATACTTCTTTTTGAAATCAGTGTCAGCATACAGTTATTTTAATTACTTAGCGGACAAATCACAGTAATGGAAATTTTTTCATACCTACACATGACATACCATTTAAAATTGATACTGTGACATCATCAAGCTAATCCATTATTGGCCCCGGTTTGGATGTCCATTTAATTTCTCCTCAATCTGGCAGGGAAAAAAAATCATCATATTAAGGTCATAATTAGGACAAGCTGGCCTTCCGACTCAAGATCCGTTTTTTTACAATGCCCATCTGCCATGGATCCCAAAGTTCCCATGCAATTAAAAGTTGTGACACCTTAGCTGAATGATAACCCTAGACAGCTCAACGGATTGCTAGTCATACAGACAACAATCAAAATTGGAGTGAAACTTGTAACCACAATGCCTGCAACATGGTGGTACTTATGGTAATAATCATCAAATACCAGTGTTCTTCGTGACCAAATGACAACATCTGATAGGATTGTGCCACCTTGAACTGCAATCAACTTAAATTTTGATAAAAACAAGCAAATTGTACCTAAACTACATCTTCAATCAATCCAATTTGAGCACCCTCTACCCCATAAACTGAAGATACTGCAATACAAACTTGGTAGTACAGTATTTCGTCATGCCACATATAACTAGGAATGATAATTGCTTGTTCACATGACTAGAATTGCAGTACATCAATCCAATACAAAATACACACTTGTGACACTTGTCATCAAGCTCATAAATCCATCGAGTCGAGATGAGCACGTGCAAGGAGTCGGACTCCGTGAGTTCATGTAAACAGAGCATTGCGTTTGCATAAATTATGCACGGCTATCGAGCTAGAAGCCGAGTCTGATTTGGTGCACATAACCACACTATAATGCCTCTCAATGTCCTAACCCATTCCACGCAACACAAACGTGAGGGACCGATTTGAGTTTCTCACGGGACCAGCAGTGAAGTCACAACCGTCGCCCCAAATGAAATGTCGCAGCAGGAGCCTGAGGATTTTCTGAGTCAACATGCTGATCATCAGGTAATGTAATGTTGGCTTCCTTGACGACATTAGACAACTCCCTGTTTATATTTTATCCATATTTTAGTACAAAGCCTCCTTGTTTTATGATCTGCTCCTGTTTGACTTGTTCGGTTTTTGTTTTGACATTATGCTGTTAGTGTTTATTTCAAATTAACAAAAAGTACCGGTACAGATAGTAGGAAATTAATATAACACTTGCGTCAAACAAAGAATAACTAACTGTACATATCATGTCTACAGGAAGGAGCTGGTACATTAAGTGAGAATATTCAAGAATATTAAGAGAAGATATATTCAAGGTTGTCCTGAGGTCAACTGTACCAACCATTGCCAGAGCTTATGGAGCAATTTGATGTTATTGTACAGTAAAAATGGAATATTGGAGCTGTTGGAAAAAAAAAAGAAGCCAACTTTAAGGCTTAATATCTCCAAAATGATACTGTACATATGCTTGATAATGACTGAGGATATAGTCAGGGTGTTCCTCAGGTCAACTGTACCAACCACTGACAGAAATTATGGAGCAAAGCAATGTTACTGTACAGTAAAAAATTGAGTACTGGGCCCTTTTTGCCTGTTTGAAAGGCTAAAAAAAAAGAAAGGAAAACAACAACTTTGAGGCTTAATATCTCCAAAATGGTACATTAAATATGCCTTATAATGATTGAAGATATATTCAAGGTTGTCCTGAGGTCAACTGTACCAACCATTGACAGAGCTTATGGAGCAATTTGATGTTATTGTACAGTAAAAATGGAATATTGGAGCTGTCGCAAAACAAAACAAAAAGCCAACTTTAAGGTTTATTATCTCCAAAATGATACAGTAATCAATCACATTTAGAAATCAAATGTTTCTAAATGTCAAGTCAGTAATGTCAAGTCAGTGCTTGATGTGTCATCAGCAGGCGTCGGCGTCAGGAATGGGGCATCGGCGGGTTTCGGGCGGAATCGCCAGGCGTTGGGAAGCGTTGGCGGGTGTCGGGGGCTCGTGGCCAGGTGGCGGACGTCACGGCAGGCAGTGGCCAGGTGGGCTCAGTCCCGCAAACGCTGCTTACAGCTTTAATTTTGTAATGCTTTGATAACATTGTTTAAGTTGAGTTTAAATTTACACTATTTTTTTTTTCTTATCTGCTAATTGTTCAAAAATGCTGATGTTAATAGTGTGTTTGCACAGTAAATGTTATGGCACTTTAATTCATATGGCAGTACATTTAAAATAACTGGCCGTCAAGTTCCAGGAACTGACAAACTGCACTGAGTTGAGTGAGATTCTCCAAAGGAACTCCAGTATAAATGTGGACTTTACATTCTAGTCCCCTGTGAAGAAAAACCCAAAAGTGAACGTTTTTGTGCCTCACCCTTTCTAACTGGGACATTTGCAAGGGAACGCAGACTGGTTATGCATATTGAATATTCCTGCCTTTAGTGAGAGATCGGTGAGAAACAAGTTTTTGTGTCGTCCTGATAAAAGAAAAATGTTTCTGCTGTTACCTCAGAAATTGCCCGTTATTATTGTGGCTCAGGATTTTGGAGGTAGATTTTTTTTATTTTTCATAAGGAACAGGATAACAGTAATGCCCTGGCATTGGCAATAAGCTTTAATTTTGTATTTGCATTTTTTTTAACTTTAGATTTACATTAAAAATGTTTCTGTGTAAAGTGCTGATGTTAACTGTTTGCACGATAAATGTTATGGTGCTTTCGTTTATATGGCAGAACATTTAAATTAAAGTGTATGAAAGACTTCTTTTAAATTCATTATTGGCTTTTGCGTATACAACGTGATTAATCGTGATTGATCAGGTAAATCATGCGATTAATTGCGATTAAAAATTTTAATCGTTGTTGTAGTGCCGCATCTGGGCCTAATCTTCTTTTCACAGGACAATAGGAATTTATTGCAGCACAGCCTTCCGATGAACCACGTTGGTGGACGCAGAGGTGGTACCCGATTGGCTGTGATGCGACTCTTCTGATGATCAGATCTCATTTGGGGTCAGGAGAGACCGTAAAATACCCACTTTAGGAAAACACTTTCCCCACAAATCACAGGGGGGAGTCAGTCCAAGGGGACCTGGCGCCAGGAACGAGGGGTCCTGCTTGGAACTATCCCCAAAGTTTACGACTCTTATCTGCTCCAGGACATTCCTCAGCTTTGAACAACAACACCAGATGTTCATGAAGGACTCACATTTGCAAAATGTTAAAATGTTAAAAACTGTATTTTCTTCTCCACAGGGACACTTCAAACTCACGTATTCACAATTGTTGTCAAAATTAAAGCACAAATGGACTTTGAATGGTTTCCCTAGCTCAAGGTTTGGCCAACCCAGGATTCCATCCTGAAGGAGATGTACAATGGAACTTCAGGTGGAGCCACAGTGCCTTCAAGAGGCAGGAATAGGAAGTGCCTCTGGGGGGTTGATGTAGACTTGGACAAACGTTTCATCAGTTTATCTCCCTCTGCGTTACACAGTTAATTCTTTCCTTCCCACATTTCTCTTACATGCCCCATGCTACACTCTAACAACTTTCACTCTCATTAGGGTTACAACTAGGGCACACTCGTGTCTTAGCTATCTCTAGCATTACACACATATACATATGCACATATATATATACATATATATATATACATATATATATATATATATATATACATATATATATATATATATATATATATATATATATATATATATATATATATATATATATATATATATATATATATATATATATATATATAATATAGATACATACACTCATATACGTTGGTAATCTGTGTTTCATATGTCTATAGTTATGTCGGCAAAAATAAAATAAAGATTTGTTTATGCCTTTGTTACCCTGTTTCATTAAAATCTCATTTTCAGGTATGTGTGTTTAGATTAGGTTTATACATATGTTGATATATTTGGTACTTTATAATTAAGACGGTTCAATATGCTTGTAAAGATAATGTCGTTTCTATCTGCTTAGTTATTTCGTTTTCGTTCTTCCCTTCTTCTTAAGGTTGTCCCAGTTCAAAAAAAAGGGGCTATGTGATTGTGTTTATTCATCCTGTGCTTGTTTCAGTCATTGTCGGTTTTATTGGTTTATTGATTTATCAGCAACGAAACCTACACTACATACATGCTCATCATACGCAACTGGTATAGGCGGACCTACCAGTTTTAGGGTCTGAACGGCCTCTTCATTGGCTCTCGGAGAGCGGGATACCACCCCCGTCCCGAAACTTTAAGCTAGTGAATTTCACTCTGCCGTTCAGAAATTTCTCATCCCTCGTTTTGTGAAGGCCTTGTTTTCGTTTGTTTTCCCTCTCGTACTTAGTTCGTTTTTGTCGTAATTGTTCATTTTTGTTTAAATCATTTTTGCCTCGGCATTAAGCCAACTCTTTGCTCAATTTAAGCGGCAGCTGACAGCCCTGAGACTCGTTCCGAGACCGCTACTTTCATTTTAATTTTTACCTTTTTCAATTTTTCCTTCCACAATCTCGAGACCGATTTTTGTCATTTTTCCTTTTTCTGTTTTTAATTGGCTCAACGTCGCACCTTCGAAGTAACCGAGTAGTTTGTTTGATCACCGCACTTATCTCGGATTACGCAAAGAAGAGCGCACGTCGATGCTGAACTGCCAGTGAAGACATCTCCCAGACAACAGCAGAACGGGCTTCCAGCGTCTGAGCTTGGTGCGTCCATCTGAGCTCCCTGCCCGCTGCCTGACCCGAACGGCCCGGTACCATCTCCCAGGACCACCTTGGAGGACCATCAAGCAGCGATCTCCCAATCACCTGCGGGCCGACGCTCATCCAACGTAAGCCTCGTCACTCGCTTTTGTTCTGAAGTCTGGTATGCATCATAATAAATTTAGTCTTAAATTCTAAAGCCCGTAAACAGTCTGGTTGGCTGTTCCAACAGCCGATAGGTCATAATTTTTCTTTCCCTTTTATTTTGCTACTTTAGGTCTCAGTTTAGGGTCCGTTTCCAGTCACACACGCACCCACATGCCCACACAACACACACGCACAACACACAGATACCTTTCGTTGCTGGTGGTGTTTTGTGGTCATTTTGTGTCATACTGCCTCGTTTAAACTGTTTGGTGTTTGTTGAAATAAATGCATATTGAGCCTGACGTCGTTGTTTGACTGGGTTATTAAAGTGTAGTTCAAATCCCTGCATACCGGCCAAGAACTCACCATTAAGGTGAAACGGTACTGAGACTGATTCTAGTGTTTCTTGCTCACACTAACAACCAAGAGCAGATGGTGCTCCGTAAATTTTCATATCAAATATTCTTTCCTCTGTTCCGAGTCGGTCCGTCCGTGGGAGCAGGGACGGCGTCACGCGTCCTCCCTATCCCCTCGGAGTCCCTCTAGCGGTCAGACTAAGAATTGCATGTAAAATCCATGTTTACATATTTGGCATTCCGTTTCATTCCTTAGGGAGTTTGATCGTTCAAATTAAACAATCCTCCTCCCTCCACTACATTGCCCAGCCCCAGTAAAAACATTTTTCTGGTGCCAGCATTTCGTGAGGCAGAAGTTGATTCAGACTTCAGTGCCTTGGAGCGAATAGCTTCGCCACTCAACTGGCCAAGAGACATGTGGCCTGTCCTTCTCCAATGCAAGCGGGTGGGAAAAGCACAGGAGTTGGTGTCTGCTCTTTTCTTAGAAGACAGCCTGCAATATGATGTTGGAAAGGAAGCAATTTTTCCTGCTTATGAGCTTGTTCCTGAGCCCTACCGGCAAAAATTTAGGAACCATAGAAAATCTAGTGGTCAAACCTTTGTCGAGTTTGCATGGGAGAAAAGCAACCTCTTTGATAAATGGTGTGCAGCTAATGATGTCAAAAATGACTTTGAGTCACTCCGTGAGCTCGTTCTTTTAGAAGATTTTAAAGACTCTTTGCCAGAGAAGGTGGTAATGTTCTTGAATGAACAGAAAGTGTCGTCATTGTCCAAGGCTGCTGTCCTCGCAGATGAGTTTGTGTTGACCCACAAAAATGTCATCTCATCTTCCCCCCCGATCGGACAGGCCTTCTGCTTCTCGTCCCACAAGAGCCGAGTCTAGCCACCTCCCCCTTGAAAAGGCTAGAGGGAAGGGACTTCTGGTTTGGCCATAAAGCGGTAGACTGCGCGACACCAGGGCTCTCGACCGTCTAGGGTAAAACCTCCCCGAAAACTTGAATAACTATTGTCAGATATCATATTAACTACAAAGTGATCAGGGGAACGTTGGAATGGGAAGGAAAACTCCATTCAACCAAAACAGAAACACGGTAACAGACAATATGGCGGAACTACCAGCTAGCTCATAAACAGAGGGAGATGGCGAAACGAAATCCTCGTGACTAACGACGCGGAAAAGGGCTCGGACATAAAAATTATTAGCAAGGAGATACGGGATTTAAAAACGGAATCAAAAGAAGTCCTTCGCACGTTTGGAGAAACACTGAGGAACGACGTGGAAAAAGACTTGGACGACTTCAAACACGAAATAAATCAACAACTTGCGAAAGTCGTCACCGAACAGGAGCTCCAGACCGGCAAGATCAACGAGGCTGAGTCGCGGATTGAAAAGCTAGAACGTTGGGCACAGGAAGCTAATGACGCTCTGGTCATATCACTGAGAGAACAAAAAGCTCTTCAGGACAAGTTAACTGACCTGGAGTCCAGGCCGAGGAGAAACAACCTACGTATCTATGGAGTCACTGAAGGAGAGGAGGGAGAATCTGTGGCCAAGTTTGTGGAAGACCTGCTGAAAAGCGAACTGCACCTGCCAGCACATTTTAATTTCCAAATTCAGAGAGCACACCGCTCATTTGCACAGAAGCCAGCGGACGGTGCCCAACCGAGACCCATCATTGTTAACTTTCTGGAATTTACTACCAAAGAGAGGGTCCTGAGAGAGCTATGGACAAAGAAAATAGAACTGGGGAATAAAGTACCCTCATTCCATCACGATTACGCGACAGAGATGGTCCAAAAGAGAAAGGAGTACAACACTGCTAAAAGAATCCTGAAGGAGAAGGGCATCCGCTTCCAGACGCCATTCACCAAGATGAGGACCCACTGGGATACGGGAACTCGAACCTACAACAGCGCAGAGGAGGTAAAGGAGGAATTGGCGAGACGCGGCCTGGCGGAGAAGACGGCGGTGGCGACGGGTGCGGAGGGGCCTGCGGCACTCGGTGCCCTGCACTGCGATGGAGTGGCAGTGCAAGGAGGGATCCTGGAGGGGCTACGCATCAGCAGCGACACGAGCCAGAGAAAAGCTACAAGAGTTTCAAAGATTCTTTGATTAAATTCAGAGAATAAAAGGAAGAAAGCTGGTAGGGATGTTCTAGTATGACCGGTGTTTTTAGTTGAGAAATTATTAAAATTGAATTCCCATGTTAATAGAAAAGAGACTGTGGGAAGTCCGGGTCGCTCCTTTTTTTCTAACGTTGGACTCATTTAGAACGACTAAAATACTCATTGCAGGTTCAAGTGTCATTTCTAAGTTAGGTTAGATTTTTGACTGCCTTCACGCAGGCCGGACAGAGACACGCCGTAGTTTGGCCATGCCTGATCTACAGGAAACACATCTCTCTCAACAAGAGCACGACACACTGAAAAGATTTGGATATAGAAATGTTTTTTTTAGCTTGTTCAGGAAAGGCCCAAAGAGAGGTGTCACAATATTAATCTCTAATTATATCAGTTTTGAAGTTGTTAAAAAAATAAATGACAAAGAAGGGAGATATGTAATAGTCAAAGGGAAATTGGATGATAACTCAGTTACTTTGGTCCAAGGTTGGACAAGTGCTTTTTGAAATCACTGTTTGAGATCATAGCTGTGGAAAGTGAAGGAATCCTAATATGTGCAGGGGATTTCAACATGATTTAAAAGCTAAACTCTACACAACTAATGGCAACAGAAGTCAGACCCGCCTGTCGAAACTTGTCAACGTCTCTCTAGCCGAACTAGGGATGTTTGATGTTTGGAGGGACCTCCACCCGTTACAGAGGACTATTTTTTTAATTAACATTACAGACAGATACAGAATAGAGGAATGTAAAATAGGAATGACTGACTTGTACTGACACAGTATTAATTACCTTATTATTTGTCTAAATAAGAGGAAGAAAAACACACTTTGGAGATTAAATGTGGGTATGCTAAATAATCCAAAAACACTGGAGGAGGTTAAGAAAGAGATTAAATGCGCTATGGAGAAGAACATAGATAGTCCAGTAGACACTACCATACTGTGGGACACAATTAAAGCTGTGATGAGAGGGAGGTTAATAGCGAGGGCAGCCTATCAAAAAAAGACTAGATGTGGCGAGGGGGAGGGTCTGGTGGAGGTGGAGACAATTCTGAGTGGGTATAAAGGTGGGTATAAAGGAAAATTGGGGGGGGGGGCGGTTGCCTGACAACACCACCTGGGGAGTTGCACCCCAGGAAATAAACTATAATAAAATTCCACGGGCTACACAGGTTCGTTACGCTTTGAAATTTAAGAGGACGAGACGGACTTCCAATGAAACAGCTTTATTTGACAACAATTTAAAATAGACCAGGTTTAGCTGCCTGAGTGTCAAGGAAATAAGTACCATACCAAAAAGACTGTTCAACATTAGAAAATAAGGTGAACAGGGCCAAAGAAACCAAAGAAAACTCAAAAAAGGGAATAAACAAAGCTAAGGGAATCACTACAAACCAAAATTCACGCTACGCCAACTCCTGTCCTAAAGAAAAGAGAACAAAATTAACATACTAATACCTTGAGACACCCAGGCAAGCGTTAAACAGTTAGAACGAAAGGAAAACTTTTATTTATTCTTCGCGCGCGCACACACACACACACACACACAAACACACACACACACACACACACACACACACACACACACACACACACACACACACACAGGACCAAAACCCAAAACAAAAAGGTAACGATCACTGGGGAACAAGATATTAATGAACTAAAAAAGGAAATCAAACTATAACAAAATCGCTACTCAATAGTACTCAAAAGTTTCACCAAAATTTCACAACAAAACAAAGAAAAGAAAACCAACCAAAGAAAGTGGTTACGCTAACAAAAGAAACAGACAAACTGAATTGTCTAAACCAAATAAACCAAAATCAAAGGAAAAGTGTCCGCGTTGTGGTGGTGACACCGCTGTTACCCGGCTAGACTGGTGCGGCAATTGATTGCGAGGACATCGCCGCCGCAACAGTAACAGAGGGGAATGGAGAAAACAGAGGAAGACGGAGCGACTGCACCCAGGCAGGGGGTTGAGACCAGCGTCCTTCCAGTACCCGTCTCGGCGCACCGGTGTTCAACTGCAAGGCAGCCTCCCCGCCGAGCGCAAAAAAATAAATAAATAAATAAAAGCTGTGCTTTTATTTACAAAGTTAAAATTCTTCTAACTTATAAAAAATGTGAACGAAAAGGTAGAAATATAAATACGAAGGAATACGTATTTGTTCAGGGCTGCGCAAAGCCGGAGCCCTGCATTTGCTGCGCTACCCTTTTTGAAAAGGTCTCCGTTGCGCGTTATTTTAATATGTCCATCTCTTTTAGAAGAGAAAGCATCGCCCCGGTCTCATCCTCTCTCCAAATGTCAACATTCTTATTCGCGTTTGCTGGTTGTTTCGCGCCGAAGGCAATAATTCAAATTTTTTCATCGCGATTAACGCACACGGTGCTTTTTGAACCTTTGGCCGCTCCGTAGATTGTGGAAACGGGAAATGAATTGACTCACAGCACACAGTCACATGCTTGCAGCCGGCTTGTAAGCACAACAAAAAAAAGAAAAAGACAGTGAGCGTAGATGAGCACTAGGAAGGACTAACATGGATAAGGCGTCAATTGTAAATGGAAAGTTCCACTTCAAAACCCTGCCAGATGGCAGTCTTGACAGGACAAAAGTGATATGCATTTACTGTAAAGCTGTATTTAGTTTCCACCGTAGTACGAGCAGTCTTACGTTTCACTTGTCTGCGAAGCATACAGCTGACGCGGAGAGCCCTCCGCCCCCTTCTGAGGTAAAGCAAACCACGTTGGATGGTGTGGCACGGAGACCACTGGCCGCGTCCACCACACGCCAACTTTCAACAGCGGGGGCTAAATGGGTGTGGCTACGGCTTGCAGGCCAATTAATGTGGTGGAGGACGAGGATCTGCGCGATATCATATATATTATACTGACTATGGATGAATATGACACTGACTGGATGATTATGGCACTGACTGTGGATTACTATGGATGCTGAACAGCTGTTATAGGCTATACTGCCTAACTGCACTATATCAGTTGAGTCCTGTACTGTATTGCACTGCCCCCTGGTTAATGCACACTTTATTTATTGTTTTGATTTAATTTAATTTATTTTGTGCATCACAGTTTGATGCAATGCATAAGTGTCATCCTTTTGTCTTAATGGCTGCTGAAAAAAGGGGATGAATAGTTCAAGTTCGAGTTGAAAAGTAAAATATAGAAATTTTGGTAGTACTAGTAATCATTACTATGTAATGTTACAGTTATGCCCATCTGTTATCTTTGTTGGGCTTGACTTTATGATTATTTTTCTTTACCCTGTGCATCTTTTGTTTTGTTAGTCGTACTTGTCATTGCTCCAACACGAATAAACATGCTGCATCCCACTAGATGGCGCATTTGCCTTATTTACAAGCACCACGGTCATCGGAGCTGATCGCTGCCACTCTCAGCAGCGTGCATTTACTAAGGTCTACTAAGATTCCACAATCTATTACACCTCATGAGCAAAACAGGCTACAGGTAAAATTAAACATCTTCAGTTGAGCAACTCAGGCAAGTTAAACTGATTTAAAAACAAACAAACACTATAATACTAGGAAAAGAATCCTCTATATGTCAATAAATACAACAGATTGAGTATTCATAAAAAAAAATGCTTACTTTAAATAAGAAAATCCAACAAACCAACAAGTGCAACACTAAAAAGCAAACCAACAATCAAAATAATGCTGAATTGCCTTAGTTTCGTCCCACACTTATCAGCTTAGCTACTAAGAATAACACACATTATTCACCTGGACAGAAGGAGGTTCTGAGGAACGTGTTGGTCCTGGAGCTTCCTGGTCAGGATGTTCGGGAGATCCCTCTGGCTCAATGTCTGGAGCGCCAACATATTTTAGAATTGCTCCTGCAGAGACAAAGCTCATTAGATCATCAAGCAAAATAGATCAGAAGCGCATTTTCCTATTTTATTATTACAGTGATGTTGCAGTAATATAGGAAAATTAAAAATTCATTTGTTTTTAAATTAAACATTATGGTTGCAGTGTCCCTTTAAAGCTTTTACCCAATTACAAAACTGTCATTTTTAAGAGTTTTTGGCATTACTTTACACACTGTACTAGTTAAAGTAATAAAACTAAGATAAATGACCCACTGCCACAACAGTCTAAAATACTCAACACCATGCCAAATAAAGTATTTCCATAAAATATTTATTTGAATTATAAAACAGTAGCACATTTCTAATTAAGGGCCTACAAAATACAAACTAAGCTTAGTAAATTCATCCTAAGTTAAGGCTAAAATAACATTAAGAGTCAAATATGTGAACTGAACAATAACAGGGGACTGACTACAACAACAACTACAACATGCCCTCCCTCCCGCCCTCCCTGTTAGAATGTGAATAAACGGGTGTGGAGTCAATCACTCATTCCCATGGCAGGATAGGCCAACATGGCAGGATATGGTCAACTTTCATAAAACAAACAAAAACGCTGATTCATGACGAACAAATATTAGCCAGCCAGCTAACATTTATCCGACGCTACCTAGCTAGCTGGCTGGCTAGCAGGAAAAATAAACAAACTTGGGGGGGGGGGGACAACAGCGTTTCACCTCCACCTCTCCAGCCCACATCACAAACAAATAACTTACCTTTCCCTTTTGCAAGTTTTTCTTGATCAGTTTTCTTTTCCTTCCGTTTCTCCGCACCGCTGGGATAACTCCTTTTTGATGCCATTATGGTGTCTGTTTGTTTTTAATCCTCTCGCTAACGGGAACGAATGGTAGCTGTCAATCATTCACATCATACCTGTCGGCGTCGCCGGCCCGCTCCGTCACAACCTGCGTGACAGTGCGGCAAGCCCCCAGATGGCGTCCCATTCCTTTCAATGAAGTTGCTCACCCAGCGCATGGCTCCCAAAACTTTTTGACTTCCGCATTGATGGGATAATAGAGCATGCGCAGTTGTGTCAGTGTGGAGACCGTCACTGACAGACGTGCGCGCTCACGGACCGTACAAAATTCAACATGGAAATCAATGTATTTTTTACGGAACAACTGACGATTGTTGTTTGGAAATTTTAGAAATAATAATAATAATAATAATTATTATTATTATTATTATTATTATTACCATTAACATTATTATTATATTAATAAAATAGTATTATTATAATAATATACTATTATTTCTGTATTAAACAAGTGAGCAATGTGCCACTGAATAATAAATGATAATTCTTTGAAGCAACTCTCTATGGACCATAACAGCACTGCCACACATATTTTTTAATGAATAACCTCTTTGGAAAGCAGACAAAGGAATGAAATGATTGGTCTATTTATTTCATCAGAACTAAAAAAATAAATAAATAAAAACTCAATTATCTTGAAAGTTCCTCCCTTTCTCTTGCACCTGTCGATGTGTGTAGCTAACACAAATTTGCAAATATTTTGTCGTCCTCATGGAATTAAACAGCACACCATGTTAATTTATCAGCGAGTGCTCTCTCTTTTCATGCAATTCATCATGCTTAACATGTAATGCTGAATCATGAAAGCTATGGAGCAAAAAATAATAATTACATAAACCACGAGTGAAATAAAATGTGTCATTCATTCAATAAAGATTTCATTCATTCATCTTCTATACCCGCTTATTCCTATTCAGGGTCACGGGGGTCTGCTGGAGCCTATCCCAGCTGTCTTAGGGCGAAGGCAGGGTGACACCCTGGACAAGTCGCCAGTTCATCGCAGGGCCACATAGAGACAAACAACCATTCACACTCACATGCACACCTACGGACAATTTAGAACGTTCAATTGATCTCACATGCATGTTTTTGGAGTGTGGGAGGAAGCCGGAGAACCCGCAGAGAACCCACACAGACACAGGGAGAACATGCAAACTCCACACAGAAAGGTCCCAGGTCCAGGCCCCGGAATCGAACCCACGACCTTCTTGCTGTGAGGCGGCAGCGCTAACCACTGCACCACCGACTATTTTATTACTTAGTTGAAAATGCCATTTTATTTCATTTAACAAAGCATATCATTATTTCATCATGCATTTAATTGTTTTGTGGTCCTGTGTTTTAGTGCTTCATAATTGTGTTCTGTTGTCAAATTTGCCCATCAAAGTCAGATTAGTAATCCTGTACATCAGTTTAAGGAAAACCAATTCTCGGTAATGGATTGCAGATCTTGTAGTGACCTGTTACAATGGAAAGAAATGTATACATAATAAGTACGTCTGTGTGCCCGATATTTTAGCTAACACTAAACTTTCTGCACAACTGTCTGCATTGTGCTTTTTCTTCGGCCACAGAGAACAGAAACGTCTGTAGTTCTTTGTTCATCCATGGTACAGTTTCATAAGCTTTTCAGTTTTTAATACGTGTTAATGTAAAAATCCACACGCGAGGCATTTGAAAATGGCGGTTTTGGACTTTCGTGAAAGACTGCCTTTGGCCAATCAGTGTTCTGAACGTTGCTACGTCACCCTTATGGTCTCAGCTCTGCTCGCTTCAAAACCCCAACGAGGCAGGTACCAAAATCCTAACCCCTGGGAACGTGACAATTGTTTTTTTCAATTGAAGTTTTCGTTATTTTGTTTGTTTTCGTTAACTATTATAACCGTGGTCAGGACCTCCAGTGAGAAGATCCACTGGAGGACATTTAGAGCAAACAGTCAGACAACAGCAGCTTCACCACATCAGCTGAAAAATGGAGTTTGGATGCTTTCAGCTTCAAGTCGTGGACAGAAAATGATGCTTACACTGTCACACTGATGTTTTCTTCTCCAACCTTCTCTCAGCTCCAGAGGTTGGTGGTCTGCAGGAGCTTCTACAGCAGCAGAAGATCAGTCTGGAGAGGAGATGTGAACGTGTGACTGAAGGTGAAGAAGCAGGAAGTCAAACTCTCCTCAACAGCATCTACACTGAGCTCTACATCACTGAGGGACTGAGTGAGGAGGTCAACAGAGAGCATGAGGTCAAACAGCTGGAGACCAAGAAGACCAAGAAGACCAAGGAGATCCTCCACGACCGTCCAATCAGGTGCAGCCAGATCTTTGAAGCCTCACCTGAGCAGCAGGGACTCAGGGAGTCAGAGTGGTGCTGACCAGGTCTCTGGGCTGGACCGGGAAGCCTTGGGGTCCCACTGGAGGAGCTGGAGGAGGTGACTGGGTCCAGGGAAGTCTGGGGGTCTCTGCTGAGGCTGCTGCCCCCGAGACCTGACTCCGGATACGGCAGTAGAAGATGGATGGATGGATGGATGGATGGATGGATGCCAGGTGATAGAACATTTCATAAAAACAGACTCTGCATTATAACTTCTATTACACTCTAAATAACTCACTCCAATATAACTGCACTCGTCCTTCTCTCACATTACATTGGATCACAATGACCAAACAACACAACAAAGACAATGATCCAATTGTACTGCCACATCCAGACTCAGTGTAGGTCTGTAGGCCTCTTGGACCTTCATGTGAACCACTGCGTGTTGACTGGAGGTGAAACATGACTGACTGCTGTCCTCCTACCTGGACAATGCAATCTCACTTTCATTCTGCTGCAGCTGGCCATTTTCATTTTACACCGTCCAAATTTACAGCTCAGGGCGCTGGGACGAATTCCAAATTGTGTGCAGATACAGGCCTACACTTCAAATAATTATGAGAAAAATCCAACGTAAAGAGAGCACTTCCATTAGGAAATAGTCAACATGAAATTTCGTCTTCTACTGACACCTGCTGGTCAAATTGAATAGTTGCAAATATTGTGAACAAGTTGTCATCTAATTCTAGTCCTAAACAATATGGCCATTCCAAGTCAAGTATTAAGACAATTAATCAGGTTTGTACTGCTTGATTGAACACATTCATCCCGTTCCAGTGCACTAAAACCCACTTCCCTTCAGGACCGTGTCAGCTAAGCCAAAACTTCCTTGAGTGACGCTGTTTCCCAGCATGCAATGCGAGCTAGCGATTCACAATACTATTTCATCACAAACATGGATGTAAAAAATAAAAAGGGACGAAAAATGAAACTTCAGGAACACCAACCATTGCAATACAAGCAGAACTGGGCTGAAGTTTTATATTATGTACACCATAATACAGCCTTCTGGTGGACAAGCCATACTATTTAATCCGTGTCTTCCTATGGCACTTCCGTGGGTGGAAGCTCATCGTAGAGGTCACGTGCTGGGTGCTCGTCACCCCACCAACCACCTCGGGGAAGGTCGAACAGGAGAAGCTTGCTGGCGGAAATGATGCACTACAAGTGGATGTGACGCTAATGAGTGCGATGGATGAGGTAGAGCAATGCTCCAGAACCCGATTCAGACTACTCTCCCTCCACTTTTTTTGTTTTGTATGAGCGTTTAAAAAAAACAACATAATGATAATCGAATAAGCTTTAGTTTATTAATCAGAATTAAAACAAGGTTGTAGATTTGTTATAGATGAGTTCCTTTGTTGTAGTTTGGCGCTTGAAAAACTATATATGGGATGTACCATGACCTGAGGGATTTCCTCATCCCATCCCAGCTTTGTTCTGATGCTGAATGTGAATGTATCTTGCTGTACATCCCACTGAGCTCCAAGGGCCCTCTCCATAGGGAGCTGGTCTCTGTCAAGGTTAAGTGTTTTTACCTCTTTAGCTCTCTGCTCTTCAGGAATGGCGGCCAGCACCAAGCGATGATTGCTCACCCACTTATTGAGCTTAAATCCACCTCTACCGCACAGGTCTGTTAGCTGCTGGTACAGATGTATTGCTTGTTCCACCGTGCTGACGGCCTTTAGACAATCATCCACGTAGAAATTTTGACCAACAGTGTTTATAACCTCGGCTGGGAAGTCATGCTGATTGTCGTCGAATGAAGCACAGCTTGGGGATGACACTGCCCCAAAGATGTGGACCAGCATCCTGTGCTCTTGTAGGTCCTTTGTAATGTCCCCATCTGGCCACCAGAGGAAGCGTAAGAAGTTTACATCCTGGTTGGAAACTCTTACTTGATGAAACGTTCCCTCAATGTCAGTCATGAATGCTACAGGGCCTTGGCGAAAACGAAGCAGCACACCTAGCAGTGTACTTGTCAAATTGGGACCCTGCAGGAGCTCTTTATTTAATGATGTTCACTCACTTTCAATCTCACAGCCACTAAAAAACCTGATTGTGATTGAGAGGTCCTCAGCAGCCAATCACTGTTGGGAGTCCAGCCTTCAAACACTCCTCCTGAATCCACAGTCACATCTGTGAGCATCTGGAACTTTGGCCCTGATCCTCCACACCACACAACTTGGGATGACAGCGCCACCTACCTGTATCCTTTCAGCAGCCAGTCCATGCTCTGACCCGTTTCCACTGTGGCCTGTTGTGTCATCTGGACCGGAGTCTGGATCATCAGTGTCCAGGTTCATGGAATCTGTCAGAGTGCCGCCGTCCTGTGATGTAATGATAGAGAATCACTCTATTTATACTAATGTGCAGAACCACTAGAGTGTCATTTCTTCACTGCTGTCAGCAACAAGCATTTGGTGTCACACTGGTGTACAACACTTATGGGCTAATTAATAAGAAATGACATATTTATGAATCACCCGCAATGCCCAGATTGTTGCTGCTTATCTGCTGATATGAGCCGTCAACTGTTGCAATATAGAACCACGGGCAGGAAATTACAATTAGTGTAGAGCGTATTATAATTTAAAAGTTTACTAATGGTAGTTCTTTAAAGAATTTAGCAGGGATGGAACAGGCTAACGTGACGACGTCACCTCTAACACGGTAGGAGCTCAACCTGCTGTCACGGCGAAAACTCTGTGTTACGTCCCGTCGAGGGGGACCGAGACGCAACGTGTGGGACACCTTCCCCCACTCCCAAGCCTCATTAATTTTTCACTGCAGTTGGCAGTTTCAACAAAAAACATTTTATTAATCAGTAAATGAAATAAACAAAACAACTTAACCGGTGGGCAGCAAAGGCTTCAGGGTGGGCCCAGGCCAAAATAATAAACCAAACTCCAACTAGCTCGCCTTAAGAACTAACTAAAGAAAGAAAGAGAACCCAAATACAGAAAGGCTAACCTCCCTACATACTTCTTAAACAGGAGAAAAGAGGGGACAAAGAAAATGGCAGCCCACCCCTACGGCTGCGTGCTCTAACACCATTTCAGAAGTGACTAACTACAGAGTTGGGAGCGGAGGAGGGATGACCGTCAGGCTGGCTCGACTGCTCCTCCTTGTCAGCCGTGGCGCGTCCAATCAGCAGCCGACATCCAGGACCGCACCTGCAAGGCGTCATCCATTCTCACACACACACACACACACACACAAACATAGAGGCATCTAGACCCACCTGTGGGTCATATCACCCCCTCCCTTAAGAACTAAACCCTATTAACATACCTACAAACAAAACTAAACAAGAAAAACAGCTCAGTTCCCCCGAAATAAGAATTCCGCAGCTAGTCCACATCATAATGCATCTGCCAACACATTATCAACCCCCCTTCCTGTGGCAAATCTGGAGATTGAAGTCTTGCAGGGGCAGAGACCACCGCATCTACGAGGGCATTATAGTCTGTAAAAACCTGACCCCAAATTAACATCAAGATGGGCACTGTCAGAAGGAGAGCCAAAGCTTCTTTCTTAACTTCCCAATCATGACTCTGTGTGCGTGCTGCTTAGTTGTGGCATGTCCCTCTACTTCTATGCTATTCTACAGCGGGGGTGGTCAGAAAACAATAGTGGGTGGCTCTCAATTAATTTAACAATATCATGACGGGCTGATGCAGGCAAATGGGACAAAAACGAGCTTAAGTTATTCATAATTTCAGAGTTTCCCAGACGCGCCGAAGGAACACCGATTTTTTTTTTTTTTTTTTTTTTTTTCAATGAGCCGTCCCTCCGCCAATGGGCACGGAGGGGGCGGAGGCTCAGGCGACACATTTTTCCGAGCGAGTAACGCCCGGTTCACACTGGACGCGGAAGCGCCACGAAACGCCGCGAAGCGCCGCCGAGCGCTTCCATTCGGCGCCCATGTTAATCAATGTGGTGGTTCACAGTAGACGCGAACAGGCGCGCGGCTCGCGGCATGCATTTGTTGTTTCGGCGTCTGCTCTATTTCGTGCGCGAGCCGCGAGCGATCCTCGTCTACAGTACAGGAAGTCGCTCAATAAAAGCGAGAAAATCCGGTGAATTTTCAAAATAAACTAATTTCAAAAATAAAAACCGAATGATAAATTCGATCATATATCATATTTGTATGTTATATTTGTCAGTACATTGTATCAGAGTGCGAGAGAGATTAAACACACACACACACACACACGCACACACACACACACACACACACACACACACAGAGGAAGACTTGATCAAAATACGTCTGTTTGATCCTAGAGATGCCGGTCAATGATCATTATGAAAGAGGTCTTGTCTTGAGATGGACACCTGAGTGCGTGTTTCTATTTATTTACACACACACACACACACACACACACACACACACAAAAGTAAGCTACGGAGCAGGCTGGCTACGGGGCGAGGGGGGGCGATGATGAAAATGATTTTTTTTATCTAATTTTTTTTAAAGAAAAAAAAAAGAAGCTCAAGTGGGAGTGAAAAAAAGACTGCAGCTGAGCAGAAGCGCTTGTCGACCGTCGCGGAGCTGTTCGCGTCTGGTGTGAACCAGTTGGAGCCTCGCTCGCGAAATTCGTCGGCGCTCCGCTTCGCGGCGCTTCCGCTTCCATTGAAATGAATGGCACGAGCCGCGCGCCTGTTCGCGTCTGGTCTGAACCACTACATTCAGTGTGTTTACATGGCACTAGAGAAAATCGAATTATTGCCTTACTCCGATTATGATTGGAGTTTGAGAACTCCGATTGGAATCGGAGAACCCCGACTGAGACAACCAGATAATGCGATTGGAATTCAAATTTCTCTGCCATGTATACGCCTTAATCGGACTATTAACTGGACAATGCGAGTGCGCATGCGCCACGCCTCGCTCTCGCGACTCATGACCGCACAACTACGTCGTCTAACAAAACAGACGGCGCGAAACAACCTGGCAAACGCGAATAAGAATGTTGACATTTGGAGAGAGGATGAGACCGGGGCGATGCTTTCTCTTCTAAAAGAGATGGACATATTAAAATAACGCGCAACGGAGACCTTTTTAAAAAGGGTAGCGCAGCAAATGCAGGGCTCCGGCTTTGCGCACCCCTGAACAAATACGTATTCCTTCGTATTTATATTTCTACCTTTTCGTTCACATTTTTTATAAGTTAGAAGAATTTTAACTTTGTAAATAAAAGCACAGCAAAGACATGTTTTCCTGATTTGTTTTTATTTTGGTAATTTCGCTGTTATTCTGCTGGAAACGGCGTGCAGCGGCACCAGCTTCCTCCACGGTCGGCACTTTAATGAGCGTGTGTATAACTGAAGACACCGTTCCTTTGCAAAACCTGTACACAAACTCTCCCACCAGTCTGCGCAGAACCCGCATCCAACAAGAACGAGATTTTGGGGTCCGTAGCGACGGCACAAAGCGTAGCATCGAAGTGTTGTTGTAGCCCTCCAACAGCAAACAACGTTCTTGTCTGCCTTTTAAAATAACCAGGAGCACAACAAATAGGATACACCTTATCTGCAAAGCAAGAAACACGTACATTATGAACTATCGTTCCATATCATAATAGATTTAATATGTCAACTGAAAGCAGCTGACTCTATATATATATATATATATATATATATATATATATATACATATATATATATATATATTAACCTCTTTCATTGAACTCCAAAACATACATGGTCAAAATCCATATTATTAGTATGTTGTTGTTTTTTTTAAACGCTCATACAAAACAAAACAAAAAGTGTGACATTCACTTGTAGTTTATTATTTTAGCCAGCAAGCTTCTCTTGTTACAACTGACTACATTGACCCATATTTTCCATATACTCACCTGAATCAGTTGCCCTGCAGATCCCCTTACAAGGGCCCCGAGGAGTGACGAACAACCAGCACGTGCCCTCTACGATGAGCTTCCACCCACGGAAGTGCCATAGGAGGACACGGATTAAATAGTATGGCTTGTCCACCAGAAGGCTGTATTATGGTGTACATAATATAAAACTTCAGCCCAGTTCTGCTTGTATTGCAATGGTTGGTGTTCCTGAAGTTTCATTTTTCCCTTTTTCCCTTTTTATTTTTTACATCCATGTTTGTGATGAAATAGTATTATGAATCGCTAGCTCGCATTGCATGCTGGGAAACAGCGTCACTCAAGGAAGTTTTGGCTTCGCTGACACGGTCCTGAAGGGAAGTGGGTTTTAGTGCACTGGAACGGGATGAATGTGTTCAATCAAGCAGTACAAACCTGATTAATTGTCTTAATACTTGACTTGGAATGGCCATATTGTTTAGGATTAGAATTAGATGACAACTTCTTCACAATATTTGCAACTATTCAATTTGACCAGCAGGTGTCAGTAGAGGACGACATTTCATGTTGACTATTTCCTAATGGAAGTGCTCTCTTTACGTTGGATTTTTCTCATAATTATTTGAAGTGTAGGCCTGTAGTTGATGAGGAATCACGGTGTGCTAACGCTACTCAAACAGCTTAGATGAAAAAAGGGAGTGTGATTTGGGTTTGTGGTACATTATGACAATCTTGGACTTGCAAGACTGAGGCGACGGTTCAATTCCCATCAATGTGTATTATATATGTGTTATTTAGCTCATCTATTCTACATTTTAAATAGATCACATTTGACATCTGACCCACTGAACACTTACTATTGAACATATCTTTAAACTACGGGCTATTTAGTCTTGTTTTAGGATATAATATAATTCATTGCACAAACTGTCAGGCTAAGTATAAGAGCTATAGTCTACTACAATCAGTCGTGCCAAAAAAGAGACATTGTCTTTATTTTTCATTTTTATTTTATTGTGTCAGCATTGAACCATACAAGCATGTAGTGTTGTCCAACAAGAATGCATGGCGAATCAAATCCCAAACAATCTATGAAACAATGAACACGTTTCCATTGCACTTCATTTTATTGAGCACTAGATGACCTCCTCGAGCACTGTGTCATTGAAGCCTCGAGTAATGAACCATTTTTTGAAACAAGTGTCGAAGCTTCAACAAAGCCTCGATCGGCCATCACTACCTACGGCTGCGTGCTCTAACACCATTTCAGAAGTGACTAACTGCAGAGTTGGGAGCGGAGGAGGGATGACCGTCAGGCTGGCTCGACTGCTCCTCCTTCTCAGCCGTGGCGCGTCCAATCAGCAGCCGACATCCAGGACCGCACCTGCAAGGCGTCATCCACTGTCAGACACACACACAGACACAAAGATAGAGGCACCTAGACCCAACCGTGGGTCATAACAATCCGTGTGGATCTTTTCACTCTGGCATTGAAAGGGGGTGCTAGCGCTAGCCGTTTGCTAAGCTATGTACAGACAGCACCACCGCTTGCCGAACCACATAGTCACACCGTTTATATACAACAACTCGTCATCAATATCTCTAAAGTAGAAGTCAATAACTTTTTTCAAAAACGATAACTAACTCAAACTTTTTTGTGTGTTTATAAAAACAAACTAAAACAAACTTAAATTGAAGTCATATTTCACTTCGTTTACGTCTGTCAAATGAATATTTGCCCAGGAAAATCGTTTAGTTTTACGCAGCAGCACCTAAATGCACGTCGCGTTCTGTGACGTCACCCCTCTTTCACAGCAGTATGTTGACGAGCGACTCGCGGCGGGAAAGTCCGATATGCCACTTTTTCCCAATACGACGAAGAGAGTGACAAAAGCCAATGTCTTGTGGTGGAAAGACACAAAATATGTGGCTTGCTTCTAAAAAGGGAAAAACCCCGACAAACCTCCATTTAAGAAGCTCGCACAAAGCAGTAGTGAACATTTTTATTGAGACTGGGAAGTAGACACGACAGTTTGACTCAGTTGACTCAAATATCCTGTGGCGATGAGAGTGGTTATGGCTATCTGATAAAGCAAGATTTAATATTGGGAATTTAACAAAATGAAAAGGAACCGACAACGCCACCCTGGGAATTCCACCCAGGTTGTTCTACTAAACACAAAAGTAATAATTAGGCACACAGGTAAGTTCTACGAGGAAGGAGTAGGAGACGTGGTTCAGAATGTTTAAAATATCAAACCAACTTTTATTCAACATTTAAAAATAAAAGGAACAAACAGGCCAACACTTAAAACGGAGCTACTGAGCTCCTTATTCTTGGTGTAGAAACTGAGGCTGACCGATGAGGGGGCCAAACGGGGGAGGAACCAAAGAAAACAAGGAACACCCCACTCACACGTGACACACCTGCAAAGAAAGTGAAGTGCAAAAAAAGAAGAAGAAAACAACCACAATCCCGGGTCACAGCACTCGAAGGGGCCCACCACCCGGGACACCGCCACCACCAGCAGCTCTCAGTGACTACAAAAGAAAAGATAAACAGTTGGTTACTAAAAGTTCCCTAAAACCTGTCACATGTACTGAAATAGCAAGAAAAACAAACAAACAATGCAATTACACACACACACACACACACACACACACACACACACACACACACACACACACACACACACAC
Source organism: Nelusetta ayraudi (assembly GCF_046127955.1). NCBI lineage: Eukaryota > Metazoa > Chordata > Actinopteri > Tetraodontiformes > Monacanthidae > Nelusetta > Nelusetta ayraudi. The sequence goes on from NW_027466088.1 coordinate 1,715,436, forward strand.
ACACACACACACACACGCACACGCGCGCGCGCGCGCATACACGCACGCACACCACTGTAGCTGGACCGGCGACTTGATAGTGTAACGTCTGCTGTCTGAGGGTCAGCAGTGGCGACGTAAGCAAACGAAGAAAAACAATGCGAGAACGGAAAAACAACAAGTAAAACCAAGGCGGGACGGAAGTAACATGCACCGTCCACCGTCTGTACGGGGCGGCTAGCACAATCAAGTGCGGGCGAAGCAGCAGTGTTCCTGCACTTATCTTATAGGACCGAGTTTTGGGCCACAGGTCTTGATCACCAAGCGTCCTCCAGGTGAGGAGAACAACGAGGAGGCTCTGCGCAGCTTTGTGCTAGCAAGCGACTGTAGTGTGCCGGTGAGGTGTTCAGGAAGCACTGTAAAAAGAACGGACAGGTGAGGTACTACGTACCTATGCTAATAAGCCATAATAATTTAAATGCTAAAATGTCCGCACCTGATCCTCTTAAAACTCGGGCACACAAATCGGATGTTCAGTGTCCCATTGACCACAATGGACCACTAAACAAAGCTTTTAAGAAAAATGCGAAATGAAGCCACTGAGAGCTAAAACAACATGCAAACAATGCCACAGTGCAGCTTTTCTCAAACGGGCCAATTTTGAAATCATTTTAATCAACTCTGTCTTCATTGATCAGAAGGTTTTTGCAGATTTGGAATTAAAACATTTTAACTGCAGGAATCATAAAATCGTCTCATCAGTGACGTTTATAGAGCCATTAAAAAATGTAATATGTGCTGAACAGACAAACGGAGGTGTAAGAGGCCTGTGTGACCAGCAGGGGGCAGCAGAGGACCGACAGCCGCAAGTTCCTCCTCAGAGAGGCCTGAGAAGGTTCTGCACCTTCAGCTCCTCCAGGAGGTCCTCAGCAAAGTGTCAGAGTTTGTTGGTTTTTTACCTTGGTCGGCAGAGTCACAGTATGAAACTTGTAGCCAGGGGGCGCTGCAGCTCACTCAACACCTACAAGGTTTGAAAAGGAAATTGAGTGGAATTCATCTGGAATGAAAAGAAAAGCACAACTACAGCAGAAACACTGAACACAAAGACGCACAAAGTTTGAACTACACACTGATTTTCTCCCATAGGCCTAGCCGGTCTCGCACCCCAGGGGCACCGGACTGCACAGGGCCCATCCAGGGTGGGAAAGATGCCGGATCCCGCCCCCGCTAGCAGGCCGACCCCACTGTGTGTCGGGGTGTCAGTGTGTGTATATGTGCACTTGCTGGTGTGTTGAACTATGGTGCGTTTAAAATGGAGGGGTGGTAAGGCCCTGGGGCAACCACACTGCTGCTGAGCAGGGCGGCGGCCGCAGTGCACGAACCCCCCCCCCCCCCCCCCCCCCAGGCCCTAAGTGTCTATAATGCTATTAAGATTGGAGAGGGTCTCGGATGGAGCGGTGGCCGGCCGATGGAGACCCTCATCCAAAGCCCTAGTGATAATGTCAGTGGGTCATTGACTGCGTGGGGGCCAGGTCCTTGCCAACGAGGGTGCAGTCGGTGCCCCATAGCATGGGTGAGGAGACCGTACTGGGGGCAGGCCCACCGGGGACCGGGTTGCCGCCCACATCGAGTCCCCCGCGGCGCCCGGCCAGAAGGCAGCGACCACCCAAGACACAAATCCCCGAAACAGAAGGAAAAATTTTTTTTTTTATAAATTTAGGGAAAAAAACAAAAAACAAAAAACAAAAAAAACCACCTATTATGTGACCAGGGGGGACTCCCGGTCAGGGCGCCCCCTCAGCGACATCGGGGCCGGGGACACCACAGGGATCCAGGAGCCAAAGGGGGCCCGCCCCCCACCGCACCGCACCACCCGGGCACACAGGAGCGGTAGCCGCCGAATGCGCAGCCCCACCCCAGGCATGCGACCCCACCGCGTACGATCCAGCGCCAGTCCCCAGACACAGGGACGGACCAGCCCTCCCACCAACAAGGGGGCCCCCAGACCAGAGCCAGGGACCCCCCTCCCCCGCCGGGGCACCCAACCCCCGACCCCCCACCAACCCGCAAAGCAGCCGAACCCCCACGCCCAACCCCCCCCCCCCAGACCGCACCCGGCCCGCAGCAGCACGACCACCGCTGCCCACCTCAACCAGCAGCCTCAGCTATTGATTGATTACTAGTTAGTTATAGGATGAAGCAGACATTCCTACCAAGGAGGTGTGGTCTAACAGTAAGTTCCTATATTGTGCAATGTGCAGGTGTTGTTTTGTTTTCCAGTTTGTGAGGATTGTTTTCTTAGCGATAGATAAGGAGGTGATCAGCATGCGAGATTCTGCCTTATCTGATTTGATATCACTAAGGTCCCCTAAGAGACAAAAAGAAGGAGTGGCTGTGATGTTGTAACCAACCTGTGCTGATAGATCATTGCATACTACGTGCCAGAATTTATTTACTGGTGGGCAATGCCATACAGCGTGTAGGTAATTATCTGGGACATTAACTGTGCAGTGTGAGCAGGTCTGAGAGGCGGTCATGCCCATCTGAAACATCCGCTGTCCAGTGTAGTGGATCCTGTGGAGTACTTTAAAATGTATTAATTGTAGAATAGGTTGTTTTATCAGTGAAAAGGTGTTCAGGCAGATTGTTCTCCAGAAATTAGAGTGAGGCTGGAGAGACAGGTCTCTTTCCCACTTAACAATTGGGATAGAAATCGTGCGATCTGTATTTGTAAGCAACTCACTCCAATAGAACTGCACTCGTCCTTCTCTCACATTACATTGGATCACAATGACCAAACAACACAACAAAGACAATGATGCCACTGCGCTGCCACATCCAGACTCTGTGTAGGTCTGTAGGCCTCTTGGACCTTCATGTGAACCACTGCGTGTTGACTGGAGGTGAAACATGACTGACTGCTGTCCTCCTCCATGGACAATGCAATCTCACTTTCAATCTCACAGCCACTAAAAAACCTGATTGTGATTGAGAGGTCCTCAGCAGCCAATCACTGTTGGGAGTCCAGCCTTCAAACACTCCTCCTGAATCCATAGTCACATCTGTGAGCATCTGGAACTTTGGCCCCGATCCTCCACACCACACAACTTGGGATGACAGCGCCACCTACCTGTATACTTTCAGCAGCCAGTCCCATGTTCTGACCCGTTTCCACTGTGGCCTGTTGGCTCATCTGGTCCAAAGTCTGGATCATCAGTGTCCAGGTTCATGGAATGAGTCAGTGTGCCGCCGTCCTGTGATGTCATGATAGAGAATGACTCTATTTATACTAATGTGCAGAACCACTGGAGTGTGGAAGCAGACAGTTACCATAATCCAAATGAAAAAGCAACAGCAGAAATGCTTTTTCATTTTAAGAACGTGGCTGCATTATTTGACTCATAAATAAAATCACCAAGAAGTCCATTATGGTCCGAGTATGTTTTGGTCATTGGATTGAAAAACCAAAAACGGACGCTAATTTGTTTTTCGTTTTACAATGAAAAAAAAAACAAATATGAAATATGAGACATTTTTCCTTTTAACTGTGTGATATTAAATACAAGAACATTTGAAAATGGCTTGATTCTATTTTTATAGTTTGAAGAACAAAAAATAAAATCACTAAAACACAAAGACAAAAAACAGTGCGTTTTACCCTGGTCTTTGGAGGGAGGTACGAGATCAGCAAGTTAGAGGCTCGTGTTGACTCAGGCAGAGCGCTGCAGATTTGCTCACTGGTTGTAGGAGAAAAGCTAATTGTTCATTGTAAATGTCTCTGGAACCCTACTCGAAAATCATTTTTCACATGGCAAGACAAGGCAAGGCATCCTCACAAGTTTCTGAGCGGACATCGCTGGAAAGTGGCAGGACAAGAGGTTCCTCTGCAAGAAATGTGAGAAGAGTTTGTGCTGAACATGGATGGCCTAAATGTGAAGGGGCTCCCCGATACACAGCTGGAGATCGAAGTGGCAAAAGCAATAACTGAGGTGTTTTAACAACTCCACTGGCAGATTAAACACGCTTCACAATGCTTCTGTGCTACGACTGAAAACCCTCCAGTGAACCAAAATTGATTAATTAATTCCAACATCCCCCCTTTTGACACATGGTCTAAACCGTGCGTCAATTTAGCGAAATGTGAAAATAAATGTTTTGGCAGACACGGGTTACCGTTTGGTCCCACCCAAATGTCAGTAACGTGGTCCCAGCATGCGCCGGCGGAGCGCCAAGCGGCCTTCTCCTTCGCTGTGGCGAGGGACTGCATTTCAGCCAGTGATGCATCAGCCTCCTCAAATGAGGCTGTCATCATCGGGGCTGACGAGGGTGCAGGCTGCCTCGCAGCGGACTTTGCTGCCGCGTCAGCTCTGGCGTTGCCCTGGGAAACAGGGTCACGAAGGTTAGTGTGAGCAGAACATTTACACACTGCTATTTGGGAGGGCAAAAGTATGGCTCGCAAGAGGTCAGCAATGAGCACATGATTTAACACCGGCTTCCCGTCTGACTTGAGGAAGTCCCTGCATTTCCACAGTGCCCCAAAGTCATGAACGACACCAAACGCATAACGGGAGTCTGTGTAGATTGTGACAGACTTGCCCTCTGCAAATTTACACGCTTCAGTTAGCGCAACCAGCTCTGCCCCTTGTGCTGAGAGGTGACATGGAAGGGAGTCAGAGCAGATGACCTCCGAGTCGGAGACAACTGCGTAACCAACTCTGTTGGCGCCTTTGTCGTCCCGGAATGCTGAACCATCTGCGTAGAAAACAAAATCAGCATTAGCAAGGGGTTCGTCAGGTCAGGTCAGGTCGGGGGGGAGAAAATTGTGTCTAGCTCTGCTATGCAGTCGTGTGTGGGTTAGGCACGTTCGGTGCCCTGGCGTGGACAGCAGCGTTAACTGCTCTCAAATGTTGAACAAACCTCCAGTCATCACGTTGAGGAGGAACTCTGGCCTTTTTTACAGGGAACATGGGCGTGCGCACTGGCGAGTCGGGGCATGGGACAATGACACCTGCTTCGAGAAGAGAATCAAAAACAGGAGTGATCCCTTCAACAGCTTCTGGCTTCAGAGGATATTGCGGCTGGTTGGGCCGAATATCACTTTTGGGTGTGATCTTCACCGGTTCGGCACCTTTGATCAGACCCACATCATATTTGTGAGCAGCCCACAGTGAGGAGGGAACCTCACTCAGTTCCTCGGGCAGCTGCGATGTGTCAGTGAAACATGCAAAACTCGTGTTGTGGCGCTCGCTGTCACGTGTCTCTGTCAGGTGCAGACAGCGAAGAGCCTGTGTTTCCAGTGGAAAATCAGTCTTATACAAATTCAGGGTGGGGGAGTAAAAATGTCCCCGCTCCTTTCGGTGCCAGTCTTTGGTCGACAGGCATTTCGTCAAAAACGGACCTAGGTCCTTCCACTCATCGCCTGGACTCTTGGAAAGTGAAATGTGTTGGGTAGACCCACGGACAGAAAAAAAAGAAATGCACTCTGCTCTGGTGTGAGTGAAACAGAGGCAACGCATCGTTGGGGGCCCCAAAACAACGTAGAAACAAAGAGGTCATCATTCACGCTTGGAAAAAAAACAAAACAAAAAAAAAACTGACTCTCAAACACACTGTTTCTTTCACGAGTTGCACTGCAAATTGGGAGCTTTCATGAAGTGAGCATCACCCGGCACCTTATCGTTAGCCGCCACTATCAATTCTTCTGGGGCCTCGAGGGGAAGCAACCACTGATAGACATGCAAGAGAGGCTTAGGAATTTGAGCCAAGGTCGAGGAAGATAACGACCTGGCAACAATCAACCCGTCGGGGGTGGAGATGAGATTCATGCCCATGGCTAGAAGCAAATCTCTTCCCAACAAATTCATCGGACACACTTCTGACAATACAAAGCTGTGTTTAATTTGGTTTTGTGATGTGCATGTCTCGTCGCCGTAGTCAATACAAGTAAGTGGAGTGGTGAGAGGCTCTCTCTTCTTCGTTCCAGCTGCTCCGACAGAATAAACATATCTCCCACTTTTTTTTTTTACACTGGGGAAGTTCTTCTGCACGAAGGAGCGACAATGTTGCTCCGCTATCGGCTAGGAACGTGATATTTTTACCCATGATTCTAAAAGTGACCCGCGGCAGTTTCTCAAAAGCAGCTTCTTTATACAACGTGTATGTGGGAGGAGGCGGCACGTGACGACGCTCTAAACCTGTCAATGGTGCTCAAAATTTGGTCACGTAAATCAACCTCGAACTCTGTGTCAGTGTCAATGCATGTCTCACCGTCAGGCTGAGAGCAATCAGTCGAACCTAAATCATTGTCAGAAGAAAAATCATTATCAACATGTAAATCAGTATACGTTTCCGAATAATCAACATCAGAATATGAATCAGTGTACGTGTCTGCAGGGGAAAGGGAAGTTAGAGGGGACAGCAAGCATTTCTCCATTGCAAGAAGCGTGTTGCATGTGTGTGTGTGCATCACTTCCCTGCGAAGACGCTGTAGGCCGGGGGTCCGTCTCGCCGGGTCCATGCCGTGTCCCGCACTCCACTCTCCCCCCTCAGCTGCTCTGAGTTGGATCCTCTTTTCCGGCCCTCGCGATCACTCTCTTGGCTGCGGTGGGCATGGTTCTGCCCGCGGTGTCTTCCTTTGTCAGGGCATTCTCTGGCCCAGTGACCCATTCGGCCGCAGATGTGGCACGCCCCCTTTTCGCCTCTGTCTCCGCTAGTCGCCCTTCGTCGGTTGTCGTTGTTCCTGTAGGGCCGTCTCGCCGTGTCACTGAGGTGCTTCATCATGGTGAGGGAGGCACGCTTTATCTTCTTGTCCTCTGCATCGCTGGCCTCCTGCAGAAGCCTCTCAGCGTGCACTGCATGACGTCGGACCTCTGTCAGCCGGGCATCTTCAATCCCCAAGCAGCAGCTTCTGTTAACTGCTTTGGCGATCTGGGGGAGCAGCCCTTGTCTGAAAGCAGTGATGAGGCTGGCCGTTTGGTTGACGGCAGTCCTGATGAACGTGGCGACGCTGCGGCGTCGGTGCTGGAGTGCGCAGGGTTGTACGGTGGTAGCGTTGGATGAGGGCAGGCGGGAGGAGGGAAGACAGGCATGTCCAGGAGAGGGTCCCTCGGGCCTGTAAGAGAAGGATACAGACGATTTGGTGCATTTGAATGCTCGTGTGTGAGCGGCTCCTTTTCTCCCTCCTCTGGGGAGTGTGTGTGAGTGTGTGCACCCTCTGCCGTTATCTCTGTCACCCCTGTGCTCCAGCGCCCAGCGCTGTTCACACGTTTGTTTTTGTTTTTTTTACTTGTTTCCTGTCCCTGACTTCTGCTTCAGTTTTCCAAAATGAAAAACACCTTTCATGATCTTTGATGATCTGAATTGCATATTTGTTTGTTTTTTTCTTTTTTGTAACCTTTCCCTCTGCTATCTTCAATTTATCCCGGAGGTTTCTCAATTCCTCCAAACTCAGTGATCCCCCTGCTGGGAAATCATACTTTTCAACCCAAATTCCCAACATGTCAAGACAATCTGGACCATATTTTTTCCTCATGTCGTCCACAATTGGTCCCCCCTGGGGAACAGCAGCAGCCACTTTGCTCTGGTTCTTCCCCAGCACTGTCTAGCTAGACTTATTACTCTGACTTTTCACTAAGTTTTCACAAAATTCCAAGTCAGAAAATACACAGGCGTCCCCGTGCACCCCTTTTTCTTACTCTGGAGCGAAAAGGTGGAGAAAAAACTCACCCCTCACCTACCAGAAGCTTCCGGCTCACTTGTGGAGCGGGAATTTCAGTGTTGATTCAGAATCAACACCGACCTGACAGGCACGGTTAACGTATGCGCTCCGTCCTGCCCCGGGACCGTTCGTAAACGACAAGGAAAACAACCCACTGGTCACTGATATGTCTGAGACAAGAACAATTACTTCTCACCCAATCTCTGAATCAGCATTTCCCTTCCAGGTTCGCTTGGATAGACGTGAAGCCGATCAGATCCACTCTTAGACGCCGATCCTCTCATCTCTGAATGCTTGGTTCGAGGTAGAGGGGGAACGAGGAGTTTCCTCCGTTCCTGGTCCCGGGCCCTCAACGTCCCAGAGTTCCACTGACAGGTCTCTAGCAATCCTGTTTGTGACGCCAAATTGTTGTGGAAAAGAGCGAAGATGCCGATGCAGGAATACTGGGATAATAAGTAATTTAATGAACAAACAATAAAAAAAGGGATCGGAGCTCCGAGGCACAAAACACAGTAAAATGGGAGTGCGAGTGCAAGGTGGGAAGGAGGAAGAAGGTCTCTTATACACAGGACTGGGAGGGGATAAGATAAGGAAAGAACAGGGAGGAGAACAGAGAGAGACAAACCAACGACTATACGATAGTTGACCGATTTCACAGCTCATATCCTGTACAGGGAGAGGACGAGCACATCAGTGGCAGGCCATAAAACAAAGTGAAATACGATGCGTATATGTTAGCCTAGGATTCTAACAGTTTACACGTGCTACTAGTGATCATACAATATAAACCAAGGTAAAGAATAACACAAGAATACTCTATCATGTTCGACCCATCTTAATAACCGAGATTTTTTTTCCAGGTGCGCTTTGCTCATCTCTTTGTACCAAATATTTAGGGGAGTTTTTATAACATCGCATAGATTATTAGAGTATATAGTCTTGAAAGCTTTGTCACCCAGCAGAGATTGAAGTGGGATATCTAGTTGGTTAAATTCTAGCTCCTTCCATTTTGCATCGTAACCCGCCCTGCACCAGTAGACTATATACTGCAGTTGTGCTGCTTTATAGTAGTCCTCCAAGCATGGGAGTGACATCCCTCCCTGTTAAGTGTAATGTTTTGTAGCGTACCCTTGGTTTCTTGTTCTGCCATATGAATCTAGAAATGATCCGATTCCATTCACTGAATTTCTTATTGGGTATTTCTACAGGTAGCGATTGGAGTAGAAATAACAATTGTGGTAAAATAACCATTTTTTAAGTATCTATTCGGTTGTAAAAATCAAGTACTAGGGGGGTCCAACTGTCCAGATCATTTTTAATTTTGGTTGTGATGCTACCGTAGTTTACACTATATAAATCTTTGGGGGTCTTGGGAATATGAAGACCTAGGTATTTGAAAATTCTGGTTTTCCATTTAAATTTAAAGGACTTACGTATGTTTTCTTGAGGTATGTAATTCAAAGTAAGAGTTTGAGTTTTCTCTATGTTCAATTTGTATCCCGAATATGAACCACATTGGTCGAAGGAGGGCATTCATTTAGGGAGACTGGTATCCGGGTCGGATAAAGTCACCAGGATGTCATCTGCATATAAACATGTCTTATATTCTTTCCCCTTGAATAGTATTCCCATGATTTCTGGGTCTTCCCTAATCTTTTGAACAAGTAGCTCTATAAATAGAGCAAACAAGATGGGGCTCAGTGGGCAGCCCTGTCAGCAACCCCTCTCCAAACGGATTGTACCTGAAAGACTGCCATTTATTCTGATCCGGGCCACAGGTGAATTTTAAACATTTTATAACTGTATTGTTAAAGCCAAAACGTTGCAGGACCAGGTATAAAAATTCCCATAGAACAGAGTCAAAAGCTTTTTCTGTGTCAAAGCTAATTGCTAAGGACATTGTGTTTCCTTTGCTCATTATATGGAACAGATGTATAGCTCGCCTAACATTGTCTTGTGTTTGTCTATTTTTAACAAAACCTGTCTGGTCCGTGTCAATTAGGTTAGGGATAATATTTTCTAGTGTGTTGACAATAATTGAAGTGAAAATTTTATAATCAGTGTTTAAAACTGAGATAGGTCTGTATGAGCTGCAATCTGTCCTAGCTTTCCCTGGTTTCAGTATTACAGATAATATGGCCTGTTTCCAAGATGGTGGGGTCTCGCCACCTTTTAAGACATAGTTAAAACAATTTAATAAATAGCAGTGGGGTCACAGAGTCCCTAAAAGTCTTATACCATTCTGCTGGTAGTCCATCTCCCCCGGCTGCTTTGCTTGTTTTCAGTTTAGAAATTGCCTTGTCGACCTCTGCATTTGTAATCTCTGTAGTTAAGCACTTATTTTGTTCTGTGACAACAGATGGCAGGTCTAGGGATTTCAAAAAACTGATTGACTGTTACTGCTTCTGCTAATTTGGGTTGAGTGTATAAATTCTTGTAGTATGATTCAAAAGACTTATGGCTTGCTTCTGGCTTATAACACATCTGGTTGGTGACCGGGTCCTTTACTTTATATATGGATCTTCCAGACTGTTGTTTTTTAAGTCTCCAGGCTAAGAGTTTTTTAGCACGGGGTCCATTTTCATAGTGGGTTTGTTTGATATACTTAAGTGTAAGTTCCTCCTGGTCGTTCAGTTTCTTATTTAGTTCTGATTTTACTACGGTTATTTGTTCCAATAAGGTGGGGTCGTTAGTCTCTACATGCTTCTGTTCCAGTGAGTCTAATTTACTTGTCAAGTCGTTAAGGTGTTTAAGTTTTTCTTTTTTCCTTTGTGATGCCCAACTTATAATCTTCCCACGCAATACTGCTTTTCCAGCATCCCATAAAATACTCTGTGACGTCACTGTGCTACCGTTAAGGTCTGTATATTCCTTAATTTCTTTCCTAATGTAATCTTCAAATCAGGTGTAATTTAATAGGGAGGTGTTGAGTCTCCAAATAGTGTTTTTGTGTGGGACACCTACATTTATTTTCACATATACACCTGAGTGATCTGATATGTCGCTAACACCAATTCTACAATCTAAAACCCTGTGTCTGTCTGTTCAGAACATAAAGAAATAATCGATCCTCGAGTAAACTGAATGAGGGTGAGAGTAAAAAGTCAATTGTTTAGTGGATGGATGAAAATCCCTCCATACATCAAACATACCAATCCTTTTAATCATCTTCTTAATATTTAGTGACTCAGGATTTGTTTTCTTTGTCGGGTTTGATGAGTCTAGAGTGGGATGCAGCTGTACATTCCAAAGGGACTCGTGCCACGCAAAGCCTATTCCGACCTGGCGATCCTGTTTGAATCCATTAGCAACCAGCTACATTACCCCGGGCAGCTTCACGGGTACAGGTGGATGTATGCTAAATGCAGAGAAAATGGACTGCGTGTGAGAAAAGAGTCTGTGCGTTTGGTTTTGAAGGAGCTGGATCCAAGAGGAGTGTCATTAAGGCAAGCGGGGCGTCTCAGACGGAGGAATTACTTCTCAAACTTCTCAACTTCATCTGGCACCTGGACTCATATGATGAACTGAAGCCATATGGTATTTGTGTGAATGGATGTATCGATGGCTTTTCAAGAAAAATAATCTGGCTCAATGCTTACACAACAAGTAGTGACCCAAAAGTAATTGGAGGGTGCTACATAGAAGCGGTACAGCGTTTTGGGGGGTGCCCTAGAGTTGTTCGAGGCGACCTTGGAACCGAAAATGGCCATGTTAGAGGCTTCCAGCGTTTCCTCGTCCCTGTTCAACCAGACGACACCCTCGATAGTTACTTGGAGGGGGCCAGCACCGCCAATCAAAGAATTGAATATTGGTGGGGTTTCCTGCGTGGCCAGCGCATGGAGTTCTGGTTAGCCTTGTTATCGGAGACAACAGGCATTTTGATGGCGAGTTTCTGGACAAAAGTCTCCTGCAGTTTTGTTGTATGGGCCTCCATACAGGTGAGTTCATGAATAATGTAACCTGAACGTCCCCAGCGGTCGGCCTAATGTGACGCATGCTGTTCCTGAACTTTACCGAACAACAGATTTTCTCTCCCCTGTTGAAGATGAACACATTCAACTGTGCAAAAATGAATGTGTCTTTCGGCTGGCTGTACCATGTAATCCAGATATTTATGAATACAGAAGCACAAGGTTACTTTAAGATTTACTTTAATCATTCTTCACTTCCATGAATTAATGAACATTAACGTGACTCTTTAAAGTCAACAATTCCTGAAAAATTAAACCGGTGTTGGACAACTCGTTCTGAATGTTTGGTTAGAGTAAACAGATGGACCTGTAAGCAGTCATTTTCAAAACAACATTTTCACTTTCAACAACAAAAAAAAACACCCTCATAAAACTCTGCTGAAGCATTTACTATTCTGTAACACAAGTGTAACTATGGAAGCAGATAGTTACCATAATCCAAATAAAAATGCAATAGCAGAAATGCTTTTGAATTTTAAGAACAAAGCTGCATTATTTGACTCATAATTAAAATGGTTAATAAGTCATTCAATCTGCATTTTCATTTTCTTCTTCAAGACTGCTCATTCTTGTACTTAATTCAAATGAAGGAAAACACATTTGAGATTTAATTTTCAAAACATGCACCAGCAAAGAGTTACCAAGATTCAATATGAAATGTAAAATTCAAAAATGAAAAAGCAATAGCAGAATGCTTTTTCATTTTAAGAACAAAACTGCATTATTTGACTCATAATTAAAATCATTAATAAATATTGCTATATGCATTTTCATTTTCTTATTCGTGTCGCACCTTTTATGACACAATCAAAAAGAAAACTGAGGGCATTGCTTTTTAATTTTCATGGTCCTGCCCTGCACAAGAGTTACCACAACTCAAAAACGAAATCGCAATCTCAAAGTAAGCGCGCGGCGCAGGAAAGTAACGTCAGCAGCTCTCCACCTGTGGGTATGGCGGTATGACGCCAAGTGTCATTTGCCTCCTGTTATGTGTAAATTCTAATGTTTGTGAATTTAAGAAAGATATATATATATATATATATATATATATTTTTTTTTATTTATTTAAAAAGAAAAGAAAAGAAAAAAAAGGTATGGCGGTATGACACCACTTTGCCATCGTTACTTCTTTCACGTCATTGAAGTTGCCGGTAATCGAGATTTAAATCGGCGAAAAACGTGGACCACTGACAGATCTCGCACCAGCATCTGCCACCAGTCGACGGATTGATCTGTTGCTTCGCATCCTTCGTCGGATGGACTGGTGGCCGACGCCGAACGGAAGCAATGATCCGTTGCTTCGCATCCTTCGTCGGATGGACTGGTGGCCGACGCCGAACAGCTGTTACTCCACCCATGTAACAAATAGCTTTAGCTTTGATGTTGTGCTGGTGCATCAAGGTGTTCCATAACTGACAACAGGTTGGCTAGGGCAACCTTGTTTGCGTCCGTATCTGGGACGGCAGAATACCTGCTCAACTCGGTCCCGAGCATCAGATTCAGATACACTATTCAACTCCACCTGGGAAGCTAAATCCAGCAGGGTTTGAACAATTGTGTCAATGTGCGCCATGCTCAAATCTGTCCGACCAACGAGATCCGTCAGTGGTCCACGTTTTTCGGCGATTTAAATCTCGTTTACCGGCAACTTCAATGACGTGAAAAGTAACGATGGCAAAGTGGTGTCAGACCGCTATACCTTTTTTTTGTTTTGTTTTGTTTTTTTAAATATACAGTATATATATACATTTATTAAATTCACAAACATTAGAATGAACATAACAGGAGGCAAATGCCACTTGGCGTCATACCGCCATACCCACAGCGGAGGTGGAGAGCTGCTGACGTCACTTTCCTGCGCCGCGCGCTTACTTTGAGATTGCGATTTCATTTTCGAGTTGTGATCACTCTTGTGCAGGGCAGGACCACGAAAATTAAAAAGCAATGCCCTCAGTTTTCTTTTTGATTGTGTCATAAAAGGTGCGACACGAATAAGAAAATGAAAATGCATATAGCAATATTTATTAATGATTTTAATTATGAGTCAAATAATGCAGCTTTGTTCTTAAAATGAAAAAGCATTCTGCTATTGCTTTTTCATTTTTGAATTTTACATTTTATATTGAATTTTGGTAACTCTTTGCTGGTGCATGTTTTGAAAATTAAATCTCAAATGTGTTTTCCTTCATTTGAATTAAGTACAAGAATGAGCAGTCTTGAAGAAGAAAATGAAAATGCAGATTGAATGACTTATTAACCATTTTAATTATGAGTCAAATAATGCAGCTTCGTTCTTAAAATGAAAAAGCATTTCTGTTGTTATATTCTTATTTTAATTTGGATTATGGTAACTGCTTCCATATAAAACAAATACATCCATAAATATAAACAATGTGAGAATTGTTTCTTGCAAGAGCTGTACTTCAACCCATGACCATCGATAAAAGTGTACACATCTAATCGTAAACAATCTGCTGCAACCTGAATTTCCACTTCTGTGTCTATAAACCAGTCACAGCTTGACTGATGGCTCTGAAGAAGCAGTTTCCATCAGCCTCTACATTCTCATTTGTACACGGCGAACCTAATGGGCCTTTGCAATCAGAAATTGGAAAACTCACACGGTCCAAATGAATCTTCAAGTTTTTGCAAAGGTCTAAACAAACATCAACATCAAGGGGAGAGAAGTTACACTCTTCATTGGTCACAGCACTGACAAACTCTACGTCAGAATTATCCATGTCAAAGTGAGGAGTTTTGCTCTTCTGAAGTGACTCACTGTTGCCAGCTGGTGCTGGAATTTTAAACCGTGACCATGCAGAACCTTGGCTAATCTAATACCAGTGCCATAATCTGCCACTGCATCTTCACTAGTACTAACTGATGATGGATCACAAATCACATGTGCGAGGCGTAGAACGAGCGGAGCAGTCAGAGGCAACAGAAGAAGAAAGAAAAGCCTCCTTAGCTTAGTTGATCTTCTGTGTTGCCTCCTGGACGGTGCTGGCCTCCTCTGGCTTGGTGCTGGCAACCACGGGAGCCACAGGAACCACGGGCACAGCTCTGGTCATCTGCGGCGTCGCCTCCACCTGATTAAAATAAGAAAGATGTGATTTTATGCCAATAAACATAGAAAGGAAAACACTAGGCTTTACACGATCACAATTTTTGTGCCGATCACCGATCAGTGAGTTTAAATAAACCGATCACCGATCACCGATCCGATCACGTTAGGGGCAATAAATACTTGTTTCTGTACACCCCTTGCCTTCTCACGAGCACCGTCTAAAGTTGTTTGCTTTAGCATCCGTTTCAGAGTTTGCTTTTCTTTTTCTTTCTCCGCGCTGCGTTTCTTGAACTCGACATGCTCCTCCGTGTGTATCTTTTCCAAGTGCCTGATTAAATTTGTGGTGTTGAAATTTTTTGCCAAAGTTCCCCCGCGAGGTACTGTAGCGTTGCATATATTGCAGATTCAAAGAAACTTTATTGTCCGTCACATAGCGACAGTACTCAAAACAGGAAGAGGCACGAAGACGAAAATGAAGGTTTTTGAATCATGAACCATTAGCTCTCGGTGTTATGCCCCGGCCTAGGGGGAACCAGGAGACAACATAAAGGCCCCCCCCCTTCTCCCAGCTCTCAAATTAGACAGGTGCTTCGTCCACAGGATGGTTTTTATTAAACGTCACCATCATTGCACTGGCGTCAGGGAGGGCATGGCCAAAACAACAAACAAAATGGCTCTCTTATGGATCTTACCTATGAAGAAAACAATCAAATAAATGACAGTCAAACTAACCTCCTTAACTAAAACACAGGAGAAAAGGGTCACAACACAAATGGCTTCCCTCCCCTACGGGCTACGTGGACACAAAGGGAACTGAAATAGATTACAAAACAGAATTGATGGCTGAACACAGAATGCTGCTGCTGCGGCACATGGCCTCTGGTTGGGAGCTGGGAGAAGGACAAAGAGACCGAGGTGTTGAAGTCCTCCTCCTTAAATATTGGCACCAGCCAATCACCTTTCCGCACCTGGAACAAGCAAAAAAAAAGGGAACACAGGATCTACTGCGCCATCTAGTGCCCAAACGGACACACAGCAGACAAAAGGAACTGACAACAATGTAAACCCAAATCTATACATTTACATAACACTCGGATACAAACAAATAAACATGTCGATGCTGTGAAACTACTTTGGAGGAAATGAGACAGATTAAAAAAGTTTCAACACGACCATGACGTCATTGATCGGTGATTCATGACATGACGCCCGATCATGAACGTTTCAAAAAATGCCAAATATCGGCCGATCCGATACAGCCGATAAGATCGGTGTAAAGCCTAGAAAACACACACAGGTGATGAAGTGGAAATGAATAAGTACAAACCTGCTGCACTGCTGTGACATTGCTGGAGGCAGACTCAGTCATGTGGACAGTTGAACGTGTTGCCCACACCTGCAAATACAAGGACACAAAGTAACTTTTAAAGAACTGCATTTATTGTCCGATCACAAAGATGCACACAATGAAATACACATATCCCAAATACCAACATCTCACTTGTTTGTTTTGGTTTTTGAGGCAACGCGTGCTGATCGACGTCTCAGGCTGGACATCTGGAAGAACATAAAGAAATAAATTCATAAACAAAGTAACACACTAATTAAACTGTACATGTACTGTACATATGTGATCTTGTGTTGATAATAGGGGTGGGGCGATACGGCTAACCCGCGATTCGATACTGTGACGATATTTGGCCCACGATAATGACAACATCACGACACACGATATCTTCGATATCTTCGAAATTTTGCAGACGATATTGTCATAACCCGGCTCAAGAGTTATGACAATAACGGAAGGGACACTGCGGATTGCGATTAATCAAAAGGTTTATTATAACAAAATAGATAATTGTAAGCAAAATAATGAAATATATGGTGTGGTTTGTCAGTATTCATCAGTAATGTAAGTGTGGATGAGTGAATAATAGGATGTGGGGTGTTGTCAGGTGCAAAACAGAACAAAAGAAGCTGAGAGTCGGCCAGACGCCCATGGCTGCTGGATGGAGAATGGGGAAGAGACGGAGCGGCACACGCAGTCGGCCTTTTATCCTGCGGGGGGCATCGGCACAGGTGTCCTAATCGGAAGATGCCACTCCCACATCCACCGCTACCTAGAAATGGGAAAACAGCTGGGAGCCACAACAAGTTATATAGAGACAGGGTCGTCACAATATGTGACTGAAAAAGAAAAAAATAGCCATAAAAAGGAAAATGCCTGTGATCTTGCATTTATTCCAAAACTTTGTATAATGTACAAACAAACGTGCACTGCACAAGCAAACATATTAAAGTGCATGAACATTAATAACTTTCATGTAAACAAGGACAGTGCTTTCTGGTAATGTAAAGTCAGTAGCAACTTGTTTTATCTCAACTTGGGGACTTGGGATATACAAACCGACGGGAAGATGAAAGAGGGAAAAAAATCCTTTTACTGCCCCGATTCTGAAAATCAATAAAAAATTATGCAGACAAAATAAATAAATAAATAACCGCGTCCCCGAAATATACGGGACAAAGTGAAGTGCGTCCCCCATCAGTTCATTACGGGACAGGTTTTTTAGTTGCCAAATATGGGACAATCGCATATTTTACGGAAGGGTTGGCAACCCTATCTAGACCACAGACGGAAATTAAATGAGGTTTTGTCATTTTCCCTAAAAAACGGGACAAATTGTGTCCCGGGAGAGATTTTATCTTTCCCAGGACAGGTGGTGAAAAAAGAGAACAATTCTGGGAAAAACGGGACGGGTGATAGCGAACGAGGCAGCTCTGCAGATTCGTAGTGTTGCCATTGTATTTTACCTTCGCAAAACAGTTGTTGCAGATTGCATATTCTTTATGAAGTTTCCTCCCGTCATCCGTCTCGTAAAAGCCAAAGTGGGTCCACACTTTAGAGTGGTAACTTGCGGGTGGGTCTTTGATTTGTTTTCCGTTGTTGGTATTTTCCGCCGTTCTTGCATGTGCTTGCATTGTTAACTCGTCTTATTCACCGGCCGCTGCTTACGCCTACTTGACTCTTACGGGATTAGCGCCCCCACAAACAGGACAGGAGAGATTAAGCTTTAGCCTCACTGAACCACACGGGATTGGACGGGATGTCTGTGTGAAATGCAGTCTCAACAGCTGTTGGTACTGTCTATAAAAAAAAGAGGAGAGGAAATCAGAGTCAACTTAGGATAAGTGTTCATTTTTAAAATAAAAAGTTGCACTGTGACAAAATCACGACCCATACCTTCTTGTCTGGTTGCTGGGCCTTAAGAACGAACTTGCACTGTTTTGTCAGTCAGGAGCAAAACGGGCCATCTTCGCACCCAGGTCGCTGACCAGTACCGCGCCCTGTGTAAATTGACAAAAAAGAAAAATCTAAATATGTTTTTGTAAGATTTATTTGGAATACAACATAACACAGGCAGAACATGAAATCATGAACGTGGAAGTACTCACGACGTTCAAAGTCCTTCCGAGGTGGAAAAGGTGTCCAATCCCGTTTTTGCTCCAGGCGTCGTTTCGTGGCCAGAGAGTGACGGAATGCCTTGGTGTTCGGCATCTGAACAATGAAATGAAAGATTGTGTCATTTTCAATGAAGGACAATGATAACACAAGTTTACAGAAAAAAGTGATGTTTTCTCACACACGACATCAAAACACAGAAAGGTTTCTGTACCTTTGCAGCTGGAGACGATGAGCTTAAATCAATAAAGCAAAAGAAAATGTGTATGTGTACTCTTGGACCCTAACCCTAATGCCATACAAGTCTATGGGGTGAAATTTCAACTTTGTCCTACAGATATGGGGCCACTTGCTTTTTCATCAGGAGCCCCCAAGAAGCACCCACGCCAAATTTGGGGCTTCTAGGACTTGAGGAACCCTGAAACCCTAACCCTAATTTCAGATAACCCTAACCCTAACCCTAACCCTAGTTTCAGCTTTATTGTTAACCCTAATTCAATGCAAGTCTATGGGGTGAATTTTCAACTTTGTCCTAGAGACATGGGGCCACTTGCTTTTTCATCAGGAGCCCCCAAGAAGCACCCACGCCCAATTTGGGGCTTCTAGTCCTTGAGGAACCCTGAAACCCTAACCCTAATTTCAGCTAACCCTAACCCTAACCCTAACCCTAGTTTCAGTCTTATTGTTAACCCTAATTCAATGCAAGTCTATGGGGTGACTTTTCAACTTTGTCCTAGAGACATGGGGCCACTTGCTTTTTCATCAGGAGCCCCCAAGAAGCGCCCACGCTAGATTTGGGGCTTCTAGCCAATGAGGAAAAATTTGGAGCAGACACGAAAGGGTTACAGCTGAGAAGGCACTTAAGATCCTGTTGCCACTCACTAGACCAAACAAATGGTTTCAATGGACTGGTTAATTCTTCTCTCGTGGCCGGCAGCTCCACTGCCTTAGTGCTGGAGATGAACGCTCAGGGGCGCCGCCAGGAATTTTGGGCCCCCTTCAAAAAAACAAAAACAAATGGGCCTCCTTTACACAGCGCTTGTCAAAAGCTTCACATCACTCAAAAAATACAGTATAGTTCAATAATAGTGCTTGAGTCCATCTTGACAGTGTCAATGTATTTTTATTGTGAATTCTCCACAAAGCAAACTCTTAACATTTATGAATGATTCATGAAAAAACACTTGATGTCTCTCGGACAAAGTTGAGCTTTGACCTTCATAGACTTGCACTGCATTAGGGTTTAGCGATAAGGCTGGAATTAGAGTGAGGGTTTTGGGGTTCCTTATGGGCTAGAAGCCCCAAATTTGGCGTGGGTGTGTCCAGGAGGATCCTGATGAACCTGAAAGTGGCCCCATGTCCCTTAGGACAAAGTTGACCTTTGACCCTCATAGACTTGTATGGCATTAGGGTTATCGATAAGCGATACAAACCTGGTGAGTTTAAGACTTAGTGACTCTACGTACATGAATGTATGGGGTACCCCGTCCTTACCTTGTTCCAACCTTCCCTCCACAAACCTGGCTGTCCAGTGCAGAAGTCAAAGTGAGAGAGAGAACAAAGAAGGAGGAGGGCCTGTGACGCCGCTGCTGATTGGATCCTTGGTCGGTTGAATGAGCCAATTCTAGAGCTCCCCTCGGTGTCCACACACTGCAAAATATATCTAAGAAATAAACACTTAAATTGAGAAAGAACAGGCTAGAAACAAGTCAAATTATCTGCCAATGCAGTAAGATATTTAGACTTGGTAAGATTTCTTAAAATAAGACGATATATCTAGGCATTTGAAGAATGGAAAAACTCTTGAAATAAACAGTAAAGCACTCATTCCAAGGACTGTACTAAGTCAAATAAACTTGATACTAGCTTCTCAATTCTTTTTTCACGTTTGCTTCTTTCTTAATTTGAATGAAAAGATCTTAAAACCAGACCTACTAACAGTGCAATTCTTCTTAATTTAAGTGTTCACAATATTAGCTTTTTTTTCTCAAAATGAGACAAAGCATCCACCCCCCCTGCGCCCATTCCCCCCAAAAAAAAATAATTCAGCAAACAGAATTAATATTGTCAACAACTATTTATTCACTTAAATTGCTGACAGTGCCTTCACTGCCTTCTAATAAAAACGTCACTAAGGCATTGCATCTTAAAACAACCTCAAGCAATCATTTCTAGAACGCAAGTAACAATTGTTACAATATTCACCGTCATCATTATTGAATATTGATTCAGATATCCTGACACTCAGTTACACAAAAAAAAACAAAAAAACAGTATGGGGACAGCATATAGTGTTGATATATACTGATAACATGTTTGTTCCAACAGACTCCCACCCACCCTCAAGTTACAACTACCAGGAGAGTGTATCACTACCTATGCCTAGTACACAGCTCTACTCCCCAATAAAATCTTTCCATTCTGCCATGGTCTTTTTTGTATGAGGCTGTGGTGTCTCACTCATGGATAGTGTCCTGTAGCACTTCTGTCTGAATGACAGAGAGAAGGGTTGCCACACACTTTTGGATATGTGAGGTGCAGTGCGTCGTAGTAATCCATCAGATGAAGCAGACCGTCACTCAAGTCTTCCTTGGCAAGCGTGGTGGCGGGAGTGGCTCCAAGACAGATGAGACAGCGGGTCCCATCAAACAGCAACACAGAGGTGCAGAAAGACCTCTTCTGCGAGTACATTGTGGGATCTTCTGTTGGCTAAAGAAAAAGAAGAAGGAAACGCCACATCCATGCATGGAACTATGAAGTGTTGAATGTGAGAAAATGCGAACAAACTTTCACCTGAATGACATGAAGCAGTGCCTCACTGGCATGTCCCAGCTTCTTCGGTGGTGGACTTGGTGAAGGAAAGAGTGTGGGGAGTGCCCTGAGCAGCGCGATGGAATATTCCAATGGAATAGAACAAATCAACTTTGAGTTCAAAGTTAGTCTTCCTAAAAATGAGTCTTATTAGGTTTGTGTTGATCACAAAAAAAATCTTATTTTTTCAGCATGAAGAGTATTACCATTCTGCATCTATTCATTCAGCGCAACATAAACCATCCTATGTCCAAGGAAACAGCTACACAGTCAATTAGAGACACAGCAAAATGTCTCACCTACATCCAGCGTTATGCGTGGCTTCATCACTTCATTTTTTTTCCAAACACCATAAAATTACACATTGGTGCAGAAGTCTTCCCATCTCTTTTTTTAGTTCATCAATGAATTTTCTGTTGCCCTTATCCAGAATGCGCCGCAGCTCATTCATCGCCTATTAATGCAAGTCAGTGTTAAAATCTGCAAAAATGCTTGCTTTTCATCATAAACCAAAACAAGTTAATCACTTACACGATAAAGATCCTTGACACATGGATATGCATCCAGGATCTTTGTTGGCCTTGTCCTGTTCTTTCAGAACATCACTATCAATGAAGGATCTTCTTGCTTGAAACTGCAGGTCAAGAATTTGGGAGACAGCATCTTGGTTGGGTTTTGGTTTCTTGTACAGCTCCTGCAGGGTCTGATAATGTCTGGCCTGTGCTGTCAGACCATCTTTGGCTGATGAAATGGAGGAGACAAATCAGTAAATCAGTCAAATGGATGAAATTGTTTGGAGCATCAAAATATATCAAATGACAATTCAAATGTAAAAATGCCTGTGATATATCATGATATCCAAAACTATCATAACATTGCCTAGCTTTCATACATTATCATTATTATTAAAATGGACATGTTTCTACTTATGTGAAGTGTGGCCATTATCAGAACTGTGCCCTGGTGTGTTACACAAAATAATTGTTGATCCACCAATTGAGTCTGCATCATGATCTTCTTCTTGGTCACTTGCTGAGAAGTCAATGCGATGCCTTTTCTTCTTGTGGCCCCTCTCTGGTGAATCTCTTGTGAAGACTCTTGTAAGTGCTCGCTTGGTAAATAAAATTTCACTCAAAGAACAAATAAAGATGGAAAGTGAACATACACAGATAAAAAAAGTATCAGCCAAAAATAACCACACGCTTCAAAATCTAAGTGCGCAAAATAATATAATCACTTACATGTTTCATTGTTTTGTCTTAATCCTTCAGCATGGGATAATACTCCACTAGTCTTTGAGACATTGCAGTGACTTCATGCTTAGAAGGGTACCAGACCCCCTCTCCTTGCTGACTGGCTCTCAAGATAGAAATCATGCTGGTGACAGTGTTTCTCACCAGCCTGCATCTCAGCTCTTTGAACATGACACATTTCCCCTCACTGGCAGTGCGGGCCATCTGGAAGTAGAGCTTACGAGCTTGCTCCAACTCACTGTCTGTATAGAGGGTGGGCAAACTTTTTTAGCAACGGGCCACATGACAGACCTGCATCGAGTCGGCGGGCTACGGAAGGGGGGGTTGTAGGTAGGTACAGAATTAGTCCGGGTGCAGAATCGTTCTGGGTGTAGTGACTGCCCGATACGGCAACTCCATTGGGAAATACCTCTACATCGCGGTCGAACGTGATATATGGATAGATCACGGTCAAAACGCTATTTCGCGGGTGATAGATAGATAGATTGTGAGAGAATTTTGTGTATACAATATAATACAAAGTACTGTAAATACGGCAGGGATTGACAGAAAAAAAAAGATAACCTTAATCAACCGATGTAGTTTGTCCTAATAGAGTTGCCGTATGTGACGTTGTTGGCATTCGCCCACTGGACAGAGGCGACTGCCAATTACGTCACATACGGCAACTCTATAAACGTACCGCGATCTATCCATATATCACGTTCGAACGCGATGTAGAGGTATGTCCCAATGGAGTTGCCGTATCGGCAGTCACTTCTGCCCGGAACGATTCTGCACCCGGACTAATTCTGTACCTACACCTCGTTGACGGGGGGGAAGCACGCTATCGCTATCGCGCTACACTAACTCGGCAAAGTTACGTGCCGACAAAGTTTCGTTGGGGGGTGCGGTGTTGGGGGGTTATGAAAGGCTTCACGCGGGCCGGACAGAGACACGCAACGGGCCGGATGTGGCCCGCGGGCCGGGGTTTGCCCATGTCTAGTATAGACAACATATTGTGGAGGAGCAGGAAGCTGTAGGGTCCTCTTTGGGCTGCTTTTCACCAAAGGAGTGGATGTCTGAGGACAGATTGGAGATGTTCCTCCTGGTGAAGACACAGTTCCTGGCTTCATTCGGGGCAGCCTTGTCTGGTATGGTGGAATTCTCAGCCGAGAGGAAACCAGATCCAAAACATTATGAACAAGAGAGAAACAATAGACCCAATTAGGAAAAAAGAAAAAAAAAGTGTTATGCTAGATGTTTTCAGAGCAAAGTAGGTAACCAATCACATCTACACTAATAAGGGCCCAAATCCATTTCCTCCTGAGAAAGTGTTCTGGTCCAGGAAAAAGGTCTCTCAAATCATCACGACTGAGGGTGTGGAGCAAGACTTCATCGATGTTGGCAGCTATAAAGACAGTCCAATCATTAACAAACCTTTTAAACTTAACAACTCATACATTTTTTAACTGATGAATTTAATTCAACTTGACAAGTCAAACCAAGTTTGTTTTGTGCCAATTTCTGTTATCAGAAATAATTGTAAATGCAATTCAGTTTAGACATTTTGTCTCAAATTTGTAAAATACTTCTTTTTGAAATCAGTGTCAGCATACAGTTATTTTAATTACTTAGCGGACAAATCACAGTAATGGAATTTTTTTCATACCTACACATGACATACCATTTAAAATTGATACTGTGACATCATCCAGCTCATCCATTATTGGCCCCGGTTTGGATGTCCATTTAATTTCTCCTCAATCTGGCAGGGGAAAAAAATCATCATATTAAGGTCACAATTAGGACAAGCTAGCCTTCCGACTCAAGTTTTTTTACAATGCCCATCTGCCATGGATCCCAAAGTTCCCATGCAATTAAAAGTTGTGACACCTTATCTGAATGATAACCCTAGACAGCTCAACGGATTGCTAGTCATACAGACAACAATCAAAATTGGAGTGAAACTTGTAACCACAATGCCTGCAACATGGTGGTACTTATGGTAATAATCATCAAATACCAGTGTTCTTCGTGACAAAATGACAACATCTGATAGGATTGTGCCACCTTGAACTGCAATCAACTTAAATTTTGATAAAAACAAGCAAATTGTACCTAAACTACACCTTCAATCAATCCAATTTAGATAAGATAAGAGATAAGATAAACCTTTATTCGTCCCACGACGGGGAAATTTAGGTGTTACAACAGCCAGAAGATAGGGCAAACAAGAATAAAGTGAACAGAGCATATAAAAATAACCTAAAATAGTGCAAAACAGTATAAAGTAAAAAAGTAAATAAACAAGAGCCTGTACAGAGAAAAACAGTGAAAAATATGCGCAGCTGAGTAATTATTGCACGTTATAAATAGATGGAGGGTTATTGCACTTAGTCCGGTTTGGGGAGGTTATTGGTGTTGATTATAGAGTCTGACCACTGCAGGAAGAAAGGACCTGCGGTATCTCTCCGTGAGGCACCGCGGGTGAAGAAGTCTGTCACTGAACGAGCTTTCCAGTGTTGTTAGGGTCCCCTGCAGGGGGTGGGACGTGTTGTCCATCAGAGAAGATAGTTTAGCTATCATCCTCCTGTCAGCCACCACCTCCACAGGGTCCAGCGGGCAGCCCAGGACAGAGCTGGCCTTCTTCACCAGCTTGTTCAGTCTCTTCCTGTCAGCAGCAGAGATGCTGCTTCCCCAGCAGACTACTCCAAAGAAGATGGCTGATGCCACCACAGAGTCAAAGAAGGACTTAAGAAGAGCCCCCTCCACTCCAAAAGACCTGAGTCTCCTGAGCAGAAAGAGTCTGCTTTGTCCCTTCTTGTCGAGTGCAGTAGAGTTGAGTGACCAGTCCAGTTTATTGTTCAAGTGGATACCCAGGTACTTGTAAGATTCCACAATCTCAATGTCCACTCCCTGGATGTTTACCGGTGTGGGGGGGGGGGGGGGGAGCTTGCGTCTTTTGAAATCCACCACCAGCTCCTTGGTCTTTCCTGCGTTGAGCTGGAGGTGGTTTCTCTGGCACCAGTCTGCAAAATCCTGGGTCAGTTCTCTGTACTCCGTGTCATCCCCATGGGTGATGAGGCCAACAATGGCAGAGTCGTCAGAGAACTTTTGCAGATGGCACTTCGCTGAGTTGTGGGTGAAATCTGCAGTGTAGAGAGTGAACAGGAACGGGGCCAGAACCGTTCCCTGAGGGACCCCCGTGCTGCAGATGATAGTGTCCGACTGACACCTCTGAGCCCTCACGTACTGCGGACGATCAGTGAGATAGTCCAGGATCCAGGCCGTGAGGAGGTCGTCCACTCCAGAGTGCTCCAACTTGCCCCTCAGAAGCAGCGGCTGGATGGTGTTGAAGGCGCTGGAGAAATCAAAGAACATGATCCTCACAGTAGCCCCAGCCGTGTCCAGGTGAGAGAGGGCTCTCTGAAGGAGGTAGATGACAGCGTCATCCACCCCGATGCCAGGTTGGTAGGCGAACTGCAGTGGGTCCATCGATGGTCTTACCAGGGGTCTCAAATGACCAAGAACCAGCCTCTCCAGGGTCTTCATCAGCTGCGATGTCAGCGCCACCGGCCTATAGCTGTTGAAGTCCTTTGGGTGAGGGGTCTTTGGCACTGGTACCAAGCAGGATGTCTTCCACAGCTCTGGTACCTTCCCCAGTCTCAGGCTCAAGTTGAAGATGTGCCCCACTATCCCGCACAGTTCCTCTGCACAGGATTTGAGGAGCCTTGAGCTTATGCCATCTGGACCTGCAGCCTTCCTTGCCTTGCACCTTCTCAGCTGTGTCCTCACCTGGCTAGTTGAGAGGAACAGGGGAGCACAGGGGGTCTGGATGCAGAGTGTTGTTGAACAGGGGTCAGTTGAGGTGGGGGGAGGGCCAGTCACAGTTACAGTAGGTAGTGGGGGTTGCAGCAGTGGTAACTGGACAGGGGGTGGGGTGTGTGACTGGTCAAATCTGTTAAAGAAAGTGTTCAGGTCGTTCACCCACTTTAGATCCCCCTCAGACTGGGTGGCAGGTTCCTTGTAACCAGTGATGGATTTCAGGCCCTTCCAGACTCCGCTGACGTTGTTCTGCTGCAGCTGTTCCTCCATCTTCATCTTGTATCTGTTTTTGCCCTCCCTGATCTTCCTCCTCAGCTCCCTCTGCACAGTCTTTAGCTCCTCTTTGTTGCCCGACAAAAAGGCCCTCTTCTTCTCCTTAAGCAGAGCCTTTATGTCAGGTGTAATCCAGGGTTTGTTGTTTGGGAAACACCGTACAGTCTTGGTGTGTACGATGTTATCCACACAGAAGTTAATATAGTCCGTAATGCAGTCAGTGAGGCTGTCAATGTCCTCCCCATGAGAGTCACTGAGTTCTTCCCACACCGTTGTGTCGAAACAGTCTTTCAGAGCCTCCACAGACTCCTCAGACCATCTCTTAACAGTGCGTGTGACCACTGGCTGTCTGCGGACAAGAGGTTTGTACACAGGCAGGAGACGTACCAGGTTGTGGTCAGATCTTCCCAGGGGGGGAGAGGTGATGAGCTGTATGCCCCCTTGGTGTTAGCATACAGTAAATCCAGTGTTTTATTGTCCCTGGTGCAGCATGTGACATACTGGGTAAATGTGGGCAGAGTGGAGGACAGAGAGACATGGTTAAAGTCCCCAGAGATGAGAAGAAGGGCATCAGGGTGCTGTGTCTGCAGCCTGCTCACAGTGGAGTGGATGACGTCACAGGCCGCTTCAGCGGTAGCAGAGGGGGGAACATAAGCAGCTATCGCGATAACATGCAAGAATTCCCTTGGCAGATAGTATGGCCTCATGCTAACCGCTAACAGCTCAATGTCCTTACTGCAGAGTTTCTTCTTAACAGTGATGTGCCCAGGGTTACACCATCTATCGTTGACAAACACTGCCAGCCCACCTCCTTTCCTTTTTCCGCTCTCCTTTGTCCTGTCCGTCCGTAGAAGATGAAATCCGTCCAGCGTGACGTTCGTGTCCGGTGTTAGCTCCGTTAGCCATGTCTCTGTAACCAGCATGATGCTACTCTCCCGAAATTCCCTCTGGTGCCGGGTCAGCGCCGCTAGCTCATCCATCTTGTTGGTCAAAGATCTTACATTCCCCATAACGATGGATGGAAGGACAGGTCTGTAGCGTCTCTTCTTAGCTCGCAGTGCTGCACCGGCACGTCGTCCCCGTTTCCTTTGAGCACCCTCTACCCCATAAACTGAAGATACTGCAATACAAACTTGGTAGTACAGTATTTCGTCATGCCACATATAACTAGGAATGCTAATTGCTTGTTCACATGACTAGAATTGCAGTACATCAATCCAATACAAAATACACACTTGTGACACTTGTCATCAAGCTCATAAATCCATCGAGTCGAGATGAGCACGTGCACGGAGTCGGACTCCGTGAGTTCACATAAACAGAGCATTGCGTTTGCATAAATTATGCACGGCTATCGAGCTAGAAGCCGAGTCCGATTTGGTGCACATAACCACACTATAATGCCTCTCAATGTCCTAACCCATGCCACGCAACACAAACGTGAGGGACCGATTTGAGTTTCTCACGGGACCAGCAGTGAAGTCACAACCGTCGCCCCAAATGAAATGTCGCAGCAGGAGCCTGAGGATTTTCTGAGTCAACATGCTGATCATCAGGTAACGTAATGTTGGCTTCCTTGACGACATTAGACAACTCCCTGTTTATATTTTATCCATATTTTAGTACAAAGCCTCCCTGTTTTCTGATCTGCTCCTGTTTGACTTGTTCAGTTTTTGTTTTGACATTATGCTGTTAGTGTTTATTTCAAATTAACAAGAAGTACCGGTACAGATAGTAGGAAATTAACATAACACTTGCGTCAAACAAAGAATAACTAACTGTACATATCACGTCTACAGGAATGAGCTGGTACATTAAGTGAGAATATTCAAGAATATTAAGAGAAGATATATTCAAGGTTGTCCGGAGGTCAACTGTACCAACCATTGCCAGAGCTTATGGAGCAATTTGATGTTATTGTACAGTAAAAATGGAATATTGGAGCTGTTGGGAAAAAAAAGAAGAAAAAAAAAAGCCAACTTTAAGGCTTAATATCTCCAAAATGATACTGTACATATGCTTGATAATGACTGAGGATATAGTCAGGGTGTTCCTCAGGTCAACTGTACCAACCACTGACAGAAATTATGGAGCAAAGCAATGTTACTGTACAGTAAAAAATTGAGTACTGGGCCCTTTTTGCCTGTTTGAAAAGCTAAAAAAAAAAAAAGGAAAACAACAACTTTGAGGCTTAATATCTCCAAAATGGTACATTAAATATGCCTTATAATGATTGAAGATATATTCAAGGTTGTCCTGAGGTCAACTGTACCAACCATTGACAGAGCTTATGGAGCAATTTGATGTTATTGTACAGTAAAAATGGAATATTGGAGCTGTCGCAAAACAAAACAAAAAGCCAACTTTAAGGCTTATTATCTCCAAAATGAAACAGTAATCAATCACATTTAGAAATCAAATGTTTCTAAATGTCAAGTCAGTAATGTCAAGTCAGTGCTTGATGTGTCATCAGCAGGCGTCGGCGTCAGGAATGGGGCATCGGCGGGTTTCGGGCGGAATCGCCAGGCGTTGGGAAGCGTTGGCGGGTGTCGGGGGCTCGTGGCCAGGTGGCGGACGTCACGGCAGGCAGTGGCCAGGTGGGCTCAGTCCCGCAAACGCTGCTTACAGCTTTAATTTTGTAATGCTTTGATAACATTGTTTAAGTTGAGTTTAAATTTACACTATTTTTTTTTCTTAGCTGCTAATTGTTCAAAAATGCTGATGTTAATAGTGTGTTTGCACAGTAAATGTTATGGCACTTTAATTCATATGGCAGTACATTTAAAATAACTGACCGTCAAGTTCCAGGAACTGACAAACTGCACTGAGTTGAGTGAGATTCTCCAAAGGAACTCCAGTATAAATGTGGACTTTGCATTCTAGTGCCCTGTGAAGAAAAACCCAAAAGTGAACGTTTTTGTGCCTCACCCTTTCTAACTGGGACATTTGCAAGGGAACGCAGACTGGTTATGCATATTGAATATTCCTGCCTTTAGTGAGAGATTGGTGAGAAACAAGTTTTTGTGTCGTCCTGATAAAAGAAAAATGTTTCTGCTGTTACCTCAGAAATTGCCCGTTATTATTGTGGCTCAGGATTTTGTAGGTAGATTGTAGGATAACAGTAATACCCTGGCATTGGCAATAAGCTTTAATTTTGTATTTGCATTTTTTTTAACTTTAGATTTGCATTAAAAATGTTTCTGTGTAAAGTGCTGATGTTAACTGTTTGCACGATAAATGTTATGGTGCTTTCGTTTATATGGCAGAACATTTAAATTAAAGACTTCTTTTAAATTCCTTATTGGCTTTTGCGTATACAACGTGATTAATCGTGATTGATCAGGTAAATCATGCGATTAATTGCGATTAAAATTTTTAATCGTTGCCCAGCCCCAGTAAAAACATTTTTCTGGTGCCAGCATTTCGTGAGGCAGAAGTTGATTCATACTTCAGTGCCTTGGAGCGAATAGCTTCGCCACTCAACTGGCCAAGAGACATGTGGCCTGTCCTTCTCCAATGCAAGCGGGTGGGAAAAGCACAGGAGTTGGTGTCTGCTCTTTTCTTAGAAGACAGCCTGCAATATGATGTTGGAAAGGAAGCAATTTTTCCTGCTTATGAGCTTGTTCCTGAGCCCTACCGGCAAAAATTTAGGAACCATAGAAAATCTAGTGGTCAAACCCTTGTCGAGTTTGCATGGGAGAAAAGCAACCTCTTTGATAAATGGTGTGCAGCTAATGATGTCAAAAATGACTTTGAGTCACTCCGTGAGCTCGTTCTTTTAGAAGATTTTAAAGACTCTTTGCCAGAGAAGGTGGTAATGTTCTTGAATGAACAGAAAGTGTCGTCATTGTCCAAGGCTGCTGTCCTCGCAGATGAGTTTGTGTTGACCCACAAAAATGTCATCTCATCTTCCCCCCCGATCGGACACGCCTTCTGCTTCTCGTCCCACAAGAGCCGAGTCTAGCCACCTCCCCCTTGAAAAGGCTAGAGGGAAGGGACTTCTGGTTTGGCCATAAAGCGGTAGACTGCGCGACACCAGGGCTCTCGACCGTCTAGGGTAAAAACTCCCCGAAAACTTGAATAACTATTGTCAGATATCATATTAACTACAAAGTGATCAGGGGAACGTTGGAATGGGAAGGAAAACTTGATTCAACCAAAAGAGAAACACGGTAACAGACAATATGGCGGAACTACCAGCTTGCTCTGAAACAGAGGGAGATGGCGAAACGAACTCCTCGTGACTAACGACGCGGAAAAGGGCTCGGACATAAAAATTATTAGCAAGGAGATACAGGATTTAAAAACGGAATCAAAAGAAGTCCTTCGCACGTTTGGAGAAACACTGAGGAACGACGTGGAAAAAGACTTGGACGACTTCAAAGACGAAATAAATCAACAACTTGCGAAAGTCATCACCGAACAGGAGCTCCAAACCAGCAAGATCAACGAGGCTGAGTCGCGGATTGAAAAGCTAGAACGTTGGGCACAGGAAGCTAATGACGCTCTGGTCATATCACTGAGAGAACAAAAAGCTCTTCAGGACAAGTTAACTGACCTGGAGTCCAGGCCGAGGAGAAACAACCTACGTATCTATGGAGTCACTGAAGGAGAGGAGGGAGAATCTGTGGCCAAGTTTGTGGAAGACCTGCTGAAAAGCGAACTGCACCTGCCAGCAGATTTTAATTTCCAAATTCAGAGAGCACACCGCTCGTTTGCACAGAAGCCAGCGGACGGTGCCCAACCGAGACCCATCATTGTTAACTTTCTGGAATTTACTACCAAAGAGAGGGTCCTGAGAGAGCTATGGACAAAGAAAATAGAACTGGGGAATAAAGTACCGTCATTCCATCACGATTACGCGACAGAGATGGTCCAAAAGAGAAAGGAGTACAACACTGCTAAAAGAATCCTGAAGGAAAAGGGCATCCGGTTCCAGACGCCATTCACCAAGATGAGGACTCACTGGGATACGGGAACTCGAACCTACAACAGCGCAGAGGAGGTAAAGGAGGAATTGGTGAGACGCGGCCTGGCGGAGAAGACGGCGGTGGCGACGGGTGCGGAGGGGCCTGCGGCACTCGGTGCCCCGCACTACGACGGAGTGGCAGTGCAAGGAGGGATCCTGGAGGGGCTACGCATCAGCAGCGACACGAGCCAGAGAAAAGCTACAAGAGTTTCAAAGATTCTTTGATTAAATTCAGAGAATAAAGGGAAGAAAGCTGGTAGGGATGATCTAGTATGACCGGTGTTTTTAGTTGACAAATTATTAAAAATTGAATTCCCATGTTAATAGAAAAGAGACTGTGGGAAGTCCGGGTCGCTCCTTTTTTTCTAACGTTGGACTCATTTAGAACGACTAAAATACTCATTGCAGGTTCAAGTGTCATTTCTAAGTTAGGTTAGATTTTTGACTGCCTTCACGCAGGCCGGAGAGAGACACGCCGTAGTTTGGCCATGCCTGATCTACAGGAAACACATTTCTCTCAGCAAGAGCTAAATCAACATGATTTAAAAGCTAAACTCGACACAACTAATGGCAACAGAAGTAAGACCCACCTGTCGAAACTTGTCAACGTCTCTCTAGCCGAACTCGGGATGTTTGATGTTTGGAGGGACCTCCACCCGTTACAGAGGACTATTTTTTTTATTAACATTACAGACAGATACAGAATAGAGTAATGTAAAATAGGAACGACTGACTTGTACTGACACAGTATTAATTACCTTATTATTTGTCTGAATAAGAGGAAGAAAAACACACTTTGGAGATTAAATGTGGGTATGCTAAATAATCCAAAAACACTGGAGGAGGTTAAGAAAGAGATTAAATGCTCTATGGAGGAGAACATAGATAGTCCAGTAGACACTACCATACTGTGGGACACAATTAAAGCTGTGATGAGAGGGAGGTTAATAGCGAGGGCAGCCTATCAAAAAAAGACTAGATGTGGCGAGGGGGAGGGTCTGGCGGAGGTGGAGACAATTCAGATGGTGGGTACAAAAGGAAAATTGGGGGGACAATGCCACCTGGGGAGTTGCAGGAAGAGCTTAATCGGACTAAGCAATAATTTGGTTTTCTCGTCCAATCGGAGTTCACACCTTGTCCCCCTATACATGCAGCTGAGAAATTTGAATTACTGACGGGAACGTGTCCTCCTCCCAACAGTAGGGGGTGGAGTGAGCCTTTTCAGCTGGTCAGCTGCTTTCGGTTGACATATTACATCATTACAATATAGAATGACAGTTCATAATGTACGTGTTACTTACTTTGCAGATAAGCTGTACCCTATTTCTTGTGCTCATGGTTATTTTAAAAGATAACCATGAGCACAAGAACGTTGTTTGCTGTTGGAGGGCTACAACAACACAATGTCTTCGATGCTACGCTTTGTGCCGTCGCCACGGACCCGAAACTCTCGTTCTTGTTGGATGCGGGTTCTGCGCAGTCTGGTGGGAGAGTTTGTGTACAGGTTTTGCAAAGGAACGGTGTCTTCAGTTATACACACGCTCATTAAAGTGCCGACCGTAGAGGAAGCTTGTGCCACTGCACGCCGTTTCCAGCAGAATAACAGCGAAATTATCGAAATAAAAACAAATCAGAAAAACATCTCTTTGCTGTGCTTTTATTTACAAAGTTGAAATTCTTCTAACTTATAAAAAATGTGAACGAAAAGGTAGAAATATAAATACAAAGGAATACGTATTTGTTCAGGGCTGCGCAAAGCCGGAGCCCTGCATTTGCTGCGCTACCCTTTTAAAAAAGGTCTCTGTTGCGTGTTATTTTAATATGTCCATCTCTTTTAGAAGAGAAAGCATCGCCCCGGTCTCATCCTCTCTCCAAATGTCAACATTCTTATTCGCGTTTGCTGGTTGTTTCGCGCCGTCTGTTTTGTTAGACGACGTAGTTGTGCGGTGGCGCGTGCGCACTTACGTTGTCCAGTTAATAGTCCGACTAAGGCGTATACATGGCCTAGAAATTAGAATTCCAATCGCATTATCTGGGTGTCTCAATCGGAGTTCTCCAATTCCAATCGGAGTTCTCAAACTCCGATCAGAATCGGACTAAGGCAATAATTCAAATTTCTCTAGTACCATGTAAACGCACTGAGGGACGCAAAGATTGCACTCCGGCGCAGGTGTGATTGATGACGTGAAGGTGGGGGCAAACCCACCTGCCACATAGAGAAGAAGGTTACAAGAAGAACACAAAAGCAATAAGGACGATACAGTGTCACAACAAATAATCGTTGTCAGAAGGGAAATAGACGATGTCTTGAGGCTAGATGTTGAGAAAAAGCTGAAATTCATTAAACAGACCCACTATGAATCAGGCTGTAAATCAACCAAATATTAAGCAAGAGGAATAAAGGCCCAGCAAGCTTCTCATGCAATATGTAAAATTAGAGACCCATTAACGAAACAGCTACTACTTGAACCTGAAGAAATAGAGAGGGTTTTTAAAGATTACTATGAAAATCTATATACCCAACCCACGGCTAAAGAAGATTGTGAGATGAAAGACTTCCTTGACTCATTGGACCTACCAGCCATTGGAGATGAGCAAAATAGAAAACTCATTTCCAGTATAACCAAAAAAGAAATAGATGCTGCCATTAGCAGGCTTAAAATCAACCAAAGCGCCAGGTAGTGATGGGTTTCCTAGTGAGTGGTATAAAACATTTGGAGAAGAATTAACCCCGATACTCCTAAATTCTTTTAATCTGACTCTGACAGAGGGCAAACGGCCTCCCTCATGGAAAGAGGCTGTCATTCCAGTTATTCCAAAAGAAGGGAAAAATAAGGA
Organism: Nelusetta ayraudi; assembly: GCF_046127955.1. NCBI lineage: Eukaryota > Metazoa > Chordata > Actinopteri > Tetraodontiformes > Monacanthidae > Nelusetta > Nelusetta ayraudi. The sequence goes on from NW_027466088.1 coordinate 1,749,584, forward strand.
ACTTTGTGAATCGTATAGGCCCATTTCAATCTTAAATGTTGACTAGAAGATCTTTACTTCAATCATCTCAAAAAGACTTGAAAGTTTTATGCCGGACTTGATAGATGAGGATCAGTCAGGTTTTATAACAGGTAGGCAGACTCAAGATAACATTAGACGGGACCGTCTAGGGATGGACGATAATTCGATAACGATATATATCGATCGATAGACGTGTGCTGCGATAGGAAAAAAAGGGGTCGATAAAAAGTTTGATAGAAAAAGTTCCACTTCCTTTTTCATCATAGCCAATCATGTAGCTTAATATTACGGTCATTTCTTCCTCCAACCAATCGCAAACGCAGACCCAGCGGCTCCACGTTGTCGGAGGAATCCGCTGCCAGCGCCAGCACCAAGCAAGTAAAGCAGACCAAACTGGACTTCTTGCAGTAAATACGACAAAGCGTCCAAGCGCCATCACCCATGTAGTAACATGCTTCATAGCGAGGGATATGCTGCCAATAACCACCGTTGAAAAGCTTGGCTTCAAACAGCTTCTCGCCACTCTTGACCCGCGATATGAAGTTCCAGACTGCAAGTATTTTTCAAACACAGCTCTTCCTCGTCTGTACAACGAGTGCAGGGAATCAGTGCAAAACGAGCTGTTAACCGCCACAACTTCAGACCTCTGGTCGAGTTGCACGTTCGAGCCCTATCTCAGCCTATTTTTTTTTTAAATAAATAAATAATAATAATAATAATAATAATAATAATAATAATAATAATAATAATAATAATAAAAAAAACAATTCAGTTGTGTTTAAAAAAGGTGGTTGAATAAAAGTTTGAATTTGAATTCAGTGCTCGTGTGTTCTTTATTAAAAGTCTGTCATGAAGTAATAGTATAAAACATCCAGTTAATTAAAATATGTTTTAAATTTTTTTGATAATTATCGATATCGATCAATATGACTTTTTTTTATATCGATATGCTTTTTTTCTATATCGTCCAGCCCTAGGACTGTCCTATACATAATAGATCAGCTCCAAAAGTTGTTACTGGTGAGCCTTGACTGTGTGAATTGGAGATTTCTGTATCAAGTTCTTGGGAAACTAGGGTTCCAAGAAAAGTTAATACAGTGTATTCAAGGTCTCTACCAAGAACCTACGGCAAGGGGGAGGGTCTGGCGGAGGTGGAGACAATTCTGATGGTGGGTATAAAGGAAAATGGGGGGGGGGTTGCCTGACAACGCCACCTGGGGAGTTGCACCCTAGGAAATAAACTATAATAAAATTCCTCGGGCTACACAGGTTCGTTACGCTTTGAAATTTAATGGGACGAGATGGACTTCCAATCAGTCAGCTTTTTTAACAGGTAGGCAGACTCAAGAAGACATTAGACGGGTCCTATACATAATAGATCAGATCCAAAAGCAGGGCCTGCGAGCTGTTACTGGTGAGCCTTGGCTGTGTGAATTGGAGATTTCTGTATCAAGTTCTTGGGAAACTGGGGTTCCAAGAAAAGTTAATACAGTGTATTCAAGGTCTCTACCAAGAACCTACGGCAAGGATAAAGATTAATGGTACTCGTCAAGGATGTTGCCTATGCGCTACATTGTTTGCTCTGTTCATTGAGCCGCTGGCACAAATGATCAGACAAAGTAACAATCTAAAAGGAATACATATAGGAGAGCAGGGACATCTAACAGGGCTTTTTGCTGATTATATTATTTTGGCTCTCCAAGACCCGGACAGAACCTTACCTCATTTGATGTTGATAATAGAAACCTATGGTAAATACACAGGCAACAAGTTAAACATAGCAAACACAGGAAAATATAAAATCAAATGGAATTCCAAGGTTATCAAATATTTGGGTGTGCTATTGGCAAAAGATCTTTTGAAAAGGTTTGAAATCAATTAGAATGCTATTATCAATAATCTATAATATATCTAAGAAGAGTTTATGATTATTTTTTTTTACCCTGTGCATCTTTTGTTTTGTTAGTAGTACTTGTCATTGCTCCAACACGAATAAACATGCTGCATCCCACTAGATGGCGCATTTGCCTTATTTACAAGCACCATGGTCATCAGAGCTGATTGCTGCCACTCTCAGCAAGGTCTACTAAGATTCCATAATCTATTACACCTCGTGAGCAAAACAGGCTACAGGTAAAATTAAACATCTTCAGTTGAGCAACTCAGGCAAGTTAAACTGATTTAAAAACAAACAAACACTATAATACTAGGAAAAGAATCCTCTATATGTCAATAAATACAACAGATTGAGTATTCATAAAAAAAAAATGCTTACTTAAAATAAGAAAATCCAACAAACCAACAAGTGCAACACTAAAAAGCAAACCAACAATCAAAATAATGCTTAATTGCCTTAGTTTCGTCCCACACTTATCAGCTTAGCTACTAAGAATAACACACATTATTCACCTGGACAGAAGGAGGTTCTGAGGAACGTGTTGGTCCTGGAGCTTCCTGGTCAGGATGTTCGGGAGATCCCTCTGGCTCAATGTCTGGAGCGCCAACATATTTTAGAATTGCTCCTGCAGAGACAAAGCTCATTAGATCATCAAGCAAAATAGATCAGAAGCGCATTTTAATATTTTATTATTACAGTGATGTTGCAGTAATATAGGAAAATTAAAAATTCATTTGTTTTTAAATTAAACGTTATGGTTGCAGTGTCCCTTTAAAGCTTTTACCCAATTACAAAACTGTCATTTTTAAGAGTTTTTGGCATTACTTTACACACTGTACTAGTTAAAGTAATAAAACTAAGATAAATGACCCACTGCCACAACAGTCTAAAATAGTCAACACCATGCCAAATAAAGTATTTCCATAAAATATTTCTTTGAATTATAAAACAGTAGCACATTTCTAATTAAGGGCCTACAAAATACAAACTAAGCTTAGTAAATTCATCCTAAGTTAAGGCTAAAATAACATTAAGAGTCAAATATGTGAGAGACAACTTCCACTGAACAATAACAAGGGACTGACTACAACAACAACTACAACATGCCCTCCTTCACTCCCTCCCTCCCTGTTAGAATGTGAATAAACGGGTGTGGAGTCAATCACTCATTCCCATGGCAGGATAGGCCAACATGGCAGGATATGGTCAACTTTCATAAAACAAACAAAAACGCTGATTCATGACGAACAAATATTTGCCAGCCAGCTAACATTTATCCGACGCTAGCTAGCTAGCTAGCTGGCTAGCAGGACAATAAAACAAACTTGGGGGGGACAACAGCGTTTCCCCTCCACCTCTCCAGCCCACATCACAAACAAATAACTTACCTTTCCCCTATGCAAGTTTTTCTTGATCGGTTTTCTTTTCCTTCCGTTTCTCCGCACCGCTGGGATAACTCCTTTTTGATGCCATTATGGTGTCTGTTTGTTTTTAATCCTCTCGCTAACAGGAACGAATGGTAGCTGTCAATCATTCACATCATACCTGTCGGCGTCGCCGGCCCGCTACGTCACAACCTGCGTGACAGTGCGGCAAGCCCCCAGATGGCGTCCCATTCCTTTCAATGAAGTTGCTCACCCAGCGCATGGCTCCCAAAAACTTTTTGACTTCCGCATTGATGAGCTAATAGAGCATGCGCAGTTGTGTCAGTGTGGAGACCGTCACTGACAGACGTGCGCGCTCACGAAACGTACAAAATTCAACATGGAAATCAATGTATTTTTTACGGAACAACTGACGATTGTTGTTTGGAAATTTTAGAAATAATAATAATAATAATAATAATAATAATAATAATAATAATAATAATAATAATAATTATTATTATTATTATTATTATTATTATTATTATTATTATTATTATATTAATAAAATAATATTATTATAATAATATACTATTATTTGTGTATTAAACAAGTGAGCAATGTGCCACTGAATAATAAATGATAATTCTTTGAAGCAACTCTCTATGGACCATAACAGCACTGCCACACATATTTTTTAATGAATAACCTCTTTGGAAAGCAGACAAAGTAATGAAATGATTGGTCTATTTATTTCATCAGAACTAAAAAAAAATAAAAAACAAAAACTCAACGATCTTGAAAGTTCCTCCCTGAAAGTTCCTCCCTTTCTCTTGCACCTGTCGATGTGTGTAGCTAACACAAATTTGCAAATATTTTGTCGTCCTCATGGAATTAAACAGCACACCATGTTAATTTATCAGCGAGTGCTCTCTCTTTTCATGCAATTCATCACGCTTAACATGTAATGCTGAATCATGAAAGCTATGGAGCAAAAAATAATAATTACATAAACCACGAGTGAAATAAAATGTGTCATTCATTCAATAAAGATTTCATTCATTCATCTCCTATACCCGCTTATTCCTATTCAGGGTCACGGGGGTCTGCTGGAGCCTATCCCAGCTGTCTTAGGGCGAAGGCAGGGTGACACCCTGGACAAGTCGCCAGTTCATCGCAGGGCCACATAGAGACAAACAACCATTCACACTCACATGCACACCTACGGACAATTTAGAACGTTCAATTGACCTCACATGCATGTTTTTGGAGTGTGGGAGGAAGCCGGAGAGAACCCACGCAGACACAGGGAGAACATGCAAACTCCACACAGAAAGGTCCCAGGTCCAGGCCCCGGAATCGAACCCACGACCTTCTTGCTGTGAGGCGGCAGCGCTAACCACTGCACCACCGACTATTTTATTACTTAGTTGAAAATGCCATTTTATTTCATTTAACAAAGCATATCATTATTTCATCATGCATTTAATTGTTTTGTGGTCCTGTGTTTTAGTGCTTCATAATTGTATTCTGTTGTCAAATTTGCCCATCAAAGTCAAATTATTAATCCTGTGCATCAGTTTAAGGAAAACCAATTCTAGGTAATGGATTGCAGATCTTGTAGTGACCTGTTACAATGGAAAGAAATGTATACATAATAAGTACGTCTGTGTGCCCGATATTTTAGCTAACACTAAACTTTCTGCACAACTGTCTGCATTGTGCTTTTTCTTCGGCCACAGAGAACAGAAACGTCTGTAGTTCTTTGTTCACCCATGGTACAGTTTCATAAGCTTTTCAGTTTTTAATACGTGTTAATGTAAAAATCCACACGCAAGGCATTTAAAAATGGCGGTTTTGGTCTTTCGTGAAAGACTGCCTTTGGCCAATCAGTGTCCTGAACGTTGCTACGTCACCCTTATGGTCTCAGCTCTGCTCGCTTCGAACCCCAACGAGGCAGGTACCAAAATCCTAACCCCTGGCAACGTGATAATTGTTTTTTTCAATTGAAGTTTTCGTTATTTTGTTCGTTTTCGTTAACTATTATAACCGTGGTCAGGACCTCCAGTCAGAAGATCCACTGGGGGACATTTAGAGCAAACAGTCAGACAACAGCAGCTTCACCACATCAGCTGAAAAATGGAGTTTGGATGCTTTCAGCTTCAAGTCGTGGACAGAAAATGATGCTCACACTGTCACACTGACGTTTTCTTCTCCAACCTTCTCTCAGCTCCAGAGGTTGGTGGTCTGCAGGAGCTTCTACAGCAGCAGAAGATCAGTCTGGAGAGGAGATGTGAACGTGTGACTGAAGGTGAAGAAGCAGGAAGTCAAACTCTCCTCAACAGCATCTACACTGAGCTCTATATCACTGAGGGACTGAGTGAGGAGGTCAACAGAGAGCATGAGGTCAAACAGCTGGAGACCAAGAAGACCAAGGAGATCCTCCACGACCGTCCAATCAGGTGCAGCCAGATCTTTGAAGCCTCACCTGAGCAGCAGGGACTCAGGGAGTCAGAGTGGTGCTGACCAGGTCTCTGGGCTGGACTGGGAAGCCTTGGGGTCCCACTGGAGGAGCTGGAGGAGGTGACTGGGTCCAGGGAAGTCTGGGGGTCTCTGCTGAGGCTGCTGCCCCCGAGACCTGACTCCGGATACGGCAGTAGAAGATGGATGGATGGATGGATGGATGGATGGATGGATGCCAGGTGATAGAACATTTCATAAAAACAGACTCTGCATTATAACTTCTATTACACTCTAAAAAACTCACTCCAATATAACTGCACTCGTCCTTCTCTCACATTACATTGGATCACAATGACCAAACAACACAACAAAGACAATGATCCAATTGTACTGCCACGTCCAGACTCAGTGTAGGTCTGTAGGCCTCTTGGACCTTCATGTGAACCACTGCGTGTTGACTGGAGGTGAAACATGACTGACTGCTGTCCTCCTACCTGGACAATGCAATCTCACTTTCATTCTGCTGCAGATGGCCATTTTCATTTTACACCGTCCAAATTTACAGCTCAGGGCGCTGGGACGAATTCCAAATTGTGTGCAGATACAGGCCTACACTTCAAATAATTATGAGAAAAATCCAACGTAAAGAGAGCACTTCCATGGTTGGCTCGTCACCCCACCAACCACCTCGGGGAAGGTCTAACAGGAGAAGCTTGTTGGGGGAAATGATGCACGACAAGTGGATGTGACACTAATGAGTGCGATGGATGAGGTAGAGCAATGCTCCAGAACCCGATTCAGACTACTCTCCCTCCACTTTTTTTGTTTTGTATGAGCGTTTAAAAAAAACAACATAATGATAATCGAATAAGCTTTAGTTTATTAATCAGAATTAAAACAAGTAGGTTTTGCCCTTACAAGGTTGTAGATTTGTTATAGATGAGTTCCTTTGTTGTAGTTTGGCGCTTGAAAAACTATATATGGGATGTACCATGACCTGAGGGATTTCCTCATCCCATCCCAGCTTGGTTCTGATGCTGAATGTGAATGTATCTTGCTGTACATCCCACTGAGCTCCAAGGGCCCTCTCCATAGGGAGCTGGTCTCTGTCAAGGTTAAGTGTTTTTACCTCTTTAGCTCTCTGCTCTTCAGGAATGGCGGCCAGCACCGAGCGATGATTGCTCACCCACTTATTGAGCTTATAACCACCTCTACCGCACAGGTCTGTTAGCTGCTGGTACAGATGTATTGCTTGTTCCACCGTGCTGACGGCCTTTAGACAATCATCCACGTAGAAATTTTGACCAACAGTGTTTATAACCTCGGCTGGGAAGTCATGCTGATTGTCGTCGAATGAAGCACAGCTTGGGGATGACACTGCCCCAAAGATGTGGACCAGCATCCTGTGCTCTTGTAGGTCCTTTGTAATGTCCCCATCTGGCCACCAGAGGAAGCGTAAGAAGTTTACATCCTGGTTGGAAACTCTTACTTGATGAAACGTTCCCTCAATGTCAGTCATGAATGCTACAGGGCCTTGGCGAAAACGAAGCAGCACACCTAGCAGTGTACTTGTCAAATTGGGACCCTGCAGGATCTCTTTATTTAATGATGTTCACTCACTTTCAATCTCACAGCCACTAAAAAACCTGATTGTGATTGAGAGGTCCTCAGCAGCCAATCACTGTTGGGAGTCCAGCCTTCAAACACTCCTCCTGAATCCACAGTCACATCTGTGAGCATCTGGAACTTTGGCCCTGATCCTCCACACCACACAACTTGGGATGACAGCGCCACCTACCTGTATCCTTTCAGCAGCCAGTCCATGCTCTGACCCGTTTCCACTGTGGCCTGTTGTGTCATCTGGACCGGAGTCTGGATCATCAGTGTCCAGGTTCATGGAATCTGTCAGAGTGCCGCCGTCCTGTGATGTAAAGATAGAGAATCACTCTATTTATACTAATGTGCAGAACCACTAGAGTGTCATTTCTTCACTGCTGTCAGCAACAAGCATTTGGTGTCACACTGGTGTACAACACTTATGGGCTAATTAATAAGAAATGACATATTTATGAATCACCTGCAATGCCCAGATTGTTGCTGCTTATCTGCTGATATGAGCCGTCAACTGTTGCAATATAGAACCACGGGCAGGAAATTACAATTAGTGTAGAGCGTATTATAATTTAAAAGTTTACTCATGGTAGTTCTTTAAAGAATTTAGCAGGGATGGAACAGGCTAACGTGACGACGTCACCTCTAACACGGTAGGAGCTCAACCTGCTGTCACGGCGAAAACTCCGTGTTACGTCCCGTCGAGGGGGACCGAGACGCAACGTGTGGGACACCTTCCCCCACTCCCAAGCCTCATTAATTTTTCACTGCAGTTGGCAGTTTCAACAAAAAACATTTTATTAATCAGTAAATTAAATAAACAAAACAACTTAACCGGTGGGCAGCAAAGGCTTCAGGGTGGGCCCAGGCCAAAATAATAAACCAAACTCCAACTAGCTCGCCTTAAGAACTAACTAAAGAAAGAAAGAGAACCCAAATACAGAAAGGCTAACCTCCCTACATACTTATTAAACAGGAGAAAAGAGGGGACAAAGAAAATGGCAGCCCACCCCTACGGCTGTGTGCTCTAACACCATTTCAGAAGTGACTAACTGCAGAGTTGGGAGCGGAGGAGGGATGACCGTCAGGCTGGCTCGACTGCTCCTCCTTCTCAGCCGTGGCGCGTCCAATCAGCAGCCGACATCCAGGACCGCACCTGCAAGGCGTCATCCACTCTCACACACACACACACACACACACACACACACACAAACATAGAAGCATCTAGACCCACCTGTGGGTCATATCACCCCCTCCCTTAAGAACTAAACCCTATTAACATACCGACAAACAAAACTAAACAAGAAAAACAGCTCAGTTTCCCCAAAATAAGAATTCCGCAGCTAGTCCACATCGTAATGCATCTGCCAACACATTATCAACCCCCCTTCCTGTGGCAAATCTGGAGATTGAAGTCTTGCAGGGGCAGAGACCACCGCATCTACGAGGGCATTATAGTCTGTAAAAACCTGACCCCAAATTAACATCAAGATGAGCACTGTCAGAAGGAGAGCCAAAGCTTCTTTCTTAACTTCCCAATAATGACTCTGTGTGCGTGCTGCTTAGTTGTGGCATGTCCCTCTACTTCTATGCTATTCTACAGCGGGGGTGGTCAGAAAACAATAGTGGGTGGCTCTCAATTAATTTAACAATATCATGACGGGCTGATGTAGGCAAATGGGACAAAAACGAGCTTAAGTTATTCATAATTTCAGAGTTTCCCAGGCGCGCCGAAGGAACACCGATTTTTTTTTTTTTTTTTCAATGAGCCCTCCCTCCGCCAATGGGCACGGAGGGGGCGGAGGCTCAGGCGACACATTTTTCCGAGCGACGTAACGCCCGGTTCACACTGGACGCGGAAGCGCCGCCGAGCTCTTCCATTCGGCGCCCACGTTAATCAATGTGGTGGTTGCGCGGCTCGCGGCATGCATTTGTTGTTTCGGCGTCTGCTCTATTTCGTGCGCGAGCCGCGAGCGATCCTCGTCAAAAGTACAGGAAGTCGCTCAATAAAAACGAGAAAATCCGGTGAATTTTCAAAATAAACTAATTTCAAAAATAAAAACCGAATGATAAATTCGATCATATATCATATTTGTATGTTATATTTGTCAGTACATTGTATCAGAGTGCGAGAGAGATTAAACACACACACACACACACACACACACACACACACACACACACACACACACACACACACACACAGAGGAAGACTTGATCAAAATACGTCTGTTTGATCCTAGAGATGCCGGTCAATGATCATTATGAAAGAGGTCTTGTCTTGAGATGGACACCTGAGTGCGTGTTTCTATTTATTTACACACACACACACACACACACACACACACACACACACACACACACACACACACACACACACACAAAAGTAAGCTACGGAGCAGGCTGGCTACGGGGCGAGGGGGGGCGATGATGAAAATGATTTTTTTTATCTAATTTTTTTTAAAGAAAAAAAAAAGAAGCTCAAGTGGGAGTGAAAAAAAGACTGCAGCTGAGCAGAAGCGCTTGTCGACCGTCGCGGAGCTGTTCGCGTCTGGTGTGAACCAGTTGGAGCCTCGCTCGCGAAATTCGTCGGCGCTCCGCTTCCATTGAAATGAATGGCACGAGCCGCGCGCCTGTTCGCGTCTGGTCTGAACCACTACATTCAGTGCGTTTACATGGCACGAGAGAAAATCGAATTATTGCCTTACTCCGATTATGATTGGAGTTTGAGAACTCCAATTGGAATCGGAGAACTCCGATTGAGACACCCAGATAATGCGATTGGAATTCGAATTTCTCTGCCATGTATACGCCTTAATCGGACTATTAACTGGACAATGCGAGTGCGCATGCGCCACGCCTCGCTCTCGCGACGCATGACCGCACAACTACATCGTCTAACAAAACAGACGGCGCGAAACAACCTGGCAAACGCGAATAAGAATGTTGACATTTGGAGAGAGGATGAGACCGGGGCGATGCTTTCTCTTCTAAAAGAGATGGACATATTAAAATAACGCGCAACGGAGACCTTTTTAAAAAGGGTAGCGCAGCAAATGCAGGGCTCCGGCTTTGCGCACCCCTGAACAAATACGTATTCCTTCGTATTTATATTTCTACCTTTTCGTTCACATTTTTTATAAGTTAGAAGAATTTTAACTTTGTAAATAAAAGCACAGCAAAGACATGTTTTCCTGATTTGTTTTTATTTTGGTAATTTCGCTGTTATTCTGCTGGAAACGGCGTGCAGCGGCACCAGCTTCCTCCACGGTCGGCACTTTAATGAGCGTGTGTATAACTGAAGACACCGTTCCTTTGCAAAACCTGTACACAAACTCTCCCACCAGTCTGCGCAGAACCCGAATCCAACAAGAACGAGATTTTGGGGTCCGTAGCGACGGCACAAAGCGGAGCATCGAAGTGTTGTTGTAGCCCTCCAACAGCAAACAACGTGCTTGTCTGCCTTTTAAAATAACCAGGAGCACAAGAAATAGGATACACCTTATCTGCAAAGCAAGTAACACGTACATTATGAACTATCGTTCCATATCATAATAGATTTAATATGTCAACTGAAAGCAGCTGACTCTATATATATATATATATATATATATATATGTATATATATATATGTGTATATATATATATATATATATATACATATATATATATACATATACATATATATATATATATATGTATATATATATATATATATATATATACATATACATATATATATATATATATATATATATATACCTCTTTCATTGAACTCCAAAACATACATGGTCAAAATCCATATTATTAGTATGTTGTTGTTTTTTTTAAATGCTCATACAAAACAAAAAAAAAAGTGTGACATTCACTTGTAGTGCATTATTTCCGCCAGCAAGCTTCTCATGTTACAACTGACTACATTGACCCATATTTTCCATATACTCACATGAATCAGTTGCCCTGCAGATCCCCTTATAAGGGCCCCGAGGAGTGACGCATAACCACCACGTGACCTCTACGATGAGCTTCCACCCACGGAAGTGCCATAGGAGGACACGGTTTAAATAGTATGGCTTGTCCACCTGAAGGCTGTATTATGGTGTACATAATATAAAACTTCGGCCCAGTTCTGCTTGTATTGCAATGGTTGGTGTTCCTGAAGTTTCATTTTTCCCTTTTTCCCTTTTTATTTTTTAAAATCCATGTTTGTGATGAAATAGTATTATGAATCGCTAGCTCGCATTGCATGCTGGGACACAACGTCACTCAAGGAAGTTTTGGCTTCGCTGACACGGTCCTGAAGGGAAGTGGGTTTTAGTGCACTGGAACGGGATGAATGTGTTCAATCAAGCAGTACAAACCTGATTAATTGTCTTAATACTTCACTTGGAATGGCCATATTGTTTAGGATTAGAATTAGATGACAACTTCTTCACAATATTTGCAACGATTCAATTTGACCAGCAGGTGTCAGTAGAGGACGAAATTTCATGTTGACTATTTCCTAATGGAAGTGCTCTCTTTACGTTGGATTTTTCTCATAATTATTTGAAGTGTAGGCCTGTAGTTGATGAGGAATCACGGTGTGCTAACGCTACTCAAACAGCTTAGATGAAAAAAAGGGAGTGTGATTTGGGTTTGTGGTACATTATGACAATCTTGGACTTGCAAGACTGAGGCGACGGTTCAATTCCCATCAATGTGTATTATATATGTGTTATTTAGCTCATCTATTCTACATTTTAAATAGATCACATTTGACATCTGACCCACTGAACACTTACTATTGAACATATTTTTAAACTATGGGCTATTTAGTCTTGTTTTAGGATATAATATAATTCATTGCACAAACTGTCAGGCTAAGTATAAGAGCTATAGTCTACTACAATCAGTCGTGCCAAAAAAGAGACATTGTCTTTATTTTTCATTTTTATTTTATTGTGTCAGCATTGAACCATACAAGCATGTAGTGTTGTCCAACAAGAATGCATGGCGAATCAAATCCCAAACAACCTATGAAACAATTAACACGTTTCCATTGCACTTCATTTTATTGAGCACTAGATGACCTCCTCGAGCACTGTGTCATTGAAGCCTCGAGTAATGAACCATTTTTTGAAACAAGTGTCGAAGCTTCAACAAAGCCTCCATCGGCCATCACTACCTACGGCTGCGTGCTCTAACACCATTTCAGAAGTGACTAACTGCAGAGTTGGGAGCGGAGGAGGGACGACTGTCAGGCTGGCTCGACTGCTCCTCCTTCTCAGCCGTGGCGCGTCCAATCAGCAGCCGACATCCAGACACACACACAGACACAAAGATAGAGGCACCTAGACCCACCCGTGGGTCATAACACTCCGTGTGGATCTTTTCACTCTGGCATTGAAAGGGGGTGCTAGCGCTAGCCGTTTGCTAAGCTATGTACAGACAGCACCATCGCTTGCCGAACCACATAGTCAAACCGTTTATATACAACAACTCGTCATCAATATCTCTAAAGTAGAAGTCAAGAACTTTTTTCAAAAACGATAACTAACTCAAACTTTTTTGTGTGTTTATAAAAACTAAAACAAACTTAAATTGAAGTCATATTTCACTTCGTTTACGTCTGTCAAATGAATATTTGCCCAGGAAAATCGTTTAGTTTTACGCAGCAGCACCTAAATGCACCTCGCTTTCTGTGACGTCACCCCTCTTTCACAGCAGTATGTTGAGGAGCGACTCGCGGCGGGAAAGTCCGATATGCCACTTTTTCCCAATACGACGAAGAGAGTGACAAAAGCCAATGTCTTGTGGTGGAAAGACACAAAATATGTGGCTTGCGTCTAAAAAGGGAAAAACCCCGACAAACCTCCATTTAAGAAGCTCGCACAAAGCAGTAGTGAACATTTTTATTGAGACTGGGAAGTAGACACGAGAGTTTGACTCAGTTGACTCAAATATCCTGTGGCGATGAGAGTGGTTATGGCTATCTGATAAAGCAAGATTTAATATTGGGAATTTAACAAAATGAAAAGGAACCGACAACGCCACCCTGGGAATTTCACCCAGGGAGTTCTATTAAACACAAAAGTAATAATTAGGCACACAGGTAAGTTCTACGAGGAAGGAGTAGGAGACGTGGTTCAGAATGTTTAAAATATCAAACCAACTTTTATTCAACATTTAAAAATAAAAGGAACAAACAGACCAACACTTAAAACGGAGCTACTGAGCTCCTTATTCTTGGTGTAGAAACTGAGGCTTACCGATGAGGGGGCCAAACGGGGGAGGAACCAAAGAAAACAAGGAACACCCCACTCACACGTGACACACCTGCAAAGAAAGTGAAGTGCAAAAAAAAAGAAGAAAACAACCACAATCCCGGGTCACAGCACTCGAAGGGGCCCACCACCCGGGACACCGCCACCACCAGCAGCTCTCAGTGATTATAAAAGAAAAGATAAACAGTTGGTTCCTAAAAGTTCCCTAAAATCTGTCACATGTACTGAAATAGCAAGAAAAACAAACAAACAATGCAATTACACACACACACACACACACACACACACACACACACACACACACACACACACACACACACACACACCAAGTTCCCACCAACCACACACACCCATACATGCACGCACGCACACCACTGTAGCTGGACCGGCGACTTGATAGTGTAACGTCTGCTGTCTGAGGGTCAGCAGTGGCGACGTAAGCAAACGAAGAAAAACACAACGAGAACGGAAAAACAACAAGTAAAACCAAGGCGGGACGGAAGCAACATGCACCGTCCACCGTCTGTACGGGGCGGCTAGCACAATCAAGTGCGGGCGAAGCGGCAGTGTTCCTGCACTTATCTTATAGGACCGAGTTTTGGGCCACAGGTCTTGATCACCAAGCGTCCTCCAGGTGAGGAGAACAACGAGGAGGCTCTGCGCAGCTTTGTGCTTGCAGGCGGCTGGAGTGTGCCGGTGAGGTGTTCAGGAAGCACTGTAAAAAGAACGGACAGGCGAGGTACTACGTACCTATGCTAATAAGCCATAATAATTTAAATGCTAAAATGTCTGCACCTGATCCTCTTAAAACTCGGGCACACAAATCGGATGTTCAGTGTCCCATTGACCACAATGGACCACTAAACGAAGCTTTTAAGAAAAATGCGAAATGAAGCAACTGAGAGCTAAAACAACATGCAAACAACGCCACAGTGCAGCTTTTCTCAAACGGGTCAATTTTGAAATCATTTTAATCAACTCTGTCTTCATTGATCAGAAGCTTTTTGCAGATTTGGAATTAAAAACATTTAACTGCAGGAATCATAAAATCGTCTCATCAGTGACGTTTATAGAGCCATTCAAAAATTTAATATGTGCTGAACAGACAAACGGAGGTGTAAGAGGCCTGTGTGACCAGCAGGGGGCAGCAGAGGACCGACAGCCGCAAGTTCCTCCTCAGAGAGGCCTGAGAAGGTTCTGCACCTTCAGCTCCTCCAGGAGGACCTCAGCAAAGTGTCAGAGTTTGTTGGTTTTTTACCTCGGTCGGCAGAGTCACAGTATGAAACTTGTAGCCAGGGGGCGCTGCAGCTCACTCAACACCTACAAGGTTTGAAAAGGAAATTGAGTGGAATTCATCTGGAATGAAAAGAAAAGCACAACTACAGCAGAAAAACTGAACACAAAGACGCACAAAGTTTGAACTACACAAAGATTTTCTTCTTCTGTTGATTCAAATGAATTTGACAGAAATAATATCTGAAAAAATAGAAACCAAATGTTAAATTTCGACATTTAAAAAATGGACAGATTCATTTACACCCAGTAAGATAAGAAGATATTTAGCTCTCAGCCAATTAGAGCTGCTGCTCCTGTGTGTGTGCGTGTGTGTGTGTGTGTGTGTGTGTGTGTGTGTGTGTGTGTGTGTGTGGATGTGGTGGTGTGTGTACCTGAATGTGGGAGTGGGTGTGTTTAAGTACGTCACTGGAAGTAGGCTGCCAATTAGTGCGGCCTCCGAGGCCGCAACCGCCCCACGCCAGCGACGAGCCCAGGGCGGGGGGGCCCGGACACGGCACACCCGCCGCAATGCCGGCCAGGAAGAGGCCCGGAGCAGCAGGCCCCCGGACCGGAGGGCACCCGCCCCACGAGAAGCCAGGGCAAGATGACAGGGAGGCAGATACCCCAAGGAGAAGGGACACCACCCGGGGCGAACAGACAGCAGAGCCCGGCCCCCGGACGGGGGCCCCCCAGGGCAAGCGAGACCGGACTCATCCCCATGACAGGACCCAGCCCCTTCACCCAGCGGGAGGATCGGTACCCAAGGCAGGCCCGGCCACCCAGATGCCCCCCCCCTACGGACCCAGTATGGCGCATCGCCGCAAGTGGCGAGGTCCCCATAGGCCCAGCCGGTCTCGCACCCCAGAGGCACCGGACTGCACAGGGCCCATCCAGAGTGGGAAAGATGCCGGATCCCGCCCCCGCTAGCAGGCCGACCCCACTGTGTGTAGGGGTGTCAGTGTGTGTATATGTGCACTTGCTGGTGTGTTGAACTATGGTGCGTTAAAATGGAGGGGTGGTAAGGCCCTGGGGCAACCACACTGCTGCTGAGCAGGGCGGCGGCCGCAGTGCACGAACCACCCCCCCAGGCCCTAAGTGTCTATAATGCTATTAAGATTGGAGAGGGTCTTAAGGCCAGAAGGCCGGGCAGCGACCACCCAAGACACAAATCCCCCGAAACAGAAGAAAATAAATAAATAAATTAAAAATTTAGGGGAAAAAAAAAAAAAAACACCTATTATGTGACCAGGGGGGACTCCCGGTCAGGGCGCCCCCTCAGCGACATCGGGGCCGGGGACACCACAGGGATCCAGGAGCCAAAGGGGGCCCGCCCCCCACCGCACCGCACCACCCGGGCACACAGGAGCGGTAGCCGGCGAACGCGCAGCCCCACCCCAGGCATGCGACCCCACCGCGTACGATCCAGCGCCAGTCCCCAGACACAGGGACGGACCAGCCCTCCCACCAACAAGGGGGCCCCCAGACCAGAGCCAGTTTCCACTGTGGCCTGTTGGCTCATCTGGTCCAAAGTCTGGATCATCAGTGTCCAGGTTCATGGAATGAGTCAGTGTGCCGCCGTCCTGTGATGTCATGATAGAGAATCACTCTATTTATACTAATGTGCAGAACCACTGGAGTGTGGAGGCAGACAGTTACCATAATCCAAATGAAAAAGCAACAGCAGAAATGCTTTTTCATTTTAAGAACGTGGCTGCATTATTTGACTCATAAAAAAAATTGTTAATAAATAATCCAAACTGCATTTTCATTTTCTTATTCATGACTGCTCATTCTTGTACTTAATTCAAAGTAACGATGGCAAAGTGGTGTCATACCACCATACCTTTTTTTTCTTTTCTTTTCTTTTTAAATAAAAAACATATATGTATATATATATATATATATATATATATATATATATATATATATATATATATATATATATATCTTTATTAAATTCACAAACATTAGAATTTACACATAACAGGAGGCAAATGACACTTGGCGTCATACCGCCATACCCACAGGTGGAGAGCTGCTGACGTCACTTTCCTGCGCCGCGCGCTTACTTTGAGATTGCGATTTCGTTTTCCAGTTGTGGTAACTCTTGTGCAGGGCAGGACCACGAAAATTAAAAAGCAATGCCCTCAGTTTTCTTTTTGATTGTGTCATAAAAGGTGCGACACGAATAAGAAAATGAAAATGCATATAGGAATATTTATTAATGATTTTAATTATGAGTCAAATAATGCAGTTTTGTTCTTAAAATGAAAAAGCATTCTGCTATTGCTTTTTCATTTTTGAATTTTACATTTCATATTGAATTTTGGTAACTCTTTGCTGGTGCATGTTTTGAAAATTAAATCTCAAATGTGTTTTCCTTCATTTGAATTAAGTACAAGAATGAGCAGTCTTGAGGGGGGCGCTAGTGAGATGCGAGCAGAGTAGACGTGTTTTTTAGAGCTCCTCACAGCATGCCAAATCTTACTATTTAAAATCGCTTTTTTGAACACTTGACTCGATTTCTTTCTGACAGACTTTATTTCGTGTTTACACCACCGCTGAGTGGTAAGCAAAAATGTCCGGTAAAAATGCTCGAAGTGGAAAGGGAGCCAGCCGCCCGTCGTCGCTAGCCGACACTCCAGCTAGTGCCAGTCGCGACCAAGCTAGCAAGAATTCGCCGGGCAAGTCGTCAGCTGAAGAGGACGACGAGCTTCCACTTGCTTGGCATAAAATGTCAAACATGCTTTTGCAGTCCTTTAACGAGCGGTTTGACAAGTTTGAGCAGAGTTTTCAGAACATTCTGGCTGCCCAGCGGGAGCTAACCGAGAGGCTGACTACCACCGAGTGCCAGGCTGCGGATCATGAGCAACGTATTTGCGCGGTGGAAACTTCCGTCACTGAACTGCAGTTAGAGAACAAGAAGCTACGGGCCAAGCTTTCCGATCTCGAAGGGAGATCCAGGCGCAACAACATAAGAATTCTTGGCATCCCAGAGGGTGAAGAGAAGGGGAGGCCGACTGAGTTCGTGTCCGACCTGATCCCCAAGCTGCTGGGCGACAACAACTTCACCAAGCCGGTCGTTATCGATAGAGCGCACCGTATACAACAGCCCAAACCACCGGAAGGCTCCAAACCCCGCATGATAATCGCACAGGTGCATCTAACACAGGAGAAGGAAAAGATCCTGCGGCTCGGGAGGCAGTGCTCCATGGAATACGAAGGTAACCGAATCCTAATCTTTCCCGTCTACACCGCGGAGGTGATGGAACAACGGCGAAACTTCCGTGAGGTGCTGCAGCTGCTCAGAGAGAAGGAGATCCGCCACTCGCTGCGCTTCCCGGCCAGACTGCACATTCATCACCAAGGGCAAGTAAAAACATTCAACGACCCGGACGAAGCTAAGACTTTTATCAACCAAAAACTCTGAGAGCTCTCTTTTCTGTTGGTGAATAGAGTCTAAACATGTTCTGAGCAAAATTATACTTACGCGTTTTGTTTTTTTTTTTGTTTTGTTTTTGTTTTTCAAAAGCTAAATTCATATCTCTAGTGTGCTGATGAGGGGCGGTTGGATGGAGTTGTTCTGCTTTTTTCTTTTGACCCGCGTTCCCAGCTTAGGATGAGGGTAACTATGCTTCGTTTGGGGAAGCTTTGGGTGGGGGGCTTGTTGGGGTGTTTAATTGTTCATGTTATTATTTTTTTTTTCTGTTTGGGGCTGGCTGCCAGACTAATTGTTAAGTTTGTATCTCATTGTAATGCAACAGGTACCATGCGTGAATAAAATTTATTTAGTGCATGTCCTTGGTCTCTTGGAACGTACGTGGTTTAGGTCACCCAGTTAAACGAGGCAAAGTGTTTTCACATCTAAAATCACTGAAATCTGACATTATGTTTTTGCAAGAAACACACGTTAAAGCCACTCAGCATCGGAGACTCAGGGCCAACTGGATTTCACAGGTCTATCAGTCACCGTTCACATCAAAAGCCCGAGGCGTTGCCATTCTCTTTCGAAAGACTGTGCCCTTTCGGTTTCAATCATCGACAACTGACCCAAATGGCAGGTTTATAATTGTAACTGGGCATATAAATTCTTTTCCTATCACACTACTGAATATTTATGGGCCAAACACAGACGATCCAGCTTTTTTTCGAAAGGTGTTTGATCTGATCCCCGATGATGACTCAAGCCACATAGTAATTGGGGGTGACTTTAATTGTTACCTAGACCCCTATTTGGATAGGCTGTCTTCTGCCCCTCCCCTCCCAATATTCTTGCCTTACAAACCATCAACAATTTGATGAAAACAAAAAAGGTGGTGGATATTTGGAGATTGCAGCACCCATATGATCAGGATTACTCTTTTTATTCACATGTTCACAGATCATACACACGGATAGACTATTTTTTAGTCGATTCCAGATTGATTTCTAACGTAACTCACACTAAATACCACAACATAATAATATCTGATCACAGCCCCGTTAATATTAACCTTAAAATGTGCTTGCCTAGGCAAGCCTACAGTTGGCGTTTTAATCCCTATCTCCTTGAGAATCAGACTTTTAAAACATATATTACCACACATATATCACAGTTCCTTGAGACCAATGACAACGGGGAGGTGAACGATACAATACTGTGGGAAACTCTCAAAGTGTATATTAGAGGGCAAATTATTTCTTTTGAAGCAACTCTGATAAAGACTAAGCGTGGTAGATTGGAAGAGATCGAAAAAGAGCTTCAGACCGCTGAACAGGTCTATAGAAATTCGCGACTTCAATCAGATCACAATACAATTCTTAAATTAAAGTACGAATATAATACAATTCTTGGAGATCAAACAGGCAACCTAGTATTAAAACTTAAACGGAAGCACTTTGAGCTCGGTGACAAGCCGCAGAAGCTGTTGGCAAGACAGTTAAAAGGAGAACAAGCAAAGCGGGCTATTCATAAAATAAAATCTAAATCTGGGGAGATGCTTACAGACTTAAAGGACATCAATAATCGTTTTAGAGAATTTTACTCAGATATTTACACATCCAAATCAACAGCGACACAGGAAGACTTTGAGCAATTTTTTGATTCACTTCACTTTCCAAAGCTGGACACAGCATTTAGGGAGAGTCTGGACTCTGATTTCTCACTCTCTGAGCTACAGGATGCCATTAGGGCATTCCCCACTGGTAAAGCGGCGGGCCCAGATGGGTTTGGGCCAGAGTTTTACAAGGCTTTTCTTGGGGACCTGTCACCCTTTCTTTTAAGAATGATCCAAGACACGTTTAAAAACAAACAGCTTCCACCCTCTCTCAGTGAAGCAAATATTTGTGTTTTACTAAAAAAGGACAAGGACGACACAGACCCAGGCAGCTATAGGCCTATTGCCTTATTAAACTATGATCTGAAAATAATTACAAAAGTTTTAGCTAACCGACTCGGAAGGAATGTAGCAAGTATAATTCATCCAGATCAAACGGGATTCATTCCGGACAGATACTCCTTCTGCAATGTCCGCAAAATTCTTAATATTATGTATGCAGACTATGGCAAAAAGGACAGAGCAGCTATATTGTCTTTAGATGCTCGCAAGGCGTTTGATATGATAGAATGGCCTTATCTATTTGCGACACTTAAGAAATTTGGGTACGGTGACACTTTCATAGAGTGGACCAAAATACTATACAGCAAACCAAAATCTTCCATCCTAACGAATGGGGACAGGTCCAGTCCATTCACCCTGCAGCGGGGCGTCCGCCAGGGGGACCCATTGTCCCCCCTGCTGTTCAATATAGCGCTGGAGCCGCTGGCTATCGGTATCAGAGGACATCCACACATTAAAGGTATTGAGTCTGGGAGTACCGAGACCCGTGTGACCCTTTATGCGGACGACCTCCTTGTCTGTTTAGTTAATCCAGTGGTCTCCATTCCAGTCTTGTTAGAATATATAAATGCCTTCGGGAGCATCTCTGGCTACACCATAAATTGGGGGAAGAGTGAGTTCATGCCCCTAACTGACCAACTCACTGATGACTTTCTGACAAGTCTGCCTTTTAGAGTGACAAAGGAGTGTTTCACCTATTTAGGACTTAAACTGACCAAAAGCCCTAGGCATCTCTTTAAATTTAATTTTGCAGAATCCATAGATAAACTTAAAACAAATATTGAAGCTTGGAGAATATTGCCCCTATCTATGATTGGCCGGGTAAAGGCAATCAAAATGGTGAGCCTACCCAGGTTTCTATATCTTTTCCAGAATTTGCCTATATACCTAAATGCATCTTTTTTTAAGAAACTTGACTCTGTCATATTGCCCTTTGTGTGGGGTTACAAATCTCACAGGATATCCAAGGCTCACCTTCAAAAGTCTTCCAAAAATGGTGGTCTTGGACTACCGGTTTTTAAACACAGCACAGAAGTGATAAAGCTGAGGAGAATCCTTTGTGGCTAAAGTTGGAGGCTGCTGCTGCGGTCAATACGTCATCACTTCCTGCCCTTTTGTTTTCTGATCCCGCCCCGGTAGCCAAACTAATTAACCATAACTTTTTTGTGAAGAACTCTTTACGTATCCTAAAGCAAATAAAAGCAGCTTACCAGGTTCCTAGTGTCTCCATACATGCACCTATATGTCAAAATCATTCATTCCTGCCTGCTCGACTGGATGGGGTGTTTGCGGCCTGGAGAGAGAAGGGTATTAAAACATTCTCAGATCTGTACATTAACAGCCAATTGGCATCATTTTCTCAGTTAAGCAACAAATTTAATCTTCCAAACTCTCACTTTTTTCGATACCTCCAAATCAGACACTATGTCAAGGAGAATTGGCCACATTTAGATTCTACCCCCACCACCAGTCCTTTCCTTGCTCCAGACTCCAAACAGTTCATTTCAAAATTTGTGGGTTCATTTTCTAAGTCAGCTTCCTCTGATTCTATTAGGGAAGCCTGGTCCAAAGACTTGAACTCTGAAATATCAGTAGAACTTTGGGAAGAGGCACTGCAACAAGTCCATCGTTGTTCTATTAACTCACGTCACAGGTTGATTCAGTTCAAGGTGATGCACCGGTTGCACTACTCCAAAGCAAAACTAAACCGTATTTTTCCATCTGTGTCTTCTGTATGTGATGAATGTCAAATTGCTGAGGGCTCATTAGCGCATCTTTTTTGGTTTTGTCCTAAGCTGCACAATTTCTGGTCAGCTATATTCGAACGGATGTCGAAAGCCTACTCCAGAGTCATTCGGCCTAATCATGACCTGGCCATCCTTGGATGCTCGACTGTGACTTCTGATCTTCCACGTGACACTCAGGTCGCTCTGCACCTAGGGATGGTGGTGGCAAAGAAGCTTGTTCTCCTAACTTGGAAGTCCACCACTCCTCCTACCTTCACTCACTGGCTCAGCGAGATGCTTTCAGTTATTCGAATGGAAAGACTGCGCCTGCACAAACCCAATGAACAGAACAGATTTGAGAGAATCTGGGCACCCTTCCTGGCCAAGTGTCAGGTGTGATACCTGACACAAACTTTCATATGGTACTTGCTTTAGTTTTACAACTGCAACTATGTTTCCTTTTTTGAATGTAAGATGTCGAATCATTACAGTCTGGCAGCCCCTTTTCTTTTTCTTTTCTTTGTTTTTCCTGCTTTTCTTCTGTTTTCCTGTAAGTTTTGTAAAGTTAAGAACTGTAAATAAAATACATATATATATATAAAAATGAAAATGAAAATGCAGATTGAATGACTTATTAACCATTTTAATTATGAGTCAAATAATGCAGCTTCGTTCTTAAAATGAAAAAGCATTTCTGTTATTATATTATTATTTTAATTTGGATTATGGTAACTGCTTCCATATATAACAAATACATCCATAAATATATACAATGTGAGAATTGTTTCTTGCAAGAGCTGTACTTCAACCCATGACCATCGATAAAAGTGTACACATCTAATCGTAAACAATCTGCTGCAACCTGAATTTCCACTTCTGTGTCTATAAATCAGTCACAGCTTGACTGATGGCTCTGAAGAAGCACTTTCCATCAGCCTCTACATTCTCATTTGTACACGGCGAACCTAATGGGCCTTTGCAATCAGAAATTGGAAAACTCGCACGGTCCAAATGAATCTTCAAGTTTTTGCAAAGGTCTAAACAAACATCAACATCAAGGGGAGAGAAGTTACACTCTTCATTGGTCACAGCACTGACAAACTCTACGTCAGAATTATCCATGTCAAAGTGAGGAGTTTTGCTCTTCTGAAGTGACTCACTGTTGCCAGCTGGTGCTGGAATTTTAAACCGTGACCAGTTACGCCTTGATGAAAAGAACCATGCAGAACCTTGGCTAATCTAATACCAGTGCCATGATCTGCCACTGCATCTTCACTAGTACTAACTGATGATGGATCACAAATCACATGTGCGAGGCGTAGAACGAGCGGAGCAGTCAGAGGCAACAGAAGAAGAAAGAAAAGCCTCCTTAGCTTAGTTGATCTTCTGTGTTGCCTCCTGGACGGTGCTGGCCTCCTCTGGCTTGGTGCTGGCAACCACGGCAGCCACAGGAACCACGGGCACAGCTCTGGTCATCTGTGGTGTCGCCTCCACCTGATTAAAATAAGAAAGATGTGATTTTATGCCAATAAACATAGAAAGGAAAACACTAAGCTTTACACGATCACGATTTTTGTGCCGATCACCGATCAGTGAGTTTAAATAAACCGATCACCGATCACCGATCCAATCACGTTAGGGGCAATAAATACTTGTTTCTGTACACCCCTTGCCTTCTCACGAGCACCGTCTAAAGTTGTTTGCTTTAGCATCCGTTTCAGAGTTTGCTTTTCTTTTTCTTTCTCCGCGTGTTTCTTAAACTCGACATGCTCCTCCGTGTGTATCTTTTCCAAGCGCCTGATTAAATTTGTGGTGTTGAAATTTTTTGCCAAAGTTCCCCCGCGAGGTACTGTAGCGTTGCATATATTGCAGATTCAAAGAAACTTTATTGTCCGTCACATAGCGACAGTAATCAAAACAGGAAGAGGCACGAAGATGAAAATGAAGGTTTTTGAATCATGAATCATTAGCTCTCGGATACAAACAAATAAACATGTCGATGCTGTGAAACTACTTTGGAGGAAATGAGACAGATTAAAAAAGTTTCAACACGACCATGATGTCATTGATCGGTGATTCATGACATGACGCCCGATCATGAACGTTTCAAAAAATGCCAAATATCGGCCGATCCGATACAGCCGATAAGATCGGTGTAAAGCCTAGAAAACACACACAGGTGATGAAGTGGAAATGAATAAGTACAAACCTGCTGCACTGCTGTGACATTGCTGGAGGCAGACTCAGTCATGTGGACAGTTGAACGTGTTGCCCACACCTGCAAATACAAGGACACAAAGTATCGTTTAAAGAACTGCATTTATTGTCCTATCACAAAGATGCACACAATGAAATACACATATCCCAAATACCAACATGTCACTTGTTTGTTTTGGTTTTTAAGGCAACGCGTGCTGATCGACGTCTCAGGCTGGACATCTGGAAGAACATAAAGAAATTAATTCATAAACAAAGTAACACACTAATTAAACTGTACATGTACTGTACATATGTGATCTTGTGTTGATAATAGGGGTGGGGCGATACGGCTAACCCACGATTCGATACTGTGACGATATTTGGCCCACGATAATGACAACATCACGACACACGATATCTTCGATATCTTCGAAATTTTGCAGACGATATTGTCATAACCCGGCTCAAGAGGTATGACAATAACGGAAGGGACACTGCAGATTGCGATTAATCAAAAGGTTTATTATAACAAAATAGATAATTGTAAGCAAAATAACGAAATATATGGTGTGTGTTTGTCAGTATTCATCAGTAATGTAAGTGTGGATGAGTGAATAATAGGATGTGGGGTGTTGTCAGGTGCAAAACAGAACAAAAGAAGCTGAGAGTCAGCCAGACGTCCATGGCTGCTGGATGGAGAATGGGGAAGAGACCGAGCGGCACACGCAGTCGGCCTTTTATCCTGCGGGGGGCATCGGCACAGGTGTCCTAATCGGAAGATGCCACTCCCACATCCACCGCTACCTAGAAATGGGAAAACAGCTGGGAGCCACAACAAGTTATATAGAGACAGGGTCGTCACAATATGTGACTGAAAAAGAAAAAAATACCCATAAAAAGGAAAATGCCTGTGATCTTGCATTTATTCCAAAACTTTGTATAATGTACAAACAAACGTGCACTGCACAAGCAAACATATCAAAGTGCATGAACATTAATAACTTTCATGTAAACAAGGACAGTGCTTGCTGGTAATGTAAAGTCAGTAGCAACTTGTCTTATCTCAACTTGGGGACTTGGGATATACAAACCGACGGGAAGATGAAAGAGGGAAAAAAATCCTTTCACTGCCCCGATTCTGAAAATCAATAAAAAATGATGCAGACAAAATAAATAAATAAATAACCGCGTCCCCAAAATATACAGGACAAAGTGAAGTGCGTCCCCCATCAGTTCATTACGGGACAGGCTTTTTAGTTGCCAAATATGGGACAATCGCGTATTTTACGGGAGGGTTGGCAACCCTATCTAGACCACAGATGGAAATTAAATGAGGTTTTGTCATTTTCCATAAAAATCGGGACAAATTGTGTCCCGGGAGAGATTTTATCTTTCCCGGGACAGGTAGTGAAAAAAGAGAACAATTATGGGAAAAACGGGACGGGTGATAGCGAACGAGGCAGCTCTGCAGATTCGTAGTGTTGCCATTGTATTTTACCTTCGCAAAACAGTTGTTGCGTCTCGTAAAAGCCAAAGTGGGTCTACACTTTAGAGTGGTAACTTGCGGGTGGGTCTTTGATTTGTTTTCCGTTGTTGGTATTTTCCGCCGTTCTTGCATGTGCTCTTCCGTTGTTAACTCGTCTTATTCACCGGCCGCTGCTTTCGCCTACTTGACTCTTACGGGATTAGCGCCCCCACAAACAGGACAGGAGAGATTAATAGTTGACGGTGACAACGGGGTAAATCCATAATGTGTGTTGAAATAAAATATTGATATTTGCCGTCAGTGTATCGATTATTTATTGCGAAAGAAAGCACAACAATGTATTGGAATATAGATTTTTTTTTCACCCACCCCTAGTTGATAAGTGTATGAATAATCGTGTGAATGATGACTCCACGACGGTCTCCATGTGGTCCAGCAGCACAGCCTCACTGAACCACAAAGGATTGGACGGGATGTCTGTGTAAAATGCAGTCTCAACAGCTGTTGGTACCGTCTATAAAAAAAAAGAGGAGAGGAAATCAGAGTCAACTTAGGATAAGTGTTCATTTTCAAAATAAAAAGTTGCACTGTTTGACAAATACACGATTGGGGGGAAAAAAAAAAAAAAAGGGATGAACAGGTTACCTCAACCTCCTGTCCAACAAGAGTCCATTCAGGAGCAGGTCCATACACTGGCATGTGGACAGGACCTGTCACAACCACTCTGGGAGACACCCTGGGCGATGATTGGTTGTGGCACAACACCCCTGGCCTAGGTGAAGGGGGTGCGAGCTGATGGAGCACTGCAGCATGCAGACGCTCCACCAAAATCAGTCCTGAGGTGCACCTAAACAGAAAACAACATGTTAACACATATTTGTCATATCAAATGAAGAGCAAGTAAGGCTGAAGAAGGCAAAACTTACACCATCATAACACCACCATGTACAGCTGACGAAGGGGGAGGTGATTGACCATATACACAAATGTTAAACCTGGAAGAAGTGTCACATAATCAATTATGTAATCACACAATTCGAAGAAATATCTGTTAGCACAGTGTCACTGAAGAGAAAAAAATACAACAAAAATGTGTATTTTACACACCCATGCGTGCAGCAACACGATAATATACTTGACGTAGCGCCGACCCATACCTTCTTGTTGCTGGCCCCGTTTTTGCTCCAGGCGTCGTTTCATGGCCAGAGAGCGACGGAATGCCTTGGTGTTCGGCATCTGAACAATGAAATGAAAGATTGCGTCATTTTCAATGAAAGACAATGATAACACAAGTTTACAGAAAAAAGTGATGTTTTCTCACACACGACATCAAAACACAGAAAGGTTTCTGTACCTTTGCAGCTGGAGACGATGAGCTTAAATCAAAAAAGCAAAAGAAAATGTGTAGGTGTACTCTTGGACCCTAACCCTAATGCCATACAAGTCTATGGGGTGAAATTTCAACTTTGTCCTACAGATATGGGGCCACTTGCTTTTTCATCAGGAGCCCCCAAGAAGCACCCACGCCAAATTTGGGGCTTCTAGTACTTGAGGAACCCCAAAACCCTAACCCTAATTTCAGCTAACCCTAACCCTAACCCTAGTTTCAGCCTTATCGTTAACCCTAATTCAATGCAAGTCTATGGGGTGAAATTTCAACTTTGTCCTAGAGACATGGGGCCACTTGCTTTTTCATCAGGAGCCCCCAAGAAGCGCCCACGCCAAATTTGGGGCTTCTAGTCCTTGAGGAACCCCGAAACCCTAACCCTAATTTCAGCTAACCCTAACCCTAGTTTCAGCCTTATCGTTAACCCTAATTCAATGCAAGTCTATGGGGTGAATTTTCAACTTTGTCCTAGAGACATGGGGCCACTTGCTTTTTCATCAGGAGCCCCCAAGAAGCGCCCACGCTAGATTTGGGGCTTCTAGCCAATGAGGAAAAATTTGGAGCGGACACAACAGGGTTACAGCTGAGAAAGGACTGTTGCCACTCACTAGACCAAACAAATGGTTTCAATGGACTGGTTAATTCTTCTCTCGTGGCCGGCAGCTCCACTGCCTTAGTGCTGGAGATGCCCGCTCAGGGGCGCCGCCAGGAATTTTGGGCCCCCTTCAAAAATACAAAAACAAATGGGCCTCCTTTGCGCAGCGCTTGTCAAAAGCTTAACATCACTCTAAAAATACAGTATAGTTCAATAATAGTGCTTGAGTCCATCTTTAACAGTATCAATGTATTTTTATTGTGAATTCTCCACAAAGCAAACTCTTAAACATTTATGAATGATTCATGAAAAAGATACTTGATGTCTCTCGGACAAAGTTGAGCTTTGACCTTCATAGACTTGCACTGCATTAGGGTTTAGCGATAAGGCTGGAATTAGAGTGAGGGTTTTGGGGTTCCTCATGGGCTAGAAGCCCCAAATTTGGTGTGGGTGTGTCCAGGAGGATCCTGATGAACCTGAAAGTGGCCCCATGTCCCTTAGGACAAATTTGACCTTTGACCTCCATAGACTTGCATTGAATTAGGGTTAACGATAAGGCTGAAACTAGGGTTAGCTGAAATTAGGGTGAGGGTTTCGGGGTTCCTCAAAAACTAGAAGCCCCAAATTTGGCGTGTGCGCTTCTTGGGGGCTCCTGATGAAAAAGCAAGTGGCCCCATGTCTCTAGGACAAAGTTGACCTTTGACCCTCATAGACTTGTATGGCATTAGGGTTATCGATAAGCGATACAAACCTGGTGAGTTTAAGACTTAATGACTCTACGTACATGAATGTATGGGGTACCCCGTCCTTACCTTGTTCCAACCTTCCCTCCACAAACCTGGCTGTCCAGTGCAGAAGTCAAAGTGAGAGAGAGAACAAAGAAGGAGGAGGGCCTGTGACGCCGCTGCTGATTGGCTCGTTGGTCGGTTGAATGAGCCAATTCTAGAGCTCCCCTCGGTGTCCACACACTGCAAAATATATCTAAGAAATAACAAACAAACAAAGCATCCACCCCCCCTACGCCCACTCCCCCCCAAAAAAAAATAATTCAGCAAACAGAATTAATATTGTCAACAACTATTTATTCACTTAAATTGCTGACAGTGCCTTCACTGCCTTGTAATAAAAACGTCACTAAGGCATTGCATCTTAAAACAATCTCAAGCAATCATTTCTAGAATGCAAGTGATGTTGTGTTGTTACAATATTCACCGTCATCATTATTGAACATTGATTCAGATTCCCTGACACTCAGTTACAAACAAAAAAAGAACAGTATGGGGACAGCATATAGTGTTGTGTTCCTATCACCACTGATAACATGTTTGTTCCAACAGACTCCCACCCACCCTCAAGTTACAACTACCAGGGGAGTGTATCACTACCTATGCCTAGTACACAGCTCTACTCCCCAATAAAATCTTTCCATTCTTTCCATCTTTCCATTCTGCCTTTCCATTCTTTTTTGTATGAGGCTGTGGTGTCTCGCTCATGGATAGTGTCCTGTAGCACTTCTGTCTGAATGACAGAGAGAAGGGTTGCCACACACTTGGATATGTGAGGTGCAGGGCATAGTAGTAACCCATCAGATGAAGCAGACCGTCACTCAAGTCTTCCTTGGCAAGCGTGGTGGCGGGAGTGGCTCCAAGACAGATGAGACAGCGGGTCCCATCAAACAGCAACACAGAGGTGCAGAAAGACCTCTTCCGCGAGTACATTGTGGGATCTTCTGTTGGCTAAAGAAAAAGAAGAAGGAAACGCCACATCCATGCATGGAACTATGAAGTGTTGAATGTGAGAAAATGCGAACAAACTTTCACCTGAATGACATGAAGCAGTGCCTCACTGGCATGTCCCAGCTTCTTCGGTGGTGGACTTGGTGAAGGAAAGAGTGTGGGGAGTGTCCTGAGCAGCGCGATGGAATATTCCACTGGAATAGAACAAATCAACTTTGAGTTCAAAGTTAGTCTTCCTAAAAATTAGTCTTATTAGGTTTGTGTTGATCACAAAAAAATTTTTATTTTTTCAGCATGAAGAGTATTACCATTCTGCATCTATTCATTCAGCGCAACATAAACCATCCTATGTCCAAGGAAACAGCTACACAGTCAATTAGAGACACAGCAAAATGACTCACCTACATCCAGCGTTATGCGTGGCTTCATCACTTCATTTTTTTTTCCAAACACCATAAAATTACACATTGGTGCAGAAGTCTTCCCATCTCTTTTTTTAGTTCATCAATGAATTTTCTGTTGCCCTTATCCAGAATGCGCCGCAGCTCATTCATCACCTATAATGCAAGTCAATGTTAAAATCTGCAAAAATGCTTGCTTTTCATCATAAACCAAAACAAGTTAATCACTTACACGATAAAGATCCTTGACACATGGATATGCATCCAGGATCTTTGTTGGCCTTGTCCTGTTCTTTCAGAACATCACTATCAATGAAGGATCTTCTTGCTTGAAACTGCAGGTCAAGAATTTGGGAGACAGCATCTTGGTTGGGTTTTGGTTTCTTGTACAGCTCCTGCAGGGTCTGATAATGTCTGGCCTCTGCTGTCAGACCATCTTTGGCTGATGAAATGGAGGAAACAAATCAGTAAATCAGTCAAATGGATGAAATTGTTTGGAGCATCAAAATATATCAAATGACAATTCAAATGTAAAAATGCCTGTGATATATCATGATATCCAAAACTATCACAACATTGCCTAGCTTTCATACATTATCATTATTATTAAAATGGACATGTTTCTACTTATGTGAAGTGTGGCCATTATCAGAACTGTGCCCTGGTGTGTGACACAAAATAATTGTTGATCCACCAATTGAGTCTGCATCATGATCTTCTTGGTCACTTGCTGAGAAGTCAATGCAATGCCTTTTCTTCTTGTGGCCCCTCTCTGGTGAATCTCTTGTGAAGATTCTTGTAAGTGCTCGCCTGTGGTAAATTAAATTTCACTCATTGAAAGAACAAATAAAGATGGAAAGTGAACATGCACAGATAAAAAAAGTATCAGCCAAAAATAACCACACGCTTCAAAATCTAAGTGCGCAAAATAATATAATCACTTACATGTTTCATTGTTTTGTCTTAATCCTTCAGCATGGGATAATACTCCACTAGTCTTTTAGCCATTGCAGTGACTTCATGCTTAGAAGGGTACCGGACCCCCTCTCCTTGCTGACTGGCTCTCAAGATAGAAATCATGCTGGTGACAGTGTTTCTCACCAGCCTGCATCTCAGCTCTTTGAACATGACACATTTCCCCTCACTGGCAGGGCGGGCCATCTGGAAGTAGTGCTTACGAGCTTGCTCCAACTCACTGTCTGTATAGAGGGTGGGCAAACTTTTTTAGCAACGGGCCACATGACAGACCTGCATCGAGTTGGCGGGCCACGGAAGGGGGGGTTGTAGGTAGGTACAGAATTAGTCCGGGTGCAGAATCGTTCTGGGCGTAGTGACTGCCCGATACGGCAACTCCATTAGGACATACCTCTACATCGCGGTCGAACGTGATATATGGATAGATCACGGTCAAAACGCTATTTCGCGGGTGATAAATAGAGAGATAGTGTGTGTTGAATACATACATTCGTATATATATGTATATATGTATATATGTATATATATATATATATATATATATATATATATGTATACATAAATATATGTATATATGTATATATATATATAATATATATATATATATATATATATATATATATATATATATATATATATATATATATATATATATATATATATACATATATATATATATATATATATATATATACATATATATATACATATATATATATATATATACATATATATATACATATATATATATATATATACGTATATATATATATATATGTGAAGAGAGAGAGAGAGAGAGAGAGAGAGAATTTCGTGTATACAACATAATACAAACAAAGTACTGTAAATACGGCAGGGATTGACAGAAAAAAAAAGATAACCTTAATCAACCGATGTAGTTTGTCCTAATAGAGTTGCCGTATGTGACGTTGTTGGCATTCACCCACTGGACAGAGGCGACTGCCAATTACGTCACATACGGCAACTCTATAAACGTACCGCGATCTATCCATATATCACGTTCGAACGCGATGTAGAGGTATGTCCCAATGGAGTTGCCGTATCGGCAGTCACTTCCGCCGGAACGATTCTGCACCCAGACTAATTCTGTACCTACACCTCGTTGACGGGGGGAAGCACGCTATCGCTATCGCGCTACACTAACTCGGCAAAGTTACGTGCCGACAAAGTTTCGTTGGGGGGTGCGGTGTTGGGGGGTTATGACTGGCTTCACGCGGGTCGGACAGAGACACGCAGCGGGCCGGGGTTTGCCCATGTCTAGTATAGACAACATATTGTGGAGGAGCAGGGAGCTGTAGGGTCCTCTTTGGGCTGCTTTTCACCAAAGGAGTGGATGTCTGAGGACAGATTGGAGATGTTCCTCCTGGTGAAGACACAGTTCCTGGCTTCATTCGGGGCAGCCTTGTCTGGTACGGTGGAATTCTCAGCCGAGAGGAAACCAGATCCAGAACATTATGAACAAGAGAGAAACAATAGACACAATTAGGAAAAAAGAAAAAAAAAGTGTTATGCTAGATGTTTTCAGAGCAAAGTAGGTAACCAATCACATCTACACTAATAAGGGCCCAAATCCGTTTCCTCCTGAGAAAGTGTTCTGGTCCAGGAAAAAGGTCTCTCAAATCATCACGACTGAGGGTGTGGAGCAAGACTTCATCGATGTTGGCAGCTATAAAGACAGTCCAATCATTAACAAACCTACATTTTTTAACTGATGAATTTAATTCAACTTGACAAGTCAAACCAAGTTTGTTTTGTGCCAATTTCTGTTATCAGAATTAATTGTAAATGCAATTCAGTTTAGACATTTTGTCTCAAATTTGTAAAATACTTCTTTTTGAAATCAGTGTCAGCATACAGTTATTTTAATTACTTAGCGGACAAATCACAGTAATGGAAATTTTTTCATACCTACACATGAAATACCATTTAAAATTGATACTGTGACATCATCCAGCTCATCCATTATTGGCCCCGGTTTGGATGTCCATTTAATTTCTCCTCAATCTGGCAGGGGAAAAAAATCATCATATTAAGGTCACAATTAGGACAAGCTGGCCTTCCGACTCAAGTTTTTTTACAATGCCCATCTGCCATGGATCCCAAAGTTGAATGATAACCTTAGACAGCTCAACGGATTGCTAGTCATACAGACAACAATCAAAATTGGAGTGAAACTTGTAACCACAATGCCTGCAACATGGTGGTACTTATGGTAATAATCATCAAATACCAGTGTTCTTTGTGACAAAATGACAACATCTGATAGGATTGTGCCACCTTGAACTGCAATCAACTTAAATTTTGATAAAAACAAGCAAATTGTACCTAAACTACATCTTCAATCAATCCAATTTGAGCACCCTCTACCCCATAAACTGAAGATACTGCAATACAAACTTGGTAGTATAGTATTTCGTCATGCAACATATAACTAGGAATGATAATTGCTTGTTCACATGACTAGAATTGCAGTACATCAATCCAATACAAAATACACACTTGTGACACTTGTCATCAAGCTCATAAATCCATCGAGTCGAGATGAGCACGTGCACGGAGTCGGACTCCGTGAGTTCACATAAACAGAGCATTGCGTTTGCATAAATTATGCACGGCTATCGAGCTAGAAGCCGAGTCCGATTTGGTGCACACAACCACACTATAATGCCTCTCAATGTCCTAACCCATGCCACGCAACACAAACGTGAAGAACCGATTTGAGTTTCTCACGGGACCAGCAGTGAAGTCACAACCCTGAGGATTTTCTGAGTCAACATGCTGATCATCAGGTAACGTAATGTTGGCTTCCTTGACGACATTAGACAACTCCCTGTTTATATTTTATCCATATTTTAGTACAAAGCCTCCTTGTTTTCTGATCTGCTCCTGTTTGACTTGTTCAGTTTTTGTTTTGACATTATGTTTGTTAGTATTTATTTCAAATTAACAAGAAGTACCGGTAAATATATAATATAACACTTGCGTCGAACAAAGCATAACTAACTGTACATATCATATCTACAGGAAGGAGCTGGTACATTAAGTGAGAATATTCAAGAATATTAAGAGAAGATATATTCAAGGTTGTCCTGAGGTCAACTGTACCAACCATTGACAGAGCTTATGGAGCAATTTGATGTTATTGTACAGTAAAAATGGAATATTGGAGCTGTCGCAAAACAAAACAAAAAGCCAACTTTAAGGCTTATTATCTCCAAAATGATACAGTGATCAATCACATTTAGAAATCAAATGTTTCTAAATGTCAAGTCAGTAATGTCAAGTCAGTGCTTGATGTGTCATTAACGGCGTCAGTAATGGGGCATCGGCGGGTTTCGGGCGGAATCGCCAGGCGTTGGGAAGCGTCGGCAGGTGTCGGGGGCTCGTGGCCAGGTGGCGGACGTCACGGCAGGCAGTGGCCAGGTGGGCTAAGTCCCGCAAACGCTGCTTACAGCTTTAATTTTGTATTGCTTTGATAACATTGTTTAAGTTGAGTTTAAATTTACACTATTTTTTTTTCTTAGCTGCTAATTGTTCAAAAATGCTGATGTTAAAAGTGTGTTTGCACAGTAAATGTTATGGCACTTTAATTCAAATGGCAGTACATTTAAAATAACTGGCCGTCAAGTTCCAGGAACTGACAAACTGCACTGAGTTGAGTGAGATTCTCCAAAGGAACTCCAGTATAAATGTGGACTTTACATTCTAGTCCCCTGTGAAGAAAAACCCAAAAGTGAACGTTTTTGTGCCTCACCCTTTCTAACTGGGACATTTGCAAGGGAACGCAGACTGGTTATGCTGCTCCCTGATAAAAGAAAAATGTTTCTGCTGTTACCTCAGAAATTGCCTGTTATTATTGTGGCTCAGGATTTTATTTTTCATAAGGAACAGGATAACAGTAATGCCCTGGCATTGGCAATAAGCTTTAATTTTGTATTTGCATTTTTTTTTACTTTAGATTTACATTAAAAATGTTTCTGTGTAAAGTGCTGATGTTAAGTGTTTGCACGATAAATGTTATGGTGCTTTTGTTTATATGGCAGAACATTTAAATTAAAGTGTATGAAAGACTTCTTTTAAATTCATTATTGGCTTTTGCGTATACGACGTGATTAATCGTGATTGATCAGGTAAATCATGCGATTAATTGCGATTCAAATTTTTAATCGTTGCCCAGCCCCAGTAAAAACATTTTTCTGGTGCCAGCATTTCGTGAGGCAGAAGTTGATTCATACTTCAGTGCCTTGGAGCGAATAGCTTCGCCACTCAACTGGCCAAGAGACATGTGGCCTGTCCTTCTCCAATGCAAGCGGGTGGGAAAAGCACAGGAGTTGGTGTCTGCTCTTTTCTTAGAAGACAGCCTGCAATATGATGTTGTAAAGGAAACAATTTTTCCTGCTTATGAGCTTGTTCCTGTGCCCTACCGGCAAAAATTTAGGAACCATAGAAAATCTAGTGGTCAAACCTTTGTCGAGTTTGCATGGGAGAAAAGCAACCTCTTTGATAAATGGTGTGCAGCTAATGATGTCAAAAATGACTTTGAGTCACTCCGTGAGCTCGTTCTTTTAGAAGATTTTAAAGACTCTTTGCCAGAGAAGGTGGTAATGTTCTTGAATGAACAGAAAGTGTTGTCATTGTCCAAGGCGGCTGTCCTCGCAGATGAGTTTGTGTTGACCCACAAAAATGTCATCTCATCTTCCCCCCCCGATCGGACAGGCCTTCTGCTTCTCGTCCCACAAGAGCCAAGTCTAGCCACCTCCCCCTTGAAAAGGCTAGAGGGAAGGGACTTCTGGTTTGGCCATAAAGCGGTAGACTGCGCGACACCAGGGCTCTCGACCGTCTACGGTAAAAAGTCCCCGAAAACTTGAATA
Organism: Nelusetta ayraudi; assembly: GCF_046127955.1. Lineage (NCBI taxonomy): Eukaryota > Metazoa > Chordata > Actinopteri > Tetraodontiformes > Monacanthidae > Nelusetta > Nelusetta ayraudi. Next base: position 1,785,257 of record NW_027466088.1, read on the forward strand.
ACTATTGTCAGATATCATATTAACTACAAAGTGATCAGGGGAACGTTGGAATGGGAAGGAAAACTTGATTCAACCAAAAGAGAAACACAGTAACAGACAATATGGCCGAACTACCAGCTTGCTCTGAAACAGAGGGAGATGGCGAAACGAACTCCTCGTGACTAACGACGCGGAAAAGGGCTTGGACATAAAAATTATTAGCAAGGAGATACGGGATTTAAAAATGGAATCAAAAGAAGTCCTTCGCATGTTTGGAGAAACACTGAGGAACGACGTGGAAAAAGACTTGGACGACTTCAAACACGAAATAAATCAATAACTTGCGAAAATCATCACCGAACAGGAGCTCCAGACCGGCAAGATCAACGAGGCTGAGTCGGGGATTGAAAAACTAGAACGTTGGGCACAGGAAGCTAATGATGCTCTGGTCATATCACTGAGAGAACAAAAAGCTCTTCAGGACAAGTTAACTGACCTGGAGTCCAGGCCGAGGAGAAACAACCTACGTATCTATGGAGTCACTGAAGGAGAGGAGGGAGAATCTGTGGCCAAGTTTGTGGAAGACCTGCTGAAAAGCGAACTGCACCTGCCAGCAGATTTTAATTTCCAATTCAGAGAGCACATCGCTCATTTGCACAGAAGCCAGCGGATGGTGCCCAACCGAGACCCATCATTGTTAACTTTCTGGAATTTACTACCAAAGAGAGGGTCCTGAGAGAGCTATGGACAAAGAAAATAGAACTGGGGAATAAAGTACCGTCATTCCATCACGATTACGCGACAGAGATGGTCCAAAAGAGAAAGGAGTACAACACTGCTAAAAGAATCCTGAAGGAAAAGGGCATCCGGTTCCAGACACCATTCACCAAGATGAGGACCCACTGGGATACGGGAACTCGAACGTACAACAGCGCAGAGGAGGTAAAGGAGGAATTGGCGAGACGCGGCCTGGCGGAGAAGACGGCGGTGGCGACGGGTGCGGAGGGGCCTGCGGCACTTGGTGCCCCGCACTACGACGGAGTGGCAGTGCAAGGAGGGATCCTGGAGGGGCTACGCATCAGCAGCGACACGAGCCAGAGAAAAGCTACAAGAGTTTCAAAGATTCTTTGATTAAATTCAGAGAATACAGGGAAGAAAGCTGGTAGGGATGTTCTAGTATGACCGGTGTTTTTAGTTGACAAATTATTCAAATTGAATTCCCATGTTAATAGAAAAGAGACTGTGGGAAGTCCGGGTCGCTCCTTTTTTTCTAACGTTGGACTCATTTAGAACGACTAAAATACTCATTGCAGGTTCAAGTGTCATTTCTAAGTTAGGTTAGATTTTTGACTGCCTTCACGCGGGCCGGACAGAGACACGCCGTAGTTTGGCCATGCCTGATCTACAGGAAACACATCTCTCTCAACAAGAGCACGACACACTGAAAAGATTTGGATATAGAAATGTTTTTTTTAGCTTGTTCAGGAAAGGCCCAAAGAGAGGTGTCACAATATTAATCTCTAATAAAAAAAAAATAAATAAATGACAAAGAAGGGAGATATGTAATAGTCAAAGGGAAATTGGATGATAAGTCAGTTACTTTGGTCCAGGGTTGGACAAGTGCTTTTTGAAATCACTGTTTGAGATCATAGCTGTGGAAAGTGAAGGAATCCTAATATGTGCAGGGGATTTCAACATGATTTAAAAGCTAAACTCGACACAACTAATGGCAACAGAAGTAAGACCCGCCTGTCGAAACTTGTCAACGTCTCTCTAGCCGAACTCGGGATGTTTGATGTTTGGAGGGACCTCCACCCGTTACAGAGGACTATTTTTTTTTTATTAACATTACAGACAGATACAGAATAGAGGAATGTAAAATAGGAACGATTGACTTGTACTGACACAGTATTAATTACCTTATTATTTGTCTAAATAAGAGGAAGAAAAACACACTTTGGAGATTAAATGTGTGTATGCTAAATAATCCAAAAACACTGGAGGAGGTTAAGAAAGAGATTAAATGCTCTATGGAGGAGAACATAGATAGTCCAGTAGACACTTCCATACTGTGGGACACAATTAAAGCTGTGATGAGAGGGAGGTTAATAGCGAGGGCAGCCTATCAAAAAAAGACTAGATGTGGCGAGGGGGAGGGTCTGGCGGAGGTGGAGACAATTTAGATGGTGGGTATAAAGGAAAATTGGGGGGGGGGTTGCCTGACAACGCCACCTGGGGAGTTGCACCCCAGGAAATAAACTATAATAAAATTCTTCTTCTTCTCTTATTCTCACACACACACACACACACACACACACACACACACACACACACACACACACACACACACACACACACACACACACACACACACACACACACACACACACACACACACACACACACACACGACCAAAACCCAAAACAAAAAGGTAACGATCACTGGGGAACAAGATATTAATGAACTAAAAAAGGAAATCAAACTATAACAAAATCGCTACTCAATAGAAAACCCAAAGTTTAAGTTTCACCAAAATTTCACAACAAAACAAAGAAAAGAAAACCAACCAAAGAAAGTGGTTACGCTAACAAAAGAAACAGACAAACTGAATTGTCTAAACCAAATAAACCAAAATCAAAGGAAAAGTGTCCGCGTTGTGGTGGTGACACCGCTGTTACCCGGCTAGACGGGTGCGGCAATTGATTGCGAGGACATCGCCGCCGCAACAGTAACAGAGGGGAATGGAGAAAACAGAGGAAGACGGAGCGACTGCACCCAGGCAGGGGGTTGAGACCAGCATCCTTCCAGTACCCGTCTCGGCGCACCGGTGTTCAACTGCAAGGCAGCCTCCCCGCCGAGCGCCAGAGGAGGGGGGGGGGGCTGCGGCTTTAACAGCCAAGCGGTGAATGCACAACGATCACGCACACACAGCGCCACCTCCCGATGAACGGGCACCCGCCAGGGTTCCTCCTCCGGCTGTGCTTATGGCCCAGCCCGCTCTGGGATTGCTAGCCGAAATGCTAAGAACTGCGAAGGACAGAGTTCTCAGCGTGGACACGCCAGAGGACAGAGTGCTGACTCCAGCCTGCGCTTGTTTTTAAAAGAGCTGCTTTCACTCTGCACTCTGGCGCAGGTGTAATCAGTGCGTTTACATGCAGAGCTTAATCGGACTAAGCAATAATTCGGTTTTCTCGTCCAATCTGAGTTCTCACCTTGTCCCCCTATACATGCAGCTGAGAAATTTGAATTACTGACGGGAACGTGTCCTCCTCCCAACACTAAGGGGTGGAGTGAGCCTTTTCAGCTGGTCAGCTGCTTTCGGTTGACATATTACATCATTATGATATAGAATGACAGTTCATAATGTACGTGTTACTTACTTTGCAGATACCCTATTTCTTGTGCTCGTGGTTATCTTAAAAGATAACCATGAGCACAAGAACGTTGTTTGCTGTTGGAGGGCTACAACAACACAATGTTGCTTTGTGCCGTCGCCACGGACCCCAAACTCTCGTTCTTGTTGGATGCGGGTTCTGCGCAGACTGGTGGGAGAGTTTGTGTACAGGTTTTGCAAAGGAACGGTGTCTTCAGTTATACACACGCTCATTAAAGTGCCGACCGTGGAGGAAGCTCGTGCCGCTGCACGCCGTTTCCAGCAGAATAACAGCGAAATTATCGAAATGAAAACAAATCAGATAAACATCTCTTTGCTGTGCTTTTATTTACAAAGTTGAAATTCTTCTAACTTATAAAACATCCAGCACTGCAATTAAAATATGTTAATGTTAATGTTATATATATAATATATATATATATATAATATGTTAATTATCGATATCGATCAATATGACTTTTTTTTATATCTATATGCTTTTTTTCTATATCGTCCAGCCCCAGGACTGTCCTATACATAATAGATCAGCTCCAAAAGTTGTTACTGGTGAGCCTTGACTGTGTGAATTGGAGATTTCTTTATCAAGTTCTTGGGAAACTAGGGTTCCAAGAAAAGTTAATACAGTGTATTCAAGGTCTCTACCAAGAACCTACGGCAAGGGGGAGGGTCTGGCGGAGGTGGAGACAATTCTGATGGTGGGTATAAAGGAAAATGGGGCGGGGGGGTTGCCTGACAATGCCACCTGGGGAGTTGCACCCTAGGAAATAAACTATAATAAAATTCCTCGGGCTACACAGGTTCGTTACGCTTTGAAATTTAAGGGGACGAGATGGACTTCCAATCAGTCAGCTTTTTTAACAGGTAGGCAGACTCAAGAAGACATTAGACGGGTCCTATACATAATAGATCAGATCCAAAAGCAGGGCCTGCGAGCTGTTACTGGTGAGCCTTGGCTGTGTGAATTGGAGATTTCTGTATCAAGTTCTTGGGAAACTGGGGTTCCAAGAAAAGTTAATACAGTGTATTCAAGGTCTCTACCAAGAACCTATGGCAAGGATAAAGATTAATGGTACTCGTCAAGGATGTTGCCTAAGCGCTACATTGTTTGCTATGTTCATTGAGCCGCTGGCACAAATGATCAGACAAAGTAACAATCTAAAAGGAATACATATAGGAGAGCAGGGACATCTAACAGGGCTTTTTGCTGATGATATTATTTTGGTTCTCCAAGACCCGGACAGAACCTTACCTCATTTCATGTTGATAATAGAAACCTATGGTAAATACACAGGCAACAAGTTAAACATAGCAAACACTCAAATTCTCACGCTGAATTATCATCCAGGCTGAGAAATTAGAGGAAAATATAAAATCAAATGGAATTCCAAGGTTATCAAATATTTGGGTGTGCTATTGGCAAAAGATCTTTTGAAAAGGTTTGAAATCAATTAGAATGCTATTATCAATAATCTATAAGAGATCTAATAAGAGTTTATGATTTTTTTTTTACCCTGTGCATCTTTTGTTTTGTTCGTAGTACTTGTCATTGCTCCAATACGAATAAACATGCTGCATCCCACTAGATGGCGCATTTGCCTTATTTACAAGCACCACGTCATCGGAGCTGATTGCTGCCACTCTCAGCAAGGTCTACTAAGATTCCACAATCTATTACACCTCGTGAGCAAAACAGGCTACAGGTAAAATTAAACATCTTCAGTTGAGCAACTCAGGCAAGTTAAACTGATTTAAAAACAAACAAACACTATAATACTAGGAAAAGAATCCTCTATATGTCAATAAATACAACAGATTGAGTATTCATAAAAGAAAATGCTTACTTTAAATAAGAAAATCCAACAAACCAACAAGTGCAACACTAAAACGCAAACCAACAATCAAAATGATGCTTAATTGCCTTAGTTTTGTCCCACACTTATCAGCTTAGCTACTAAGAATAATACACATTATTCACCTGGACAGAAGGAGGTTCTGAGGAACGTGTTGGTCCTGGAGCTTCCTGGTCAGGATGTTCGGGAGATCCCTCTGGCTCAATGTCTGGAGCACCAACATATTTTAGAATTGCTCCTGCAGAGACAAAGCTCATTAGATCATCAAGCAAAACAGATCAGAAGCGCATTTTCCTATTTTATTATTACAGTGATGTTGCAGTAATATAGGAAAATTAAAAATTCATTTGTTTTTAAATTAAACATTATGGTTGCAGTGTCCCTTTAAAGCTTTTACCCAATTACAAAACTGTCATTTTTAAGAGTTTTTGGCATTACTTTACACACTGTACTAGTTAAAGTAATAAAACTAAGATAAATGACCCACTACCACAACAGTCTAAAATAGTCAACACCATGCCAAATAAAGTATTTCCATAAAATACTTCTTTGAATTCTAAAACAGTAGCACATTTCTAATTAAGGGCCTACAAAATACAAACTATGCTTAGTAAATTCATCCTAAGTTAAGGCTAAAATAACATTAAGAGTCAAATATGTGAGAGACAACTTCCACTGAACGATAACAGGGGACTGACTACAACAACAAAATGCCCTCCTTCACTCCCTCCCTCCCTGTTAGAATGTGAATAAACGGGTGTGGAGTCAATCAGTCATTCCCATGGCAGGATAGGCCAACTTGGCAGGACATGGTCAACTTTCATAAAACAAACAAAAACGCTGATTCATGACGAACAAATATTAGCCAGCCAGCTAACATTTATCCGACGCTAGCTAGCTAGCTGGCTAGCAGGACAAATAAACAAACTTGGGGGGGGGACACAACAGCGTTTCACCTCCACCTCTCCAGCCCACATCACAAACAAATAACTTACCTTTCCCCTTTGCAAGTTTTTCTTGATCAGTTTTCTTTTCCTTCCGTTTTTCCGCACCGCTGGGATAACTCCTTTTTGATGCCATTATGGTGTTTGTTTTTAATCCTCTCGCTAACGGGAACGAATGGTAGCTGTCAATCATTCACGTCATACCTGTGCGTCGCCGGCCCTCCACGTCACAACCTGCGTGACAGTGCGGCAAGCCCCCAGAGTCCAAGATGGCGTCCCATTGCTTTCAATGAAGTTGCTCACCCAGCGCATGGCTCCCAAAAACTTTTTGACTTCCGCATTGATGGGATAATAGAGCATGCGCAGTTGTGTCAGTGTGGAGACCGTCACTGACAGACGTGCGCGCTCACGAAACGTACAAAATTCAACATGGAAATCAATGTAGTTTTTTACAGAACAACTGACGATTGTTGTTTCGAAATTTTAGAAATAATGATGATGATGATGATGATGATGATGATGATTATTATTATTATCATTATTATTATTATCATTATTATTATTATTATTATTATTATCATATTAATAAAATAGTATTATTATAATAATATACTATTATTTGTGTATTAAACAAGTGAGCAATGTGCCACTGAATAATAAATGATAATTCTTTGAAGCAACTCTCTTTGGAAAGCAGACAAAGTAATGAAATGATTGGTCTATTTATTTCATCAGAACTAAAAAAAATAAAAAATAAAAACTCAACGATCTTTAAAGTTCCTCCCTGAAAGTTCCTCCCTTTCTCTTGCACCTGTCGATGTGTGTAGCTAACACAAATTTGCAAATATTTTGTCGTCCTCATGGAATTAAACAGCACACCATGTTAATTTATCAGCGAGTGCTCTCTCTTTTCATGCAATTCATCACGCTTAACATGTAATGCTGAATCATGAAAGCTATGGAGCAAAAAATAATAATTACATAAACCACGAGTGAAATAAAATGTGTCATTCATTCAATAAAGATTTCATTCATTCATCTTCTATACCCGCTTATTCCTATTCAGGGTCACGGGGGTCTGCTGGAGCCTATCCCAGCTGTCTTAGGGCGAAGGCAGGGTGACACCCTGGACAAGTCGCCAGTTCATCGCAGGGCCACATAGAGACAAACAACCATTCACACTCACACCTACGGACAATTTAGAACGTTCAATTGACCTCACATGCATGTTTTTGGAGTGTGGGAGGAAGCCGGAGAACCCGCAGAGAACCCACACAGACACAGGGAGAACATGCAAACTCCACACAGAAAGGTCCCAGGTCCAGGCCCCAGAATCGAACCCACGACCTTCTTGCTGTGAGGCGGCAGCGCTAACCACTGCACCACCGACTATTTTATTACTTAGTTGAAAATGCCATTTTATTTCATTTAACAAAGCATATCATTATTTCATCATGCATTTAATTGTTTTGTGGTCCTGTGTTCTAGTGCTTCATAATTGTATTCTGTTGTCAAATTTGCCCATCAAAGTCAGATTAGTAATCCTGTACATCAGTTTAAGGAAAACCAATTCTAGGTAATGGATTGCAGATCTTGTAGTGACCTGTTACAATGGAAAGAAATGTATACATAATAAGTACGTCTGTGTGCCCGATATTTTAGCTAACACTAAACTTTCTGCACAACTGTCTGCATTGTGCTTTTTCTTCGGCCACAGAGAACAGAAACGTCTGTAGTTCTTTGTTCACCCATGGTACAGTTTCAGAAGCTTTTCAGTTTTTAATACGTGTTAATGTAAAAATCCACACGCGAGGCATTTAAAAATGGCGGTTTTGGTCTTTCGTGAAAGACTGCCTTTGGCCAATCAGTGTCCTGAACGTTGCTACGTCACCCTTATGGTCTCAGCTCTGCTCGCTTCGAACCCCAACGAGGCAGGTACCAAAATCCTAACCCCTGGGAACGTGACAATTGTTTTTTTCAATTGAAGTTTTCGTTATTTTGTTCGTTTTCGTTAACTATTATAACCGTGGTCAGGACCTCCAGTCAGAAGATCCACTGGAGGACATTTAGAGCAAACAGTCAGACAACAGCAGCTTCACCACATCAGCTGAAAAATGGAGTTTGGATGCTTTCAGCTTCAAGTCGTGGACAGAAAATGATGCTCACACTGTCACACTGATGTTTTCTTCTCCAACCTTCTCTCAGCTCCAGAGGTTGGTGGTCTGCAGGAGCTTCTACAGCAGCAGAAGATCAGTCTGGAGAGGAGATGTGAACGTGTGACTGAAGGTGAAGAAGCAGGAAGTCAAACTCTCCTCAACAGCATCTACACTGAGCTCTACATCACTGAGGGACTGAGTGAGGAGGTCAACAGAGAGCATGAGGTCAAACAGCTGGAGACCAAGAAGACCAAGAAGACCAAGGAGATCCTCCACGACCGTCCAATCAGGTGCAGCCAGATCTTTGAAGCCTCACCTGAGCAGCAGGGACTCAGGGAGTCACAGTGGTGCTGACCAGGTCTCTGGGCTGGACTGGGAAGCCTTGGGGTCCCACTGGAGGAGCTGGAGGAGGTGACTGGGTCCAGGGAAGTCTGGGGGTCTCTGCTGAGGCTGCTGCCCCCGAGACCTGACTCCGGATACGGCAGTAGAAGATGGATGGATGGATGGATGGATGGATGGATGGATGGATGGATGGATGGATGGATGGATGGATGCCAGGTGATAGAACATTTCATAAAAACAGACTCTGCATTATAACTTCTATTACACTCTAAAAAACTCACTCCAATATAACTGCACTCGTCCTTCTCTCACATTACATTGGATCACAATGACCAAACAACACAACAAAGACAATGATCCAACTGTACTGCCACGTCCAGACTCAGTGTAGGTCTGTAGGCCTCTTGGACCTTCATGTGAACCACTGCGTGTTGACTGGAGGTGAAACATGACTGACTGCTGTCCTCCTACCTGGACAATGCAATCTCACTTTCATTCTGCTGCAGATGGCCATTTTCATTTTACACCGTCCAAATTCACAGCTCAGGGCGCTGGGACGAATTCAAAATTGTGTGCAGATACAGGCGTACACTTCAAATAATTATGAGAAAAATCCAACGTAAAGAGAGCACTTCCATTAGGAAATAGTCAACATGAAATTTCGTCTTCTACTGACACCTGCTGGTCAAACTGAATAGTTGCAAATATTGTGAACAAGTTGTCATCTAATTCTAATCCTAAACAATATGGCCATTCCAAGTCAAGTATTAAGACAATTAATCAGGTTTGTACTGCTTGATTGAACACATTCATCCCGTTCCAGTGCACTAAAACCCACTTCCCTTCAGGACCGTGTCAGCGAAGCCAAAACTTCCTTGAGTGACGCTGTTTCCCAGCATGCAATGCGAGCTAGCGATTCACAATACTATTCCATCACAAACATGGATGTAAAAAATAAAAAGGGACGAAAAATGAAACTTCAGGAACAGCAACCATTGCAATACAAGCAGAACTGGGCCGAAGTTTTATATTATGTACACCATAATACAGCCTTCTGGTGGACAAGCCATACTATTTAATCCGTGTCTTCCTATGGCACTTCCGTGGGTAGAAACTCGTCGTAGAGGTCACGTGCTGGGTGCTCGTCACCCCACCAACCACCTCGGGGAAGGTCTAACAGGAGAAGCTTGTTGGGGGAAATGATGCACGACAAGTGAATGTGACACTAATGAGTGCGATGGATGAGGTAGAGCAATGCTCCAGAACCCGATTCAGACTACTCTCCCTCCACTTTTTTTGTTTTGTATGAGCGTTTAAAAAAAACAACATAATGATAATCGAATAAGCTTTAGTTTATTAATCAGAATTAAAACAAGTAGGTTTTGCCCTTACAAGGTTGTAGATTTGTTATAGATGAGTTCCTTTGTTGTAGTTTGGCGCTTGAAAAACTATATATGGGATGTACCATGACCTGAGGGATTTCCTCATCCCATCCCAGCTTGGTTCTGATGCTGAATGTGAATGTATCTTGCTGTACATCCCACTGAGCTCCAAGGGCCCTCTCCATAGGGAGCTGGTCTCTGTCAAGGTTAAGTGTTTTTACCTCTTTAGCTCTCTGCTCTTCAGGAATGGCGGCCAGCACCGAGCGATGATTGCTCACCCACTTATTGAGCTTAAATCCACCTCTACCGCACAGGTCTGTTAGCTGCTGGTACAGATGTATTGCTTGTTCCACCGTGCTGACGGCCTTTAGACAATCATCCACGTAGAAATTTTGACCAACAGTGTTTATAACCTCGGCTGGGAAGTCATGCTGATTGTCGTCGAATGAAGCACAGCTTGGGGATGACACTGCCCCAAAGATGTGGACCAGCATCCTGTGCTCTTGTAGGTCCTTTGTAATGTCCCCATCTGGCCACCAGAGGAAGCGTAAGAAGTTTACATCCTGGTTGGAAACTCTTACTTGATGAAACGTTCCCTCAATGTCAGTCATGAATGCTACAGGGCCTTGGCGAAAACGAAGCAGCACACCTAGCAGTGTACTAGTCAAATTGGGACCCTGCAGGATCTCTTTATTTAATGATGTTCACTCACTTTCAGTCTCACAGCCACTAAAAAACCTGATTGTGATTGAGAGGTCCTCAGCAGCCAATCATTGTTGGGAGTCCAGCCTTCAAACACTCCTCCTGAATCCACAGTCACATCTGTGAGCATCTGGAACTTTGGCCCTGATCCTCCACACCACACAACTTGGGATGACAGCGCCACCTACCTGTATCCTTTCAGCAGCCAGTCCATGCTCTGACCCGTTTCCACTGTGGCCTGTTGTGTCATCTGGACCGGAGTCTGGATCATCAGTGTCCAGGTTCATGGAATCTGTCAGAGTGCCGCCGTCCTGTGATGTAATGATAGAGAATCACTCTATTTATACTAATGTGCAGAACCACTAGAGTGTCATTTCTTCACTGCTGTCAGCAACAAGCATTTGGTGTCACACTGGTGTACAACACTTATGGGCTAATTAATAAGAAATTACATATTTAGGAATCACCCGCAATGCCCAGATTGTTGCTGCTTATCTGCTGATATGAGCCGTCAACTGTTGCAATATAGAACCACAGGCAGGAAATTACAATTAGTATAGAGCGTATTATAATTTAAAAGTTTACTAATGGTAGTTCTTTAAAGAATTTAGCAGGGATGGAACAGGCTAACGTGACGACGTCACCTCTAACACGGTAGGAGCTCAACCTTCTGTCACGGCGAAAACTCCGTGTTACGTCCCGTCGAGGGGGACCGAGACGCAACGTGTGGGACACCTTCCCCCACTCCCAAGCCTCATTAATTTTTCACTGCAGTTGGCAGTTTCAACAAAAAACATTTTATTAATCAGTAAATGAAATAAACAAAACAACTTAACCGGTGGGCAGCAAAGGCTTCAGGGTGGGCCCAGGCCAAAATAATAAACCAAACTCCAACTAGCTCGCCTTAAGAACTAACTAAAGAAAGAAAGAGAACCCAAATACAGAAAGGCTAACCTCCCTACATACTTATTAAACAGGAGAAAAGAGGGGACAAAGAAAATGGCAGCCCACCCCTACGGCTGTGTGCTCTAACACCATTTCAGAAGTGACTAACTGCAGAGTTGGGAGCGGAGGAGGGATGACCGTCAGGCTGGCTCGACTGCTCCTCCTTCTCAGCCGTGGCGCGTCCAATCAGCAGCCGACATCCAGGACAGCACCTGCAAGGCGTCATCCACTCTCACACACACACACACACACACACACACACACAAACATAGAGGCATCTAGACCCACCTGTGGGTCATATCACCCCCTCCCTTAAGAACTAAACCCTATTAACATACCGACAAACAAAACTAAACAAGAAAAACAGCTCAGTTCCCCCAAAATAAGAATTTCGCAGCTAGTCCACATCGTAATGCATCTGCCAACACATTATCAACCCCCCTTCCTGTGGCAAATCTGGAGATTGAAGTCTTGCAGGGGCAGAGACCACCGCATCTACGAGGGCATTATGGTCTGTAAAAACCTGACCCCAAATTAACATCAAGATGAGCACTGTCAGAAGGAGAGCCAAAGCTTCTTTCTTAACTTCCCAATAATGACTCTGTGTGCGTGCTGCTTAGTTGTGGCATGTCCCTCTACTTCTATGCTATTCTACAGCGGGGGTGGTCAGAAAACAATAGTGGGTGGCTCTCAATTAATTTAACAATATCATGACGGGCTGATGCAGGCAAATGGGACAAAAACGAGCTTAAGTTATTCATAATTTCAGAGTTTCCCAGGCGCGCCGAAGGAACACCGATTTTTTTTTTTTTTTTTTTTCAATGAGCCCTCCCTCCGCCAATGGGCACGGAGGGGGCGGAGGCTCAGGCGACACATTTTTCCGAGCGACGTAACGCCCGGTTCACACTGGACGCGGAAGCGCCACGAAGCGCCGCCGAGCGCTTCCATTCGGCGCCCACGTTAATCAATGTGGTGGTTGCGCGGCTCGCGGCATGCATTTGTTGTTTCGGCGTCTGCTCTATTCCGTGCGCGAGCCGCGAGCGATCCTCGTCTACAGTACAGGAAGTCGCTCAATAAAAACGAGAAAATCCGGTGAATTTTCAAAATAAACTAATTTCAAAATAAAAACCGAATGACAAATTCGATCATATATCATATTTGTATGTTATATTTGTCAGTACATTGTATCAGAGTGCGAGAGAGATTAAACACACACACACACACACACACACACACACACACACACACACACACACACACAGAGGAAGACTTGATCAAAATACGTCTGTTTGATCCTAGAGATGCCGGTCAATGATCATTATGAAAGAGGTCTTGTCTTGAGATGGACACCTGAGTGCGTGTTTCTATTTATTTACACACACACACACACACACACACACACACACACACACACACACACACACACACACACAAAAGTAAGCTACGGAGCAGGCTGGCTACGGGGCGAGGGGGGGCGATGATGAAAATGATTTTTTTTATCTAATTTTTTTTAAAGAAAAAAAAAAGAAGCTCAAGTTGGAGTGAAAAAAAGACTGCAGCTGAGCAGAAGTGCTTGTCGACCGTCGCGGAGCTGTTCGCGTCTGGTGTGAACCAGTTGGAGCCTCGCTCGCGAAATTCGTCGGCGCTCCGCTTCCATTGAAATGAATGGCACGAGCCGCGCGCCTGTTCGCGTCTGGTCTGAACCACTACATTCAGTGCCTTTACATGGCACTAGAGAAAATCGAATTATTGCCTTACTCCGATTATGATTGGAGTTTGAGAACTCCGATTGGAATCGGAGAACCCCGACTGAGACACCCAGATAATGCGATTGGAATTCGAATTTCTCTGCCATGTATACGCCTTAATCGGACTATTAACTGGACAATGCGAGTGCGCATGCGCCACGCCTCGCTCTCGCAACTCATGACCGCACAACTACGTCGTCTAACAAAACAGACGGCGCGAAACAACCTGGCAAACGCGAATAAGAATGTTGACATTTGGAGAGAGGATGAGACCAGGGCGATGCTTTGTCTTCTAAAAGAGATGGACATATTAAAATAACGCGCAACGGAGACCTTTTTAAAAAGGGTAGCGCAGCAAATGCAGGGCTCCAGCTTTGCACACCCCTGAACAAATACGTATTCCTTCGTATTTATATTTCTACCTTTTCGTTCACATTTTTTATAAGTTAGAAGAATTTTAACTTTGTAAATAAAAGCACAGCAAAGACATGTTTTCCTGACTTGTTTTTATTTTGGTAATTTCGCTGTTATTCTGCTGGAAACGGCGTGCAGCGGCACCAGCTTCCTCCACGGTCGGCACTTTAATGAGCGTGTGTATAACTGAAGACACCGTTCCTTTGCAAAACCTGTACACAAACTCTCCCACCAGTCTGCGCAGAACCCGAATCCAACAAGAACGAGATTTTGGGGTCCGTAGCGACGGCACAAAGCGTAGCATCGAAGTGTTGTTGTAGCCCTCCAACAGCAAACAACGTTCTTGTCTGCCTTTTAAAATAACCAGGAGCACAAGAAATAGGATACACCTTATCTGCAAAGCAAGTAACACGTACATTATGAACTATCGTTCCATATCATAATAGATTTAATATGTCAACTGAAAGCAGCTGACTCTATATGTATATATATATATATATATATATATATATTAACCTCTTTCATTGAACTCCAAAACATACATGGTCAAAATCCATATTATTAGTATGTTGTTGTTTTTTTTAAATGCTCATACAAAACCAAAAAAAAATGTGACATTCACTTGTGGTTTATTATTTTCGCCAGCAAGCTTCTCATGTTCCAACTGACTACATTTAACCATATACTCACATGAATCAGTTGCCCTGCAGATCCCCTTACAAGGGCCCCGAGGAGTGACGCACAACCAGCACGTGACCTCTACGATGAGCTTCCACCCACGGAAGTGCCATAGGAGGACACGGCTTAAATAGTATGGCTTGTCCACCAGAAGGCTGTATTATGGTGTACATAATATAAAACTTATATAAAACTTCGGCCCAGTTCTGCTTGTATTGCAATGGTTGGTGTTCCTGAAGTTTCATTTTTCCCTTTTTCCCTTTTTATTTTTTACATCCATGTTTGTGATGAAATAGTATTATGAATCGCTAGCTCGCATTGCATGCTGGGAAACAGCGTCACTCAAGGAAGTTTTGGCTTCGCTGACACGGTCCTGAAGGGAAGTGGGTTTTAGTGCACTGGAACGGGATGAATGTGTTCAATCAAGCAGTACAAACCTGATTAATTGTCTTAATACTTGACTTGGAATGGCCATATTGTTTAGGATTAGAATTAGATGACAACTTGTTCACAATATTTGCAACGATTCAATTTGACCAGCAGGTGTCAGTAGAGGACGAAATTTCATGTTGACTATTTCCTAATGGAAGTGCTCTCTTTACGTTGGATTTTTCTCATAATTATTTGAAGTGTAGGCCTGTAGTTGATGAGGAATCACGGTGTGCTAACGCTACTCAAACAGCTTAGATGAAAAAAAGGGAGTGTGATTTGGGTTTGTGGTACATTATGACAATCTTGGACTTGCAAGACTGAGGCGACGGTTCAATTCCCATCAATGTGTATTATATATGTGTTATTTAGCTCATCTATTCTACATTTTAAATAGATCACATTTGACATCTGACCCACTGAACACTTACTATTGAACATATTTTTAAACTATGGGCTATTTAGTCTTGTTTTAGGATATAATATAATTCATTGCACAAACTGTCAGGCTAAGTATAAGAGCTATAGTCTACTACAATCAGTCGTGCCAAAAAAGAGACATTGTCTTTATTTTTCATTTTTATTTTATTGTGTCAGCATTGAACCATACAAGCATGTAGTGTTGTCCAACAAGAATGCATGGCGAATCAAATCCCAAACAACCTATGAAACAATGAACACGTTTCCATTGCACTTCATTTTATTGAGCACTAGATGACCTCCTCGAGCACTGTGTCATTGAAGCCTCGAGTAATGAACCATTTTTTGAAACAAGTGTCGAAGCTTCAACAAAGCCTCGATCGGCCATCACTACCTACGGCTGCGTGCTCTAACAGCATTTCAGAAGTGACTAACTGCAGAGTTGGGAGCGGAGGAGGGACGACTGTCAGGCTGGCTCGACTGCTCCTCCTTCTCAGCCGTGGCGCGTCCAATCAGCAGCCGACATCCAGGACCGCACCTGCAAGGCGTCATCCACTCTCTCTCTCTCACACACACACACACACACAGACACAAAGATAGAGGCACCTAGACCCACCCGTGGGTCATAACACTCCGTGTGGATCTTTTCACTCTGGCATTGAAAGGGGGTGCTAGCGCTAGCCGTTTGCTAAGCTATGTACAGACAGCACCACCGCTTGCCGAACCACAGTCACACCGTTTATATACAACAACTCGTCATCAATATCTCTAAAGTAGAAGTCAAGAACTTTTTTCAAAAACGATAACTAACTCAAACTTTTTTGTGTGTTTATAAAAACAAACTAAAACAAACTTAAATTGAAGTCATATTTCACTTTGTTTACGTCTGTCAAATGAATATTTGCCCAGGAAAATGTTTGCGTTTTACGCAGCAGCACCTAAATGCACCTCGCGTTCTGTGACGTCACCCCTCTTTCACAGCAGTATGTTGACGAGCGCCTCGCGGCGGGAAAGTCCGATATGCCACTTTTTCCCAATACGACGAAGAGAGTGACAAAAGCCAATGTCTTGTGGTGGAAAGACACAAAATATGTGGCTTGCTTCTAAAAAGGGAAAAACCCCAACAAACCTCCATTTAAGAAGCTCGCACAAAGCAGTAGTGAACATGTTTATTGAGACTGGGAAGTAGACACGACAGTTTGACTCAGTTGACTCAAATATCCTGTGGCGATGAGAGTGGTTATGGCTATCTGATAAAGCAAGATTTAATCTTGGGAATTTAACAAAATGAAAAGGAACCGACAACGCCACTCTGGGAATTTCACCCAGGGAGTTCTACTAAACACAAAAGTAATAATTAGGCACACAGGTAAGTTCTACGAGGAAGGAGTAGGAGACGTGGTTCAGAATGTTTAAAATATCAAACCAACTTTTATTCAACATTTAAAAATAAAAGGAACAAACAGACCAACACTTAAAACAGAGCTACTGAGCTCCTTATTCTTGGTGTAGAAACTGAGGCTTACCGATGAGGGGGCCAAACGGGGGAGGAACCAAAGAAAACAAGGAACACCCCACTCACACGTGACACACCTGCAAAGAAAGTGAAGTGCAAAAAAAAAAGAAGAAAACAACCACAATCCCGGGTCACAGCACTCGAAGGGGCCCACCACCCGGGACACCGCCACCACCAGCAGCTCTCAGCGACTACAAAAGAAAAGATAAACAGTTGGTTACTAAAAGTTCCCTAAAATCTGTCACATGTACTGAAATAGCAAGAAAAACAAACAAACAATGCAATTACACACACACACACACACACACACACACACACACACACACACACACACACACACACACACACACACCAAGTTCCCACCAACCACGCACACGCATACATGCACGCACACCACTGTGGCTGGACCGGCGACTTGATAGTGTAACGTCTGCTGTCTGAGGGTCAGCAGTGGCGACGTAAGCAAACGAAGAAAAACACAACGAGAACGGAAAAACAACAAGTAAAACCAAGGCGGGACGGAAGCAACATGCACCGTCCACCGTCTGTACGGGGCGACTAGCACAATCAAGTGCGGGCGAAGCGGCAGTGTTCCTGCACTTATCTTATAGGACCGAGTTTTGGGCCACAGGTCTTGATCACCAAGCGTCCTCCAGGTGAGGAGAACAACGAGGAGGCTCTGCGCAGCTTTGTGCTAGCAGGCGGCTGTAGTGTGCCGGTGAGGTGTTCAGGAAGCACTGTAAAAAGAACGGACAGGTGAGGTACTACGTACCTATGCTAATAAGCCATAATAATTTAAATGCTAAAATGTCCGCACCTGATCCTCTTAAAACTCGGGCACACAAAGCGGATGTTCAGTGTCACATTGACCACAATGGACCACTAAACGAAGCTTTTAAGAAAAATGCGAAATGAAGCCACTGAGAGCTAAAACAACATGCAAACAATGCCACAGTGCAGCTTTTCTCAAACGGGTCAATTTTGAAATCATTTTAATCAACTCTGTCTTCATTGATCAGAAGGTTTTTGCAGATTTGGAATTAAAAACATTTAACTGCAGGAATCATAAAATCGTCTCATCAGTGACGTTTATAGAGCCATTCAAAAATGTAATATGTGCTGAACAGACAAACGGAGGTGTAAGAGGCCTGTGTGACCAGCAGGGGGCAGCAGAGGACCGACAGCCGCAAGTTCCTCCTCAGAGAGGCCTGAGAAGGTTCTGCACCTTCAGCTCCTCCAGGACCTCAGCAAAGTGTCAGAGTTTGTTGGTTTTTTACCTCGGTCGGCAGAGTCACAGTATGAAACTTGTAGCCAGGGGGCGCTGCAGCTCACTCAACACCTACAAGGTTTGAAAAGGAAATTGAGTGGAATTCATCTGGAATGAAAAGAAAAGCACAACTACAGTAGAAAAACTGAACACAAAGACGCACAAAGTTTGAACTACACACTGATTTTCTTCTTCTGTTGATTCAAATGAATTTGACGGAAATAATATCTGAAAAAATAGAAACCAAATGTTAAATTTCGACATTTAAAAAATGGACAGATTCATTTACACCCAGTAAGATAAGAAGATATTTAGCTCTCAGCCAATTAGAGCTGCTGCTCCTGTGTGTGTGTGTGTGTGTGTGTGTGTGTGTGTGTGTGTGTGTGGATGTGGTGGTGTGTGTACCTGAATGTGGGAGTGGGTGTGTTTAAGTACGTCACTGGAAGTAGGCTGCCAATTAGTGCGGCCTCCGAGGCCGCAACCGCCCCACGCCAGCGACGAGTCCAGGGCGGGGGGGCCCGGACACGGCACACCCCCTGCAATGCCGGCCAGGAAGAGACCCGGAGCAGCAGGCCCCCGGACCGGAGGGCACCCGCCCCACGAGGAGCCAGGGCAAGATGACAGGGAGGCAGATACCCCAAGGAGAAGGGACACCACCCGGGGCGAACAGACAGCAGAGCCCGTCCTCCGGACGGGGCCCCCCAGGGCAAGTGAGACCGGACTCATCCCCATGACAGGACCCATCCCCTTCACCCACCGGGAGGATCGGTACCCAAGGCAGGCCCGGGCACCCAGATGCCCCCCCCCTACGGACCCAGTATGGCGCATCGCTGCAAGTGGCGAGGTCCCCATAGGCCCAGCCGGTCTCGCACCCCAGGGGCACCGGACTGCACAGGGCCCATCCAGAGTGGGAAAGATGCCGGATCCCGCCCCCGCTAGCAGGCCGACCCCACTGTGTGTAGGGGTGTCAGTGTGTGTATATGTGCACTTGCTGGTGTGTTGAACTATGGTGCGTTTAAAATGGAGGGGTGGTAAGGCCCTGGGGCAGCCACACTGCTGCTGAGCAGGGCGGCGGCCGCAGTGCACGAACCACCCCCCCAGGCCCTAAGTGTCTATAATGCTATTAAGATTGGAGAGGGTCTTAAGGCCAGAAGGCCGGGCAGCGACCACCCAAGACACAAATCCCCCGAAACAGAAGAAAATAAATAAATAAATTAAAAATTTAAGGAAAAAAAAACAAAAAAAAAAACACCTATTATGTGACCAGGGGGACTCCTGGTCAGGGCGTCCCCTCAGCGACATCGGGGCCGGGGACACCACAGGGATCCAGGAGCCAAAGGGGGCCCGCCCCCCACCGCACCGCACCACCCGGGCACACAGGAGCGGTAGCCGGCGAACGCGCAGCCCCACCCCAGGCATGCGACCCCACCGCGTACGATCCAGCGCCAGTCCCCAGACACAGGGACGGACCAGCCCTCCCACCAACAAGGGGGCCCCCAGACCAGAGCACCACCCACCCAACCCCCGACCCCCCACCACGGCTGCCCACATCAACCAGCAGCCTCAGCTATTGATTGATTACTAGTTAGTTATAGGATGAAGCAGACATTCCTACCAAGGAGGTGTGGTCTAACAGTAAGTTCCTATATTGTGCAATGTGCAGGTGTTGTTTTGTTTTCCAGTTTGTGAGGATTGTTTTCTTAGCGATAGATAAGGAGGTGATCAGCATGCGAGATTCTGCCTTATCTGATGTGATATCACTGAGGTCCCCTATGAGACAAAAAGAAGGAGTGGCTGTGATGTTGTAACCAACCTGTGCTGATAGATCATTGCATACTACGTGCCAGAATTTATTTACTGGTGGGCAATGCCATACAGCGTGTAGGTAATTATCTGGGACATTAACTGTGCAGTGTGAGCAGGTCTGAGAGGCGGTCATGCCCATCTGAAACATCCGCTGTCCAGTGTAGTGGATCCTGTGGAGTACTTTAAAATGTATTAATTGTAGAATAGGTTGTTTTATCAGTGAAAAGGTGTTCAGGCAGATTGTTCGCCAAAAATTAGAGTGAGGCTGGAGAGACAGGTCTCTTTCCCACTTAACAATGGGGATAGAAATCGTGCGATCTGTATTTGTAAGCAACTCACTCCAATAGAACTGCACTCGTCCTTCTCTCACATTACATTGGATCACAATGACCAAACAACACAACAAAGACAATGATGCCACTGTGCTGCCAAATCCAGACTCAGTGTAGGTCTGTAGGCCTCTTGGACCTTCATGTGAACCACTGCGTGTTGACTGGAGGTGAAACATGACCGCAGAAATGCTTTTTCATTTTAAGAACGAAGCTGCATTATTTGACTCATAAAAAAAATCGTTCATAAATAATCCAAACTGCATTTTCATTTTCTTATTCATGACTGCTCATTCTTGTACTTAATTCAAATGAAGGAAAACACATTTGAGATTTAATTTTCAAAACATGCACCAGCAAAGAGTTACCAAAATTCAATATGAAATGTAAAATTCAAAAATGAAAAAGCAATAGCAGAATGCTTTTTCATTTTAAGAACGAAGCTGCATTATTTGACTCATAATTAAAATCATTAATAAATATTGCTATATGCATTTTCATTTTCTTATTTGTGTCGCACCTTTTATGACACAATCAAAAAGAAAACTGAGGGCATTGCTTTTTAATTTTCGTGGTCCTGCCCTGCACAAGAGTTACCACAACTGGAAAACGAAATCGCAATCTCAAAGTAAGCGCGTGGCGCAGGAAAGTGACGTCAGCAGCTCTCCACCTGTGGGTATGGCGGTATGACGCCAAGTGTCATTTGCCTCCTGTTATGTGTAAATTCTAATGTTTGTGAATTTAATAAAGATATATATATATATATATAATTTTTTATTTAAAAAGAAAAAAAAAAGATTGAAGTCATTGAAGTTGCCGGTAATCGAGATTTAAATCGCCGAATAACGTGGACCACTGACAGATCTCGCACCAGCATCTGCCACCAGTCGACGGATTGATCTGTTGCTTCGCATCCTTCGTCGGATGGACTGGTGGCCCACGCCGAACGGAAGCAATGATCCGTTGCATCGCATCCTGCGACGGATGGACTGGTGGCCGACGCCGAACAGCTGTTACTCCACCCATGTAACAAATAGCTTTAGCTTTGATGTTGTGCTGGTGCATCAAGGTGTTCCATAACTGACAACAGGTTGGCTAGGGCAACCTTGTTTGCGTCCGTATCTGGGACGGCAGAATACCTGCTCAACTCGGTCCCGAGCATCAAATTCAGATACACTATTCAACTCCACCTGGGAAGCTAAATCCAGCAGGGTTTGAACAATTGTGTCAATGTGCGCCATGCTCAAATCTGTCCGACCAACGAGATCCGTCAGTGGTCCACGTTTTTCGGCGATTTAAATCTCGTTTACCGACAACTTCAATGACGTGAAAAGTAACGATGGCAAAGTGGTGTCATACCGCTATACCTTTTTTTTTTTTTTAAATATACAGTATATATATACATTTATTAAATTCACAAACATTAGAATTTACACATAAAAGGAGGCAAATGACACTTGGCGTCATACCGCCATACCCACAGCGGAGGTGGAGAGCTGCTGACGTCACTTTCCTGCGCCGCGCGCTTACTTTGAGATTGCGATTTCGTTTTCGAGTTGTGGTAACTCTTGTGCAGGGCAGGACCACGAAAATTAAAAAGCAATGCTCTCAGTTTTCTTTTTGATTGTGTCATAAAAGGTGCGACACGAATAAGAAAATGAAAATGCATATAGCAATATTTATTTATGATTTTAATTATGAGTCAAATAATGCAGCTTTGTTCTTAAAATGAAAAAGCATTCTGCTATTGCTTTTTCATTTTTGAATTTTACATTTCATATTGAATTTTGGGAACTCTTTGCTGGTGCATGTTTTGAAAATTGAATCTCAAATGTGTTTTCCTTCATTTGAATTAAGTACAAGAATGAGCAGTCTTGAAGAAGAAAATGAAAATGCAGATTGAATGACTTATTAACCATTTTAATTATGAGTCAAATAATGCAGCTTCGTTCTTAAAATGAAAAAGCATTTCTGTTATTATATTCTTATTTTAATTTGGATTATGGTAACTGCTTCCATATAAAACAAATACATCCATAAATATATACAATGTGAGAATTGTTTCTTGCAAGAGCTGCACTTCAACCCATGACCATCGATAAAAGTGTACACATCTAATCGTAAACAATCTGCTGCAACCTGAATTTCCACTTCTGTGTCTATAAACCAGTCACAGCTTGACTGATGGCTCTGAAGAAGCAGTTTCCATCAGCCTCTACATTCTCATTTGTACACGGTGAACCTAATGGGCCTTTGCAATCAGAAATTGGAAAACTTGCACGGTCCAAATGAATCTTCAAGTTTTTGCAAAGGTCTAAACAAACATCAACATCAAGGGGAGAGAAGTTACACTCTTCATTGGTCACAGCACTGACAAACTCTACGTCAGAATTATCCATGTCAAAGTGAGGAGTTTTGCTCTTCTGAAGTGACTCACTGTTGCCAGCTGGTGCTGGAATTTTAAACCGTGACTGGTTTCGCCTTGATGAAAAGAACCATGCAGAACCTTGGCTAATCTAATACCAGTGCCATGATCTGCCACTGCATCTTCACTAGTACTAACTGACGATGGATCGCAAATCACATGTGCGAGGCGTAGAACGAGCGGAGCAGTCAGAGGCAACAGAAGAAGAAAGAAAAGCCTCCTTAGCTTAGTTGATCTTCTGTGTTGCCTCCTGGACGGTGCTGGCCTCCTCTGGCTTGGTGCTGGCAACCACGGGAGCCACAGGAACCACGGGCACAGCTCTGGTCATCTGTGGCGTCGCCTCCACCTGATTAAAATAAGAAAGATGTGATTTTATGCCAATAAACATAGAAAGGAAAACACTAGGCTTTACACGATCACGATTTTTGTGCCGATCACCGATCAGTGAGTTTAAATAAACCGATCACCGATCCGATCACGTTAGGGGCAATAAATACTTGTTTCTGTACACCCCTTGCCTTCTCACGAGCACCGTCTAAAGTTGTTTGCTTTAGCATCCGTTTCAGAGTTTGCTTTTCTTTTTCTTTCTCCGCGCTGCGTTTCTTAAACTCGACATGCTCCTCTGTGTGTATCTTTTCCAAGTGCCTGATTAAATTTGTGGTGTTGAAATTTTTTTACCAAAGTTCCCCCGCGAAGTACTGTAGCGTTGCATATATTGCAGATAGCTTGTGCTATGTCTGTTTCTCTCACTTTGAAAAACTTCCACACTCCCGACACGTTTGTTTGTGTCGCCCATGGATGTTGCTGTCGTGAAGATTCAAAGAAACTTTATTGTCCATCACATAGCGACAGTACTCAAAACAGGAAGAGGCACGAAGACGAAAATGAAGGTTTTTGAATCATGAATCATTCGCTCTCGGATACAAACAAATAAACATGTCGATGCTGTGAAACTACTTTGGAGGAAATGAGACAGATTAAAAAAGTTTCAACACGACCATGACGTCATTGATCGGTGATTCATGACATGACGCCCGATCACGAACGTCTCAAAAAATGCCAAATATCGGCCGATCCGATACAGCCGATAAGATCGGTGTAAAGCCTAGAAAACACACACAGGTGATGAAGTGGAAATGAATAAGTACAAACCTGCTGCACTGCTGTGACATTGCTGGAGGCAGACTCAGTCATGTGGACAGTTGAACGTGTTGCCCACACCTGCAAATACAAGGACACAAAGTAACGTTTAAAGAACAGCATTTATTGTCCTATCACAAAGATGCACACAATGAAATACACATATCCCAAATACCAACATCTCACTTGTTTGTTTTGGTTTTTGAGGCAACGCGTGCTGATCGACGTCTCAGGCTGGACATCTGGAAGAACATAAAGAAATGAATTCATAAACAAAGTAACACACTAATTAAACTGTACATGTACTGTACATATGTGATCTTGTGTTGATAATAGGGGTGGGGCGATACGGCTAACCCACGATTCGATACTGTGACGATATTTGGCCCACGATAATGACAACATCACGACACACGATATCTTCGATATCTTCGAAATTTTGCAGACGATATTGTCATAACCCGGCTCAAGAGTTATGACAATAACGGAAGGGACACTGCGGATTGCAATTAATCAAAAGGTTTATTATAACAAAATAGATAATTGTAAGCAAAATAATGAAATATATGGTGTGTGTTTGTCAGTATTCATCAGTAATGTAAGTGTGGATGAGTGAATAATAGGATGTGGGGTGTTGTCAGGTGCAAAACAGAACAAAAGAAGCTGAGAGTCAGCCAGACGCCCATGGCTGCTGGATGGAGAATGGGGAAGAGACCGAGCGGCACACGCAGTCGGCCTTTTATCCTGCGGGGGGCATCGGCACAGGTGTCCTAATCGGAAGATGCCACTCCCACATCCACCGCTACCTAGAAATGGGAAAACAGCTGGGAGCCACAACAAGTTATATAGAGACAGGGTCGTCACAATATGTGACTGAAAAAGAAAAAAGATACCCATAAAAAGGAAAATGCCTGTGATCTTGCATTTATTCCAAAACTTTGTATAATGTACAAACAAACGTGCACTGCACAAGCAAACATATTAAAGTGCATGAACATTAATAACTTTCATGTAAACAAGGACAGTGCTTTCTGGTAATGTAAAGTCAGTAGCAACTTGTTTTATCTCAACTTGGGGACTTGGGATATACAAACCGACGGGAAGATGAGAGAGGGAAAAAAATCCTTTCACTGCCCCGATTCTGAAAATCAATAAAAAAAAATGATGCAGACAAAATAAAGAAATAAATAACCACGTCCCCAAAATATACGGGAAAAAGTGAAGTGCGTCCCCCATCAGTTCATTACGGGACAGGCTTTTTAGTTGCCAAATATGGGACAATCGCGTATTTTACGGGAGGGTTGGCAACCCTATCTAGACCACAGACGGAAATTAAATGAGGTTTTGTCATTTTCCCTAAAAAACGGGACAAATTGTGTCCCGGGAGAGATTTTATCTTTCCCGGGACAGGTGGACAGGTGGTGTTTGGAAAAAAATATTGATATTTGCCGTCAGTGTATCGATTATTTATTGCGACAGAAAGCACAACAATATATTGCAATATTTTTTTTTTTTCACCCACCCCTAGTTGATAAGTGTATGAATAATTGTGTGAATGTTACCGTGGCAGCTGGGGAAACCCTGCCAGATGACTCCACGACGGTCTCCATGTGGTCCAGCAGCACAGCCTCACTGAACCACACGGGATTGGACGGGATGTCTGTGTAAAATGCAGTCTCAACAGCTGTTGGTACTGTCTATAAAAAAAAGAGGAGAGGAAATCAGAGTCAACTTAGGATAAGTGTTCATTTTTAAAATAAAAAGTTGCACAGTTTGACAAATACACGATTGGGGGGGGGGGGAAAGAGGGATGAACAGGTTACCTCAACCTCCTGTCCAACAAGAGTCCATTCAGGAGCAGGTCCATACACTGGCATGTGGACAGGACCTGTCACAACCACTCTGGGAGACACCCTGGGCGATGATTGGTTGTGGCACAACACCCCTGGCCTAGGTGAAGGGGGTGCGAGCTGATGGAGCATGCAGCATGCAGACGCTCCACCAAAATCAGTCCTGAGGTGCACGTAAACAGAAAACAACATGTTAACACATATTTGTCATATCAAATGAAGAGCAAGTAAGGCTGAAGAAGGCAAAACTTACACCATCATAACACCACCATGTACAGCTGACGAAGGGGGAGGTGATCGGCCATATACACAAATGTTAAACCTGGAAGAAGTGTCACATAATCAATTATGTAATCACACAATTCTAAGAAATATCTGTTAGCACAGTGTCACTGAAGAGAAAAAAATACAACAAAAATATGTATTTTACACACCCATGCGCGCAGCAACACGATGATATACTTGACGTAGCGCTGTTTGTAGTTCTGGCTTGACAGTCAGGCGAGGTGGAAAGTCAAGCATAAACACCTACAAAATAGTTGTATATAAAAAAAAAAAAAACAAACAAACATAAAAATGCAAAATAAATTCATGAATATTCTTGTTATTGAACTATGGATCATGGAATTACTTGATATTGATAAAACAAAGTGGCGATGACATTCATGTGTTCAAATTTGTTTGTCACAGCAGATAAACAAACCTTGGGCCAGCGGTCCAACACAGTTGCCAGTAGCGCAGCAAAATCCTGGGCGGAGTCTGTTACAAGCCCGTGTTCAAGGTTGTTGCCCGGGGCGAGAACACAAAACCATCCACAAGTGGACAGAGATGTGAGTCTCCCACCACCAGAACAAAAACATAAAGAAACTCGTGGCTTGACAAAATCACGACCCATACCTTCTTGTCTGGTTGCTGGGCCTTAAGAACGAACTTGCACTGTTTTGTCAGTCAGGAGCAAAACGGGCCATCTTCGCACCCAGGTCGCTGACCAGTACCGCGCCCTGTGTAAATTGACAAAAAAGAAAAATCTAAATATGTTTTTGTAAGATTTATTTGGAATACAACATAACAACACAGGCAGAACATGAAATCATGAACGTGGAAGTACTCACGACGTTCAAAGTCCTTCCGAGGTGGAAAAGGTGTCCAATCCCGTTTTTGCTCCAGGCGTCGTTTCATGGCCAGAGAGCGACGGAATGCCTTGGTGTTCGGCATCTGAACAATGAAATGAAAGATTGTGTCATTTCCAATGAAGGACAATGATAACACAAGTTTACAGAAAAAAGTGATGTTTTCTCACACACGACATCAAAACACAGAAAGGTTTCTGTACCTTTGCAGCTGGAGACGATGAGCTTAAATCAATAACACAAAATACACACTTGTCATCAAGCTCATAAATCCATCGAGTCGAGATGAGCACGTGCAAGGAGTCGGACTCTGTGAGGTGACGTAAACAGAGCATTGCGTTTGCGTAAATTATGCACGGCTATCGAGCTAGAAGCCGAGTCCGATTTGGTGCACACAACCACACTATAATGCCTCTCAATGTCCTAACCCATGCCACGCAACAAACGTGAAGAACCGATTTGAGTTTCTCACGGGACCAGCAGTGAAGTCACAACCGTCGCCCCAAATGAAATGTCGCAGCAGGAGTCTGAGGATTTTCTGAGTCAACATGCTGATCAACAGGTAACGTAATGTTGGCTTCCTTGACGACATTAGACAACTCCCTGTTTATATTTTATTCATATTTTAGTACAAAGCCTCCTTGTTTTATGATCTTTGACTTGTTCGGTTTTTGTTTTGACATTATGCTGTTAGTGTTTATTTCAAATTAACAAGAAGTACCGGTACAGATAGTAGGAAATTAATATAACACTTGCGTCAAACAAAGAATAACTAACTGTACATATCATGTCTACAGGAAGGAGCTGGTACATTAAGTGAGAATATTCAAGAATATTAAGAGAATATATATTCAAGGTTGTCCTGAGGTCAACTGTACCAACCATTGACAGAGCTTACGGAGCAATTTGATGTTATTGTACAGTAAAAATGGAATATTGGAGCTGTCGCAAAACAAAACAAAAAGCCAACTTTAAGGCTTATTATCTCCAAAATGATACAGTAATCAATCACATTTAGAAATCAAATGTTTCTAAATGTCAAGTCAGTAATGTCAAGTCAGTGCTTGATGTTTTTGTGCCTCACCCTTTCTAACTGGGACATTTGCAAGGGAATGCAGACTGGTTATGCTGCTCCCTGATAAAAGAAAAATGTTTCTGCTGTTACCTCAGAAATTGCCTGTTATTATTGTGGCTCAGGATTTTGGAGGTAGATTTTTTTTCATTTTTCATAAGGAACAGGATGCCCTGGCATTGGCAATAGGCTTTAATTTTGTATTTGCATTTTTTTTAACTTTAGATTTACATTAAAAATGTTTCTGTGTAAAGTGCTGATGTTAAGTGTTTGCACGATAAATGTTATGGTGCTTTCGTTTATATGGCAGAACATTTAAATTAAAGTGTATGAAAGACTTCTTTTAAATTCATTATTGGCTTTTGCGTATACGACGTGAATAATCGTGATTGATCAGGTAAATCATGCGATTAATTGCGATTAAAATTTTTAATCGTTGCCCAGCCCCAGTAAAAACATTTTTCTGGTGCCAGCATTTCGTGAGGCAGAAGTTGATTCATACTTCAGTGCCTTGGAGCGAATAGCTTCGCCACTCAACTGGCCAAGAGACATGTGGCCTGTCCTTCTCCAATGCAAGCGGGTGGGAAAAGCACAGGAGTTGGTGTCTGCTCTTTTCTTAGAAGACAGCCTGCAATATGATGTTGGAAAGGAAGCAATTTTTCCTGCTTATGAGCTTGTTCCTGAGCCCTACCGGCAAAAATTTAGGAACCATAGAAAATCTAGTGGTCAAACCTTTGTCGAGTTTGCATGGGAGAAAAGCAACCTCTTTGATAAATGGTGTGCAGCTAATGATGTCAAAAATGACTTTGAGTCACTCCGTGAGCTCGTTCTTTTAGAAGATTTTAAAGACTCTTTGCCAGAGAAGGTGGTAATGTTCTTGAATGAACAGAAAGTGTCGTCATTGTCCAAGGCTGCTGTCCTCGCAGATGAGTTTGTGTTGACCCACAAAAATGTCATCTCATCTTCCCCCCCGATCGGACACGCCTTCTGCTTCTCGTCCCACAAGAGCCGAGTCTAGCCACCTCCCCCTTGAAAAGGCTAGAGGGAAGGGACTTCTGGTTTGGCCATAAAGCGGTAGACTGCGCGACACCAGGGCTCTCAACCATCCAGGGTAAAAACTCCCCGAAAACTTGAATAACTATTGTCAGATATCATATTAACTACAAAGTGATCAGGGGAACGTTGGAATGGGAAGGAAAACTCCATTCAACCAAAACAGAAACACGGTAACAGACAATATGGCGGAACTACCAGCTTGCTCTGAAACAGAGGGAGATGGCGAAACGAACTCCTCGTGACTAACGACGCGAAAAAGGGCTCGGACATAGAAATTATTAGCAAGGAGATACGGGATTTAAAAACGGAATCAAAAGAAGTCCTTCGCACGTTTGGAGAAACACTGAGTAACGACGTGGAAAAAGACTTGGACGACTTCAAACATGAAATAAATCAACAACTTGCGAAAGTCGTCACCGAACAGGAGCTCCAGACCGGCAAGATCAACGAGGCTGAGTCGCGGATTGAAAAGCTAGAACGTTGGGCACAGGAAGCTAATGACACTCTGGTCATATCACTGAGAGAACAAAAAGCTCTTCAGGACAAGTTAACTGACCTGGAGTCCAGGCCGAGGAGAAACAGCCTACGTATCTATGGAGTCACTGAAGGAGAGGAGGGAGAATCTGTGGCCAAGTTTGTGGAAGACCTGCTGAAAAGCGATCTGCACCTGCCAGCAGATTTTAATTTCCAAATTCAGAGAGCACATCGCTCATTTGCACAGAAGCCAGCGGACGGTGCCCAACCGAGACCCATCATTGTTAACTTTCTGGAATTTACTACCAAAGAGAGGGTCCTGAGAGAGCTATGGACAAAGAAAATAGAACTGGGGAATAAAGTACCGTCATTCCATCACGATTACGCGACAGAGATGGTCCAAAAGAGAAAGGAGTACAACACTGCTAAAAGAATCCTGAAGGAGAAGGGCATCCGGTTCCAGACGCCATTCACCAAGATGAGGACCCACTGGGATACGGGAACTCGAACGTACAACAGCGCAGAGGAGGTAAAGGAGGAATTGGCGAGACGCGGCCTGGCGGAGAAGACGGCGGTGGCGACGGGTGCGGAGGGGCCTGCGGCACTCGGTGCCCCGCACTACGACGGAGTGGCAGTGCAAGGAGGGATCCTGGAGGGGCTACGCATCAGCAGCGACACGAGCCAGAGAAAAGCTACAAGAGTTTAAAAGATTCTTTGATTAAATTCAGAGAATACAGGGAAGAAAGCTGGTAGGGATGTTCTAGTATGACCGGTGTTTTTAGTTGACAAATTATTAAAATTGAATTCCCATGTTAATAGAAAAGAGACTGTGGGAAGTCCGGGTCGCTCCTTTTTTACTAACGTTGGACTCATTTAGAACGACTAAAATACTCATTGCAGGTTCAAGTGTCATTTCTAAGTTAGGTTAGATTTTTGACTGCCTTCACGCGGGCCGGACAGAGACACGCCGTAGTTTGGCCATGCCTGATCTACAGGAAACACATCTCTCTCAACAAGAGCACGACACACTGAAAAGATTTGGATATAGAAATGTTTTTTTTAGCTTGTTCAGGAAAGGCCCAAAGAGAGGTGTCACAATATTAATCTCTAATTCTATCAGTTTTGAAGTTGTTAAAAAAATAAATGACAAAGAAGGGAGATATGTAATAGTCAAAGGGAAATTGGATGATAACTTAGTTACTTTGGTCCAGGGTTGGACAAGTGCTTTTTGAAATCACTGTTTGAGATCATAGCTGTGGAAAGTGAAGGAATCCTAATATGTGCAGGGGATTTCAACATGATTTAAAAGCTAAACTCGACACAACTAATGGCAACAGAAGTCAGACCCGCCTGTCGAAACTTGTCAACGTCTCTCTAGCCGAACTAGGGATGTTTGATGTTTGGAGGGACCTCCACCCGTTACAGAGGACTATTTTTTTTATTAACATTACAGACAGATACAGAATAGAGGAATGTAAAATAGGAACGACTGACTTGTACTGACACAGTATTAATTACCTTATTATTTGTCTAAATAAGAGGAAGAAAAACACACTTTGGAGATTAAATGTGGGTATGCTAAATAATCCAAAAACACTGGAGGAGGTTAAGAAAGAGATTAAATGCTCTATGGAGGAGAACATAGATAGTCCAGTAGACACTACCATACTGTGGGACACAATTAAAGCTGTGATGAGAGGGAGGTTAATAGCGAGGGCAGCCTATCAAAAAAAGACTAGATGTGGCGAGGGGGAGGGTCTGGTGGAGGTGGAGACAATTCTGATGGTGGGTATAAAGGTGGGTATAAAGGAAAATTGGGGTGGTGGTGGTGGGGGGGGGGGGGTTGCCTGACAACGCCACCTGGGGAGTTGCACCCCAGGAAATAAACTATAATAAAATTCCACGGGCTACACAGGTTCGTTACGCTTTGAAATTTAAGAGGACGAGACGGACTTCCAATGAAACAGCTTTATTTGACAACAATTTAAAATAGACCAAGTTTAGCTGCCTGAGTGTCAAAGAAATAAGAACCATACCAAAAAGACTGTTCAACATAAGAAAATAAGGGGAACAGGGCCAAAGAAACCAAAGAAAACTCAAAAAAGGGAATAAACAAAGCTAAGGGAATCACTACAAGCCAAAATTCACGCTATGCCAACTCCTTATTTATTCTTCACACACACACACACACACACACACAGAGGACCAAAACCCAAAACAAAAAGGTAACGATCACTGGGGAACAAGATATTAATGAACTAAAAAAGGAAATCAAACTATAACAAAATCGCTACTCAATAGAAAACCCAAAGTTTCACCAAAATTTCACAACAAAACAAAGAAAAGAAAACCAACCAAAGAAAGTGGTTACGCTAACAAAAGAAACAGACAAACTGAATTGTCTAAACCAAATAAACCAAAATCAAAGGAAAAGTGTCCGCGTTGTGTTGTTGTGTTGCTGTTGGAGGGCTACAACAACACAATGTCTTCGATGCTACGCTTTGTGCCGTCGCCACGGACCCCAAACTCTCGTTCTTGTTGGATGCGGGTTCTGCGCAGACTGGTGGGAGAGTTTGTGTACAGGTTTTGCAAAGGAACGGTGTCTTCAGTTATACACACGCTCATTAAAGAGCCGACCGTGGAGGAAGCTTGTGCCGTTTCCAGCAGAATAACAGCGAAATTATCGAAATGAAAACAAATCAGAAAAACATCTCTTTGCTGTGCTTTTATTTACAAGTTGAAATTCTTCTAACTTACAAAAAATGTGAACGAAAAGGTAGAAATATAAATACGAACAAATACGTATTTGTTCAGGGCTGCGCAAAGCCGGAGCCCTGCATTTGCTGCGCTACCCTTTTAAAAAAGGTCTCTGTTGTGTGTAATTTTAATATGTCCATCTCTTTTAGAAGAGAAAGCATCGCCCCGGTCTCATCCTCTCTCCAAATGTCAACATTCTTATTCGCGTTTGCTGGTTGTTTCGCGCCATCTGTTTTGTTAGACGACGTAGTTGTGCGGTGGCGCGTGCGCACTCGCGTTGTCCAGTTAATCGTCCGACTAAGGCGTATACATGGCCGAGAAATTAGAATTCCAATCGCATTATCTGGGTGTCTCAATCGGAGTTCTCCGATTCCAATCGGAGTTCTCAAACTCCGATCATAATCGGACTAAGGCAATAATTCAAATTTCTCTAGTACCATGTAAACGCACTGAGGGACGCAAAAATTGCACTCCGGCGCAGGTGTGATTGATGACGCGAAGGTGGGGGCAAACCCACCTGCCACATAAAGAAGAAGGTTACAAGAAGCTGGTAAACCAATGAACAACTCTGGAACAGCAACACAAAAGCAATAAGGACGATACAGTGTCACAACAAATAATCGGTGTCAGAAGGGAAATAGACGATGTCTTGAGGCTAGATGTTGAGAAAAAGCTGAAATTCATTAAACAGACCCACTATGAATCAGGCTGTAAATCAACCAAATATTAAGCAAGAGGAATAAAGGCCCAGCAAGCTTCTCATGCAATATGTAAAATTAGAGACCCATTAACGAAACAGCTACTACTTGAACCTGAAGAAATAGAGAGGGTTTTTAAAGATTACTATGAAAATCTATATACCCAACTCACGGCTAAAGAAGATTGTGAGATGAAAGACTTCCTTGACTCATTGGACCTACCAGCCATTGGAGATGTGCAAAATAGAAAACTCATTTCCAGTATAACCAAAAAAGAAATAGATGCTGCCATTAGCAGGCTTAAAATCAACCAAAGCGCCAGGTAGTGATGGGTTTCCTAGTGAGTGGTATAAAACATTTGGAGAAGAATTAACCCCGATACTCCTAAATTCTTTTAATCTGACTCTGACAGAGGGCAAACGGCCTCCCTCAAGGAAAGAGGCTGTCATTCCAGTTATTCCAAAAGAAGGGAAAAATAAGGAACTTTGTGAATCGTATAGGCCCATTTCAATCTTAAATGTTGACTAGAAGATCTTTACTTCAATCATCTCAAAAAGACTTGAAAGTTTTATGCCGGACTTGATAGATGAGGATCAGTCAGGTTTTATAACAGGTAGGCAGACTCAAGATAACATTAGACGAGACCGTCTAGGGCTGGACGATAATTCGATAACGATATATATCGATCGATAGACGTGTGCTGCGATAGGAAAAAAAGGGGTCGATAAAAAGTTTGATAGAAAAAGTTTCACTTCCTTTTTCATCATAGCCAATCATGTAGCTTAATATTACGGTCATTTCTTCCTCCAACCAATCGCAAACGCTGACCCAGCGGCTCCACGTTGTCGGAGGAATCCGCTGCCAGCGCCAGCACCAAGCAAGTAAAGCAGACCAAACTGGACTTCTTGCAGTAAATACGACAAAGCGTCCAAGCGCCATAAGGACATCACCCATGTAGTAACATGCTTCATAGCGAGGGATATGCTGCCAATAACCACCGTTGAAAAGCTTGGCTTCAAACAGCTTCTCGCCACTCTTGACCCGCGATATGAAGTTCCAGACTGCAAGTATTTTTCAAACACAGCTCTTCCTCGTCTGTACAACGAGTGCAGGGAATCAGTGCAAAACGAGCTGTTAACCGCCACAACTTCAGACCTCTGGTCGAGTCGCACGTTCGAGCCCTATCTCAGCCTATTTTTTTAAATAAATAAATAAATAAATAAATAAATAAATAAATAATAATAATAATGATAATAATAATAATGATAATAATAATAATAATAATAATAATAATAATAATAATAATAATAATAATAATAATAAAAACAAACAAACAATTCAGTTGTGTTTAAAAAAGGTGGTTGAATAAAAGTTTGAATTTGAATTCAGTGCTCGTGTGTTCTTTATTAAAAGTCTGTCATGAAGTAATAGTATAAAACATCCAGCGCTGCAATTAAAATATGTTTTAAATTTTTTTGATAATTATCGATATCGATCAATATGACTTTTTTTTATATCGATATGCTTTTTTTCTATATCGTCCAGCCCTAGGACTGTCCTATACATAATAGATCAGCTCCAAAAGTTGTTACTGGTGAGCCTTGACTGTGTGAATTGGAAATTTCTGTATCAAGTTCTTGGGAAACTAGGGTTCCAAGAAAAGTTAATACAGTGTATTCAAGGTCTCTACCAAGAACCTACAGCAAGGGGGAGGGTCTGGCGGAGGTGGAGACAATTCTGATGGTGGGTATAAAGGAAAATGGGAGGAGGGGGGGTTGCCTGACAACGCCACCTGGGGAGTTGCACCCTAGGAAATAAACTATAATAAAATTCCTCGGGCTACACAGGTTCGTTACGCTTTGAAATTTAAGGGGACGAGATGGACTTCCAATCAGTCAGCTTTTTTAACAGGTAGGCAGACTCAAGAAGACATTAGACGGGTCCTATACATAATAGATCAGATCCAAAAGCAGGGCCTGCGAGCTGTTACTGGTGAGCCTTGGCTGTGTGAATTGGAGATTTCTGTATCAAGTTCTTGGGAAACTGGGGTTCCAAGAAAAGTTAATACAGTGTATTCAAGGTCTCTACCAAGAACCTACGGCAAGGATAAAGATTAATGGTACTCGTCAAGGATGTTGCCTTAGCGCTACATTGTTTGCTATGTTCATTGAGCTGCTGGCACAAATGATCAGACAAAGTAACAATCTAAAAGGAATACATATAGGAGAGCAGGGACATCTAACAGGGCTTTTTGCTGATGATATTATTTTGGTTCTCCAAGACCCGGACAGAACCTTACCTCATTTGATGTTGATAATAGAAACCTATGGTAAATACACAGGCAACAAGTTACATGTGTACATGCTGCCCTCAATATCAGGCACGATGGAAATAGATAGAGGCCGGCAGAGAAACGACTCTCACACTGGCATTAGTAGGAGACATAAGAACTAAATCAGCTCAACAAAGCCAAAATGAAATTATTAAGCACACACCGACTATCTGGAGTAAGATGGTAAAAGAAAACCATATGGAGGGAAACTACTAATGTGGCCTTCTCTTGATCCCAGATTTGAACCAGGAACCACAGACATTGAGTACAGACGATGGTGGGATAAGAGTATAACTGCAGTATGCACACTCGTTCACAAGGGGGTTTTAAAAAGTTTTGGAGAGTTGAAAAAGGAATTTGGACGAGGAAACAAAGATTTCTTTCGATACATGCAATTAAGAGATTACTATGATAAAAGAATCAAACCAACATCATCTGGAGAGGGCAATATAGTGATAGATATTCTGATCGCAGCCTGTAAAAAGATGAAGAGAAAAATCATTTCTAAAATCTATCAGGGCCTTCAGAAACAGAACAGCAACAAACGCAGGATACATCAAAGCCAAATGGCAGAAAGAACTAAGCATGAAAATATCAGAGGAAGGTTGGCGTTCCATGTGGGATGGACAGCATTCATCCACAAGTTCAAAGAAGTGGTGAACAATTGTTTGGAAAAATTTGATCGGTTTCTTCATATAAAAAGTAAGGGTGTCAACGTCGCTTTATCGCCGACAATTTTTTTCATCGCGCGATTAACGCACACGGTGCTTTTTGAACCTTTGGCCGCTCTGTAGATTGTGGAAACGGGAAATGAATTGACTCACAGCACACAGTCACACGCTTGCAGCCAGCTTGTAAGCACAACAAAAAAAAAAGAAAAAGACACTGAGCGTAGATGAGCACTAGGAAGGACTAACATGGATAAGGCGTCAATTGTAAATGGAAAGTTCCACTTCAAAACCCTGCCAGATGGCAGTCTTGACAGGACAAAAGTGATATGCATTTACTGTAAAGCTGTATTTAGTTTCCACCGGAGTAGGAGCAGTCTTACGTTTCACTTGTCTGCGAAGCATACAGCTGACGCGGAGAGCCCTCCGCCCCCTTCTGAGGTAAAGCAAACCACGTTGGATGGTGTGGCACGGAGACCACTGGCCGCGTCCACCACACGCCAACTTTCAACAGCGGGGGCTAAATGGGTGTGGCTACGGCTTGCAGGCCAATTAATGTGGTGGAGGACGAGGGTCTGCGCGATATCATATATATTATACTGACTATGGATGAATATGACACTGACTGGATGATTATGGCACTGACTGTGGATTATTATGGATGCTAAACAGCTGCTATAGGCTATACTGCCTAACTGCACTATATCATTTGAGTCCTGTACTGTATTGCACTGCCCCCTGTTTAATGCACACTTTATTTATTGTTTTGATTTAATTTAATTTATTTTGTGCATCACAGTTTGATGCAATGCATAAGTGTCATCCTTTTGTCTTAATGGCTGCTGAAAAAAGTGGATGAATAGTTCAAGTTGGAGGTGAAAAGTAAAATATAGAAATTTTGGTAGTACTAGTAATCATTACTATGTAATGTTACAGTTATGCCCATCTGTTATCTTTGTTGGGCTTGAGTTTATGATTATTTTTTTTTACCCTGTGCATCTTTTGTTTTGTTAGTAGTACTTGTCATTGCTCCAACACGAATAAACATGCTGCATCCCACTAGATGGCGCATTTGCCTTATTTACAAGCACCACGGTCATCGGAGCTGATTGCTGACACTCTCAGCAGCGTGCGTCTACTAAGGTCTACTAAGATTCCACAATCTATTACACCTCGTGAGCAAAACAGGCTACAGGTAAAATTAATCATTCATCTCAATCATTTATCTTCAGTTGAGCAACTCAGGCAAGTTAAACTGATTTAAAAACAAACAAACACTATAATACTAGGAAAAGAATCCTCTACATGTCAATAAATAATACAGATTGAGTATTCATAAAAATAAATGCTTACTTTAAATAAGAAAATCCAACAAACCAACAAGTGCAACACGAAAAAGGAAACCAACAATCAAAATAATGCTTAATTGCCTTAGTTTTGTCCCACACTTATCAGCTTAGCTACTAAGAATAACACACATTATTCACCTGGACAGAAGGAGGTTCTGAGGAACGTGTTGGTCCTGGAGCTTCCTGGTCAGGATGTTCGGGAGATCCCTCTGGCTCAATGTCTGGAGCGCCAACATATTTTAGAATTGCTCCTACAGAGACAAAGCTCATTAGATCATCAAGCAAAACAGATCAGAAGCGCATTTTCCTATTTTATTATTACAGTGATGTTGCAGTAATATAGGAAAATTAAAAATTAATTTGTTTTTAAATTAAACATTATGGTTGCAGTGTCCCTTTAAAGCTTTTACCCAATTACAAAACTGTCATTTTTAAGAGTTTTTGGCATTACTTTACACACTGTACTAGTTAAAGTAATAAAACTAAGATAAATGACCCACTGCCACAACAGTCTAAAATAGTCAACACCATGCCAAATAAAGTATTTCCATAAAATATTTCTTTGAATTCTAAAACAGTAGCACATTTCTAATGAAGGGCCTACAAAATACAAACTAAGCTTAGTAAATTCATCCTAAATTAAGGCTAAAATAACATTAAGAGTCAAATATGTGAGAGACAACTTCCACTGAACAATAAATAACAGGGGACTGACTACAACAACAACTCCAACATGCCCTCCCTGTTAGAATGTGAATAAACGGGTGTGGAGTCAATCAGTCATTGCCATGGCAGGATAGGCCAACATGGCAGGACATGGTCAACTTTCATAAAACAAACAAAAACGCTGATTCATGACGAACAAATATTAGCCAGCCAGCTAACATTTATCCGACGATAGCTAGCTAGCTGGCTGGCTAACAGGACAAATAAACAAACTTGGGGGGGGGGGGGACAACAGCGTTTCACCTCCACCTCTCCAGCCCACATCACAAACAAATAACTTACCTTTCCCCTTTGCAAGTTTTTCTTGATCAGTTTTCTTTTCCTTCCGTTTTTCCGCACCGCTGGGATAACTCCTTTTTGATGCCATTATGGTGTCTGTTTGTTTTTAATCCTCTCGCTAACGGGAACGAATGGTAGCTGTCAATCATTCACGTCATACCTGTGCGTCGCCGGCCCGCTACGTCACAACCTGCGTGACAGTGCGGCAAGCCCCCAGAGTCCAAGATGGCGTCCCATTGCTTTCAATGAAGTTGCTCACCCAGCGCATGGCTCCCAAAAACTTTTTGACTTTCGCATTGATGGGATAATAGAGCATGCGCAGTTGTGTCAGTGTGGAGACCATCACTGACAGACGTGCGCGCTCACGGACCGTACAAAATTCAACATGGAAATCAATGTATTTTTTCCGGAATAACTGACGATTGTTGTTTGGAAATTTTAGAAATAATAATGATGATGATGATGATGATGATGATGATTATTATTATTATTATTATTATTATTATTATTATTATTATTATTATTATTATTATTATTATATTCATAAAATAGTATTATTATAATAATATACTATTATTTGTGTATTAAACAAGTGAGCAAT
Organism: Nelusetta ayraudi; assembly: GCF_046127955.1. Lineage (NCBI taxonomy): Eukaryota > Metazoa > Chordata > Actinopteri > Tetraodontiformes > Monacanthidae > Nelusetta > Nelusetta ayraudi. Next base: position 1,824,116 of record NW_027466088.1, read on the forward strand.
GTGCCACTGAATAATAAATGATAATTCTTTGAAGCAACTCTCTTTGGAAAGCAGACAAAGTAATGAAATGATTGGTCTATTTATTTCATCAGAACTAAAAAAAATTTAATATAAAAACTCAACGATCTTGAAAGTTCCTCCCTGAAAGTTCCTCTCTTGCACCTCTTGCACCTGTCGATGTGTGTAGCTAACACAAATTTGCAAATATTTTGTCGTCTTCATGGAATTAAACAGCACACCATGTTAATTTATCAGCGAGTGCTCTCTCTTTTCATGCAATTCATCACGCTTAACATGTAATGCTGAATCATGAAAGCTATGGAGCAAAAAATAATAATTACATAAACCACGAGTGAAATAAAATGTGTCATTCATTCAATAAAGATTTCATTCATTCATCTTCTATACCCGCTTATTCCTATTCAGGGTCACGGGGGTCTGCTGGAGCCTATCCCAGCTGTCTTAGGGCGAAGGCAGGGTGACACCCTGGACAAGTCGCCAGTTCATCGCAGGGCCACATAGAGACAAACAACCATTCACACTCACATGCACACCTACGGACAATTTAGAATGTTCAATTGACCTCACGTGCATGTTTTTGGAGTGTGGGAGGAAGCCCGAGAACCCGGAGAGAACCCACGCAGACACAGGGAAAACATGGACACTCCACACAGAAAGGTCCCAGGTCCAGGCCCCGGAATCGAACCCACGACCTTCTTGCTGTGAGGCGGCAGCGCTAACCACTGCACCACGGACTATTTTATTGCTTAGTTGAAAATGCCATTTTATTTCATTTAACAAAGCATATCATTATTTCAAGATGCATTCAATTGTTTTGTGGTCCTGTGTTTTAGTGCTTCATAATTGTATTCTGTTGTCAAATTTGCCCATCAAAGTCAGATTAGTAATCCTGTACATCAGTTTAAGGAAAACCAATTCTAGGTAATGGATTGCAGATCTTGTAGTGACCTGTTACAATGGAAAGAAATGTATACATAATAAGTACGTCTGTGTGCCCGATATTTTAGCTAACACTAAACTTTCTGCACAACTGTCTGCATTGTGCTTTTTCTTCGGCCACAGAGAACAGAAAGGTCTGTAGTTCTTTGTTCACCCATGGTACAGTTTCATAAGCTTTTCAGTTTTTAATACGTGTTAATGTAAAAATCCACACGCGAGGCATTTGAAAATGGCGGTTTTGGTCTTTCGTGAAAGACTGCCTTTGGCCAATCAGTGTCCTGAACGTTGCTACGTCACCCTTATGGTCTCAGCTCTGCTCGCTTCGAACCCCAACGAGGCAGGTACCAAAATCCTAACCCCTGGGAACGTGACAATTGTTTTTTCCAATTGAAGTTTTCGTTATTTTGTTCGTTTTCGTTAACTATTATAACCGTGGTCAGGACCTCCAGTGAGAAGATCCACTGGAGGACATTTAGAGCAAACAGTCAGACAACAGCAGCTTCACCACATCAGCTGAAAAATGGAGTTTGGATGCTTTCAGCTTCAAGTCGTGGACAGAAAATGATGCTCACACTGTCACACTGATGTTTTCTTCTCCAACCTTCTCTCAGCTCCAGAGGTTGGTGATCTGCAGGAGCTTCTACAGCAGCAGAAGATCAGTCTGGAGAGGAGATGTGAACGTGTGACTGAAGGTGAAGAAGCAGGAAGTCAAACTCTCCTCAACAGCATCTACACTGAGCTCTACATCACTGAGGGACTGAGTGAGGAGGTCAACAGAGAGCATGAGGTCAAACAGCTGGAGACCAAGAAGACCAAGGAGATCCTTCACGACCGTCCAATCAGGTGCAGCCAGATCTTTGAAGCCTCACCTGAGCAGCAGGGACTCAGGGAGTCAGAGTGGTGCTGACCAGGTCTCTGGGCTGGACTGGGAAGCCTTGGAGTCCCACTGGAGGAGCTGGAGGAGGTGACTGGGTCCAGGGAAGTCTGGGGGTCTCTGCTGAGGCTGCTGCCCCCGAGACCTGACTCCGGATACGGCAGTAGAAGATGGATGGATGGATGGATGGATGGATGGATGGATGGATGCCAGGTGATAGAACATTTTTAAAAAAAACAGACTCTGCATTATAACTTCTATTACACTCTAAAAAACTCACTCCAATATAACTGCACTCGTCCTTCTCTCACATTACATTGGATCACAATGACCAAACAACACAACAAAGACAATGATCCAACTGTACTGCCACGTCCAGACTCAGTGTAGGTCTGTAGGCCTCTTGGACCTTCATGTGAACCACTGCGTGTTGACTGGAGGTGAAACATGACTGACTGCTGTCCTCCTACCTGGACAATGCAATCTCACTTTCATTCTGCTGCAGATGGCCATTTTCATTTTACACCGTCCAAACTTACAGCTCAGGGCGCTGGGACGAATTCCAAATTGTGTGCAGATACAGGCCTACACTTCAAATAATTATGAGAAAAATCCAACGTAAAGAGAGCACTTCCATTAGGAAATAGTCAACATGAAATTTCGTCTTCTACTGACACCTGCTGGTCAAATTGAATAGTTGCAAATATTGTGAACAAGTTGTCATCTAATTCTAATCCTAAACAATATGGCCATTCCAAGTCAAGTATTAAGACAATTAATCAGGTTTGTACTGCTTGATTGAACACATTCATCCCGTTCCAGTGCACTAAAACCCACTTCCCTTCAGGACCGTGTCAGCGAAGCCAAAACTTCCTTGAGTGACGCTGTTTCCCAGCATGCAATGCGAGCTAGCGATTCACAATACTATTTCATCACAAACATGGATGTAAAAAATAAAAAGGGACGAAAAATGAAACTTCAGGAACACCAACCATTGCAATACAAGCAGAACTGGGCCGGAGTTTTATATTATGTACACCATAATACAGCCTTCTGGTGGACAAGCCATACTATTTAATCCGTGTCTTCCTATGGCACTTCCGTGGGTAGAAGCTCATCGTAGAGGTAACGTGCTGGGTGCTCGTCACCCCACCAACCACCTCGGGGAAGGTCAAACAGGAGAAGCTTGCTGGCGTAAATGATGCACTACAAGTGGATGTGACGCTAATGAGTGCGATGGATGAGGTAGAGCAATGCTCCAGAATCCGATTCAGACTACTCTCCCTCCACTTTTTTTGTTTCGTATGAGCGTTTAAAAAAAAAACAACATAATGATAATCGAATAAGCTTTAGTTTATTAATCAGAATTAAAACAAGGTTGTAGTTTTGTTATAGATGAGTTCCTTTGTTGTAGTTTGGCGCTTGAAAAACTATATATGGGATGTACCATGACCTGAGGGATTTCCTCATCCCATCCCAGCTTGGTTCTGATGCTGAATGTGAATGTATCTTGCTGTACATCCCACTGAGCTCCAAGGGTCCTCTCCATAGGGAGCTGGTCTCTGTCAAGGTTAAGTGTTTTTACCTCTTTAGCTCTCTGCTCTTCAAGAATGGCGGCCAGCACCGAGCGATGATTGCTCACCCACTTATTGAGCTTAAATCCACCTCTACCGCACAGGTCTGTTAGCTGCTGGTACAGATGTATTGCTTGTTCCACCGTGCTGACGGCCTTTAGACAATCATCCACGTAGAAATTTTGACAAACAGTGTTTATAACCTCGGCTGGGAAGTCATGCTGATTGTCGTCAGCTGCTTTCAGCAGGGCGAATGAAGCACAGCTTGGGGATGACACTGCCCCAAAGATGTGGACCAGCATCCTGTGCTCTTGTAGGTCCTTTGTAATGTCCCCATCTGGCCACCAGAGGAAGCGTAAGAAGTTTATATCCTGGTTGGAAACTCTTACTTGATGAAACGTTCCCTCAATGTCAGTCATGAATGCTACAGGGCCTTGGCGAAAACGAAGCAGCACACCTAGCAGTGTACTTGTCAAATTGGGACCCTGCAGGAGCTCTTTATTTAATGATGTTCACTCACTTTCGATCTCACAGCCACTAAAAAACCTGATTGTGATTGAGAGGTCCTCAGCAGCCAATCACTGTTGGGAGTCCAGCCTTCAAACAGAAGTGCAGAACCACTAGAGTGTCATTTCTTCACTGCTGTCAGCAACAAGCAATTGGTCTCACACTGGTGTACAACACTTATGGGCTAATTAATAAGAAATGACATATTTATGAATCACCCGCAATGCCCAGATTGTTGCTGTTTATCTGCTGATATGAGCCGTCAACTGTTGCAATATAGAACCACGGGCAGGAAATTACAATTAGTGTAGAGTGTATTATAATTTAAAAGTTTACTTACGGTAGTTCTTTAAAGAATTTAGCAGGGATGGAACAGGCTAACGTGACGACGTCACCTGTAACACGGTAGGAGCTCAACCTGCTGTCACGGCGAAAACTCTGTGTTACGTCCCGTCGAGGGGGACCGAGACGCAACGTGTGGGACACCTTCCCCCACTCCCAAGCCTCATTAATTTTTCACTGCAGTTGGCAGTTTCAACAAAAAACATTTTATTAATCATTAAATTAAATAAAAAAAAACAACTTAACCGGTGGGCAGCAAATAATAAACCAAACTCCAACTAGCTTGCCTTAAGAACAAATGAAAGAAAGAAAGAGAACCCAAATACAGAAAGGCTAACCTCCCTACATACTTAATAAACAGGAGAAAAGAGGGAACGAAGAAAATGGCAGCCCACCCCTACGGCTGCGTGCTCTAACACCGTTTCAGAAGTGACGAACTGCAGAGTTTGGAGCGGACGAGGGAAGACGTCAAGCTGGCTCGACTGCTCCTCCTTCTCAGCCGTGGCGCGTCCAATCAGTAGCAGACATCCAACAACCAGCACGTGACCTCTACGACGAGCTTCCACCCACTGAAGTGCCATAGGAAGACACGGATTAAATAGCTTGTCCACCAGAAGGCTGTATTATGGTGTACATAATATAAAACTTCGGCCCAGTTCTGCTTGTATTGCAATGGTTGTTGTTCCTGAAGTTTCATTTTTCCCCTTTTCCCTTTTTATTTTTTACATCCATGTTTGTGATGAAATAGTATTGTGAATCGCTAGCTCGCATTGCATGCTGGGAAACAGCGTCACTCAAGGAAGTTTTGGCTTCGCTGACACGGTCCTGAAGGGAAGTGGGTTTTAGTGCACTGGAACGGGATGAATGTGTTCAATCAAGCAGTACAAACCTGATTAATTGTCTTAATACTTGACTTGGAATGGCCATATTGTTTAGGATTAGAATTAGATGACAACTTGTTCACAATATTTGCAACTATTCAATTTGACCAGCAGGTGTCAGTAGAAGACGAAATTTCATGTTGACTATTTCCTAATGGAAGTGCTCTCTTTACGTTGGATTTTTCTCATAATTATTTGAAGTGTAGGCCTGTAGTTGATGAGGAATCACGGTGTGCTAACGCTACTCAAACAGCTTAGATGAAAAAAGGGAGTGTGATTTGGGTTTGTGGTACATTATGACAATCTTGGACTTGCAAGACTGAGGCGACGGTTCAATTCCCATCAATGTGTATTATATATGTGTTATTTAGCTCATCTATTCTACATTTTAAATAGATCACATTTGACATCTGACCCACTGAACACTTACTATTGAACATATTTTTAAACTATGGGCTATTTAGTCTTGTTTTAGGATATAACATAATTCATTGCACAAACTGTCAGGCTAAGTATAAGAGCTATAGTCTACTACAATCAGTCGTGCCAAAAAAGAGACATTGTCTTTATTTTTCATTTTTATTTTATTGTGTCAGCATTGAACCATACAAGCATGTAGTGTTGTCCAACAAGAATGCATGGCGAATCAAATCCCAAACAACCTATGAAACAATGAACACGTTTCCATTGCACTTCATTTTATTGAGCACTAGATGACCTCCTCGAGCACTGTGTCATTGAAGCCTCGAGGAATGAACCATTTTTTGAAACAAGTGTCGAAGCTTCAACAAAGCCTCGATCGGCCATCACTACCTACGGCTGCGTGCTCTAACACCATTTCAGAAGTGACTAACTGCACAGTTGGGAGCGGAGGAGGGACGACCTTCAGGCTGGCTCGACTGCTCCTCCTTCTCAGCCGTGGCGCGTCCAATCAGCAGCCGACATCCAGGACCGCACCTGCAAGGCGTCATCCACTCTCTCTCTCACACACACACACACACACACACAGACACAAACATAGAGGCACCTAGACCCACCCGTGGGTCATAACACTCCGTGTGGATCTTTTCACTCTGGCATTGAAAGGGGGTGCTAGCACTAGCCGTTTGCTAAGCTATGTACAGACAGCACCACCGCTTGCCGAACCACATAGTCACACCGTTTATATGCAACAACTCGTCATCAATATCTCTAAAGTAGAAGTCAAGAACTTTTTTCAAAAACGATAACTAACTCAAACTTTTTTGTGTGTTTATAAAAACAAACTAAAACAAACTTAAATTGAAGTCATGTTTCACTTCGTTTACGTCTGTCAAATGAATATTTGCCCAGGAAAATCTTTTAGTTTTATGCAGCAGCACCTAAATGCACCTCGCGTTCTGTGACGTCACCCCTCTTTCACAGCAGTATGTTGACGAGTGACTCGCGGCGGGAAAGTCCGATATGCCACTTTTTCCCAATACGACGAAGAGAGTGACAAAAGCCAATGTCTTGTGGTGGAAAGACACAAAATATGTGGCTTGCTTCTAAAAAGGGAAAAACCCAGACAAACCTCCATTTAAGAAGCTCGCACAAAGCAGTAGTGAACATTTTTATTGAGACTGGGAAGTAGACACGACAGTTTGACTCAAATATCCTGTGGCGATGAGAGTGGTTATGGCTATCTGATAAAGCAAGATTTAATATTGGGAATTTAACAAAATGAAAAGGAACCGACAACGCCACCCTGGGAATTTCACCCAGGGAGTTCTACTAAACACAAAAGTAATAATTAGGCACACAGGTAAGTTCTACGAGGAAGGAGTAGGAGACGTGGTTCAGAATGTTTAAAATATGAAACAAACTTTTATTCAACATTTAAAAATAAAAGGAACAAACAGACCAACACTTAAAACGGAGCTACTGAGCTCCTTATTCTTGGTGTAGAAACTGAGGCTTACCGATGAGGGGGCCAAACGGGGGAGGAACCAAAGAAAACAAGGAACACCCCACTCACACGTGACACACCTGCAAAGAAAGTGAAGTGCAAAAAAAAAAGAAGAAAACAACCACAATCCCGGGTCACAGCACTCGAAGGGGCCCACCACCCGGGACACCGCCACCACCAGCAGCTCTCAGCGACTACAAAAGAAAAGATAAACAGTTGGTTACTAAAAGTTCCCTAAAATATGTCACATGTACTGAAATAGCAAGAAAAACAAACAAACAATGCAATTACACACACACACACACACAAACACACACACACACGCACGCACGCACACACACACACCAACCAAGTTCCCACCAACCACGCACACGCATACACGCACGCACACCACTGTAGCTGGACCGGCGACTTGATAGTGTAACGTCTGCTGTCTGAGGGTCAGCAGTGGCGACGTAAGCAAACGAAGAAAAACACAACGAGAACGGAAAAACAACAAGTAAAACCAAGGCGGGACGGAAGCAACATGCACCGTCCACCGTCTGTACGGGGCGGCTAGCACAATCAAGTGCGGGCGAAGCAGCAGTGTTCCTGCACTTATCTTATAGGACCGAGTTTTGGGCCACAGGTCTTGATCACCAAGCGTCCTCCAGGTGAGGAGAACAACGAGGAGGCTCTGTGAGCTAAAACAACATGCAAACAATGCCACAGTGCAGCTTTTCTCAAACGGGTCAATTTTGAAATCATTTTAATCAACTCTGTCTTCATTGATCAGAAGGTTTTTGTAGATTTGGAATCAAAAAATTTTAACTGCAGGAATCATAAAATCGTCTCATCAGTGAAGATGGACAGATTCATTTACACCCAGTAAGATAAGAAGATATTTAGCTCTCAGCCAATTAGAGCTGCTGCTCCTGTGTGTGTGTGTGTGTGTGTGTGTGTGTGTGTGTGTGTGTGTGTGGATGTGGTGGTGTGTGTACCTGAATGTGGGAGTGGGTGTGTTTAAGTACGTCACTGGAAGTAGGCTGCCAATTAGTGCGGCCTCCGAGGCCGCAACCGCCCCACGCCAGCGACGAGCCCAGGGCGGGGGGGCCCGGACACGGCACACCCGCCGCAATGCCGGCCAGGAAGAGGCCCGGAGCAGCAGGCCCCCGGACCGGAGGGCACCCGCCCCACGAGGAGCCAGGGCAAGATGACAGGGAGGCAGATACCCCAAGGAGAAGGGACACCACCCGGGGCGAACAGACAGCAGAGCCCGTCCTCCGGACGTGGCCCCCCAGGGCAAGCGAGACCGGACTCATCCCCATGACAGGACCCAGCCCCTTCACCCACCGGGAGGATCGGTACCCAAGGCAGGCCCGGGCACCCAGATGCCCCCCCCCCTACGGACCCAGTATGGCGCATCGCCGCAAGTGGCGAGGTCCCCATAGGCCCAGCCGGTCTCGCACCCCAGGGGCACCGGACTGCACAGGGCCCATCCAGAGTGGGAAAGATGCCGGATCCCGCCCCCGCTAGCAGGCCGACCCCACTGTGTGTAGGGGTGTCAGTGTGTGTATATGTGCACTTGCTGGTGTGTTGAACTATGGTGCGTTTAAAATGGAGGGGTGGTAAGGCCCTGGGGCAACCACACTGCTGCTGAGCAGGGCGGCGGCCGCAGTGCACGAACCACCCCCCCAGGCCCTAAGTGTCTATAATGCTATTAAGATTGGAGAGGGTCTTAAGGCCAGAAGGCCGGGCAGCGACCACCCAAGACACAAATCCGCCGAAACAGAAGAAAATAAATAAATAAATTAAAAATTTAGGGGAAAAAAACATTTAAAAACCACCTATTATGTGACCAGGGGGGACTCCCGGTCAGGGCGCCCCCTCAGCGACATCGGGGCCGGGGACACCACAGGGATCCAGGAGCCAAAGGGGGCCCGCCCCCCACCGCACCGCACCACCCGGGCACACAGGAGCGGTAGCCGGCGAACGCGCAGCCCCACCCCAGGCATGCGACCCCACCGCGTACGATCCAGCGCCAGTCCCCAGACACAGGGACGGACCAGCCCTCCCCCCGGAGCACCACCCACCCAACCCCCGACCCCCCACCAACCCTGCATTAACTGTGCAGTGTGAGCAGGTCTGAGAGGCGGTCATGCCCATCTGAAACATCCGCTGTCCAGTGTAGTGGATCCTGTGGAGTACTTTAAAATGTATTAATTGTAGATTAGGTTGTTTTATCAGTGAAAAGGTGTGAAAATGGTCTCTTTCCCACTTAACAATTGGGATAGAAATCGTGCGATCTGTATTTGTAAGCAACTCACTCCAATAGAACTGCACTCGTCTTTCTCTCACATTACATTGGCTCACAATGACCAAACAACACAACAAAGACAATGATGCCACTGTGCTGCCACATCCAGACTCTGTGTAGGTCTGTAGGCCTCTTGGACCTTCATGTGAACCACTGCGTGTTGACTGGAGGTGAAACATGACTGACTGCTGTCCTCCTCCCTGGACAATGCAATCTCACTTTCAATCTCACAGCCACTAAAAAAACTGATTGTGATTGAGAGGTCCTCAGCAGCCAATCACTGTTGGGAGTCCAGCCTTCAAACACTCCTCCTGAATCCAGAGTCACATCTGTGAGCATCTGGAACTTTGGCCCCGATCCTCCACACCACACAACTTGGGATGACAGCGCCACCTACCTGTATACTTTCAGCAGCCAGTCCCATGTTCTGACCCGTTTCCACTGTGGCCTGTTGGCTCATCTGGTCCAAAGTCTGGATCATCAGTGTCCAGGTTCATGGAATGAGTCAGTGTGCCGCCGTCCTGTGATGTCATGATAGAGAATCACTCTATTTATACTAATGTGCAAAACCACTGGAGTGTGGAAGCAGACAGTTACCATAATCCAAATGAAAAAGCAACAGCAGAAATGCTTTTTCATTTTAAGAACGTGGCTGCATTATTTGACTGATAATTAAAATCGTTAATAAATAATCCAAACATCATTTTAATTTTCTTATTCATGACTGCTCATTCTTGTACTTAATTCAAATGAAAAAGGAAAACACATTTGAGATTTAATTTTCAAAACATGCACCAGCAAAGAGTTACCAAAATTCAATATGAAATGTAAAATTCAAAAATGAAAAAGCAATAGCAGAATGCTTTTTCATTTTAAGAATGAAACTGCATTATTTGACTCATAATTAAAATCATTAATAAATATTGCTATATGCATTTTCATTTTCTTATTCGTGTTGCACCTTTTATGACACAATCAAAAAGAAAACTGAGAGCATTGCTTTTTAATTTTCGTGGTCCTGCCCTGCACAAGAGTTACCACAACTCGAAAACGAAATCGCAATCTCAAAGTAAGCGCGCGGCGCAGGAAAGTGACGTCAGCAGCTCTCCACCTCCTCTGTGGGTATGGCGGTATGACGCCAAGTGTCATTTGCCTCCTGTTATGTGTAAATTCTAATGTTTGTGAATTTAATAAAGATATATATATATATATATATATATATATTTTTTTTTTTTTTTTTTTTTTTAAAAGAAAAGAAAAGAAAAAAAAGGTATGGCGGTATGACACCACTTTGCCATCGTTACTTCTTTCACGTCATTGAAGTTGCCGGTAATCGAGATTTAAATCGCCGAAAAACGTGGACCACTGACAGATCTCGCACCAGCATCTGCCACCAGTCGACGGATTGATCTGTTGCTTCGCATCCTTCGTCGGATGGACTGGTGGCCGACGCCGAACAGCTGTTACTCCACCCATGTAACAAATAGCTTTAGCTTTGATGTTGTGCTGGTGCATCAAGGTGTTCCATAACTGACAACAGGTTGGCTCGGGCAACCTTGTTTGCGTCCGTATCTGGGACGGCAGAATACCTGCTCAACTCGGTCCCGAGCATCAGATTCAGATACACTATTCAACTTCACCTGGGAAGCTAAATCCAGCAGGGTTTGAACAATTGTGTCAATGTGCGCCATGCTCAAATCTGTCCGACCAACGAGATCCGTCAGTGGTCCGCGTTTTTTGGCGATTTAAATCTCGTTTACCGGCAACTTCAATGACGTGAAAAGTAACGATGGCAAAGTGGTGTCAGACCGCTATACCTTTTTTTTGTTTTGTTTTGTTTTTTTAAATATACAGTATATATATACATTTATTAAATTCACAAACATTAGAATTTACACATAAAAGGAGGCAAATGACACTTGGCGTCATACCGCCATACCCACAGAGGAGGTGGAGAGCTGCTGACGTCACTTTCCTGCGCCGCGCGCTTACTTTGAGATTGCGATTTCGTTTTCGAGTTGTGGTAACTCTTGTGCAGGGCAGGACCACGAAAATTAAAAAGCAATGCTCTCAGTTTTCTTTTTGATTGTGTCATAAAAGGTGCGACACGAATAAGAAAATGAAAATGCATATAGCAATATTTATTAATGATTTTAATTATGAGTCAAATAATGCAGCTTTGTTCTTAAAATGAAAAAGCATTCTGCTATTGCTTTTTCATTTTTGAATTTTACATTTCATATTGAATTTTGGGAACTCTTTGCTGGTGCATGTTTTGAAAATTAAATCTCAAATGTGTTTTCCTTCATTTGAATTAAGTACAAGAATGAGCAGTCTTGAAGAAGAAAATGAAAATGCAGATTGAATGACTTATTAACCATTTTAATTATGAGTCAAATAATACAGCTTCGTTCTTAAAATGAAAAAGCATTTCTGTTATTATATTCTTATTTTAATTTGGATTATGGTAACTGCTTCCATATAAAACAAATACATCCATAAATATATACAATGTGAGAATTGTTTCTTGCAAGAGCTGTACTTCAACCCATGACCATCGATAAAAGTGTACACATCTAATCGTAAACAATCTGCTGCAACCTGAATTTCCACTTCTGTGTCTATAAACCAGTCACAGCTTGACTGATGGCTCTGAAGAAGCAGTTTCCATCAGCCTCTACATTCTCATTTGTACACGGCGAACCTAATGGGCCTTTGCAATCAGAAATTGGAAAACTCGCACGGTCCAAATGAATCTTCAAGTTTTTGCAAAGGTCTAAACAAACATCAACATCAAGGGGAGAGAAGTTACACTCTTCATTGGTCACAGCACTGACAAACTCTACGTCAGAATTATCCATGTCAAAGTGAGGAGTTTTGCTCTTCTGAAGTGACTCACTGTTGCCAGCTGGTGCTGGAATTTTAAACCGTGACCGGTTTCGCCTTGATGAAAAGAACCATGCAGAACCTTGGCTAATCTAATACCAGTGCCATGATCTGCCACTGCATCTTCACTAGTACTAACTGATGATGGATCACAAATCACATGTGCGAGGCGTAGAACGAGCGGAGCAGTCAGAGGCAACAGAAGAAGAAAGAAAAGCCTCCTTAGCTTAGTTGATCTTCTGTGTTGCCTCCTGGACGGTGCTGGCCTCCTCTGGCTTGGTGCTGGCAACCACGGGAGCAACAGGAACCACGGGCACAGCTCTGGTCATCTGTGGCGTCGCCTCCACCTGATTAAAATAAGAAAGATGTGATTTTATGCCAATAAACATAGAAAGGAAAACACTAGGCTTTACACGATCACGATTTTTGTGCCAATCACCGATCAGTGAGTTTAAATAAACCGATCACCGATCCGATCACGTTAGGGGCCATAAATACTTGTTTCTGTACACCCCTTGCCTTCTCACGAGCACCGTCTAAAGTTGTTTGCTTTAGCATCCGTTTCAGAGTTTGCTTTTCTTTTTCTTTCTCCGCGCTGCGTTTCTTAAACTCGACATGCTCCTCCGTGTGTATCGTTTCCAAGTGCCTGATTAAATTTGTGGTGTTGAAATTTTTTGCCAAAGTTCCCCCGCGAGGTACTGTAGCGTTGCATATATTGCAGATTCAAAGAAACTTTATTGTTCGTCACATAGCGACAGTACTCAAAACAGGAAGAGGCACGAAGACGAAAATGAAGGTTTTTGAATCATGAACCATTAGCTCCTGGTGTTATGCCCCGGCCTAGGGGGAACCAGGACACAACATAAAGGCTCCCCCCCTTCTCCCAGCTCTCAAATTAGACAAAGGTGCTTCGTCCACAGGATGGTTTTTATTAAACGTCACCATCATTGCACTGGCGTCAGGGAGGGCATGGCCAAAACAACAAACAAAATGGCTCTCTTATGGATCTTACCTATGAAGAAAACAATCAAATAAATGACAGTCAAACTAACCTCCTTAACTAAAACACAGGAGAAAAGGGTCACAACACAAATGGCTTCCCTCCCCTACGGGCTACGTGGACACAAAGGGAACTGAAATAGATTACAAAACAGAATTGATGGCTGAACACAGAATGCTGCTGCTGCGGCACATGGCCTCTGGTTGGGAGCTGGGAGAAGGACAAAGAGACCGAGGTGTTGAAGTCCTCCTCCTTAAATATTGGCACCAGCCAATCACCTTTCCGCACCTGGAACAAGCAAAAAAAAGGGAACACAGGATCTACTGCGCCATCTAGTGCCCAAACGGACACACAGCAGACAAAAGGAACTGACAACAATGTAAACCCAAATCTATACATTTACATAACACTCGGATACAAACAAATAAACATGTCGATGCTGTGAAACTACTTTGGAGGAAATGAGACAGATTAAAAAGTTTCAACACGACCATGACGTCATTGATCGGTGATTCATGACATGACGCCCGATCATGAACGTTTCAAAAAATGCCAAATATCGGCCGATCCGATACAGCCGATAAGATCGGTGTAAAGCCTAGAAAACACACACAGGTGATGAAGTGGAAATGAATAAGTACAAACCTGCTGCACTGCTGTGACATTGCTGGAGGCAGACTCAGTCATGTGGACAGTTGTATGTGTTGCCCACACCTGTAAATACAAGGACACAAAGTAACGTTTAAAGAACTGCATTTATTGTCCTATCACAAAGATGCACACAATGAAATACACATATCCCAAATACCAACATGTCACTTGTTTGTTTTGGTTTTTGAGGCAACGCGTGCTGATCGACGTCTCAGGCTGGACATCTGGAAGAACATAAAGAAATGAATTCATAAACAAAGTAACACACTAATTAAACTGTACATGTACTGTACATATGTGATCTTGTGTTGATAATAGGGGTGGGGCGATACGGCTAACCCACGATTCGATACTGTGACGATATTTGGCCCACGATAATGACAACATCACGACACACGATATCTTCGAAATTTTGCAGACGATATTGTCATAACCCGGCTCAAGAGTTATGACAATAACGGAAGGGACACTGCGGATTGCAATTAATCAAAAGGTTTATTATAACAAAATAGATAATTGTAAGCAAAATAATGAAATATATGGTGTGTGTTTGTCAGTATTCATCAGTAATGTAAGTGTGGATGAGTGAATAATAGGATGTGGGGTGTTGTCAGGTGCAAAACAGAACAGAAGAAGCTGAGAGTCGGCCAGACGCCCATGGCTGCTGGATGGAGAATGGGGAAGAGACCGAGCGGCACACGCAGTCGGCCTTTTATCCTGCGGGGGGCATCAGCACAGGTGTCCTAATCGGAAGATGCCACTCCCACATCCACCGCTACCTAGAAATGGGAAAACAGCTGGGAGCCACAACAAGTTATATAGAGACAGGGTCGTCACAATATGTGACTGAAAAAGAAAAAAATACCCATAAAAAGGAAAATACCTGTGATCTTGCATTTATTCCAAAACTTTGTATAATGTACAAACAAACGTGCACTGCACAAGCAAACATATTAAAGTGCATGAACATTAATAACTTTCATGTAAACAAGGACAGTGCTTTCTGGTAATGTAAAGTCAGTAGCAACTTGTTTCATCTCAGTTTGGGGATTTCGGATGTACAAACCGACGGGAAGATGAGAGAGGGAAAAAAATCCTTTCACTGCCCCGATTCTGAAAATCAATAAAAAATGATGCAGACAAAATAAATAAATAAATTAATAATCGCGTCCCCGAAATATACGGGACAAAGTGAAGTGCGTCCCCCATCAGTTCATTACGGGACAGGCTTTTTTATTTGCAAATATGGGACAATCGCGTATTTTACGGGAGGGTTGGCAGCCCTATCTAGACCACAGACGGAAATTAAATGAGGTTTTGTCATTTTCCATAAAAAACGGGACAAATTGTGTCCCGGGAGAGATTTTGTCTTTCCCGGGACAGGTGGACAGGTGGTGTTTGGAAATAAATATTGATATTTGCCGTCAGTGTATCGATTATTTATTGCGACAGAAAGCACAACAATATATTGCAATATTGATTTTTTTTTTCACCCACCCCTAGTTGATAAGTGTATGAATAATTGTGTGAATGTTACCGTGGCAGCTGGGGAAACCCTGCCAGATGACTCCACGACGGTCTCCATGTGGTCCAACAGCACAGCCTCACTGAACCACACGGGATTGGACGGGATGTCTGTGTGAAATGCAGTCTCAACAGCTGTTGGTACTGTCTATAAAAAAAAGAGGAGAGGAAATCAGAGTCAACTTAGGAGAAGTGTTCATTTTTAAAATAAAAAGTTGCACAGTTTGACAAATACACGATTGGGGGGAAAAAAAAAGAGGGATGAACAGGTTACCTCAACCTCCTGTCCAACAAGAGTCCATTCAGGAGCGTGTCCATACACTGGCATGTAGACAGGACCTGTCACAACCACTCTGGGAGACACCCTGGGCGATGATTGGTTGTGGCACAACACCCCTGATCTAGGTGAAGGGGGTGCGAGCTGATGGAGCATGCAGCATGCAGACGCTCCACCAAAATCAGTCCTGAGGTGCACCTAAACAGAAAACAACATGTTAACACATATTTGTCATATCAAATGAAGAGCAAGTAAGGCTGAAGAAGGCAAAACTTACACCATCATAACACCACCATGTACAGCTGACGAAGGGGGAGGTGATCGGCCATATACACAAATGTTAAACCTGGAAGAAGTGTCACATAATCAATTGTGTAATCACACAATTCTAAGAAATATCTGTTAGCACAGTGTCACTGAAGAGAAAAAAATACAACAAAAATATGTATTTTACACACCCATGCGTGCAGCAACACGATGATATACTTGACGTAGCGCTGTTTGTAGTTCTGGCTTGACAGTCAGGCGAGATGGAAAGTCAAGCATAAACACCTACAAAATAGTTGTATAAAAAAAAAAACCCAAACAAACATAAAAATGCAAAATAAATTCATGAATATTCATGTTATTGAACTATGGATCATGGAATTACTTGATATTGATAAAACAAAGTGGCGATGACATTCATGTGTTCAAATTTGTTTGTCACAGCAGATAAACAAACCTTGGGCCAGCGGTCCAACACAGTTGCCAGTAGTGCAGCAAAATCCTGGGCGGAGTCTGTTACAAGCCCGTGTTCAAGGTTGTTGCCCGGGGCGAGAACACAAAACCATCCACAAGTGGACAGAGATGTGAGTCTCCCACCACCAGAACAAAAACATAAAGAAACTCGTGGCTTGACAAAATCACGACCCATACCTTCTTGTCTGGTTGCTGGGCCTTAAGAACGAACTTGCACTGTTTTGTCAGTCAGGAGCAAAACGGGCCATCTTCGCACCCAGGTCGCTGACCAGTACCGCGCCCTGTGTAAATTGACAAAAAAGAAAAATCTAAATATGTTTTTGTAAGATTTATTTGGAATACAACATAACAACACAGGCAGAACATGAAATCATGAACGTGGAAGTACTCACGACGTTCAAAGTCCTTCCGAGGTGGAAAAGGTGTCCAATCCCGTTTTTGCTCCAGGCGTCGTTTCATGGCCAGAGAGCGACGGAATGCCTTGGTGTTCGGCATCTGAACAATGAAATGAAAGATTGTGTCATTTTCAATGAAGGACAATGATAACACAAGTTTACAGAAAAAAGTGATGTTTTCTCACACACGACATCAAAACACAGAAAGGTTTCTGTACCTTTGCAGCTGGAGACGATGAGCTTAAATCAATAAAGCAAAAGAAAATGTGTATGTGTACTCTTGGACCCTAACCCTAATGCCATACAAGTCTATGGGGTGAAATTTCAACTTTGTCCTACAGATATGGGGCCACTTGCTTTTTCATCAGGAGCCCCCAAGAAGCGCCCACGCCAAATTTGGGGCTTCTAGTACTTGAGGAACCCCGAAACCCTAACCCTAATTTCAGCTAACCCTAACCCTAACCCTAGTTTCAGCCTTATTGTTAACCCTAATTCAATGCAAGTCTATGGGGTGAATTTTCAACTTTGTCCTAGAGACATGGGGCCACTTGCTTTTTCATCAGGAGCCCCCAAGAAGCGCCCACGCCAAATTTGGGGCTTCTAGTACTTGAGGAACCCCGAAACCCTAACCCTAATTTCAGCTAACCCTAACCCTAACCCTAGTTTCAGCCTTATTGTTAACCCTAATTCAATGCAAGTCTATGGGGTGAATTTTCAACTTTGTCCTAGAGACATGGGGACACTTGCTTTTTCATCAGGAGCCCCCAAGAAGCGCCCACGCTAGATTTGGGGCTTCTAGCCAATGAGGAAAAATTTGGAGCAGACACGAAAGGGTTACAGCTGAGAAGGCACTGAAGATCCTCAAAGGACTGTTGCCACTCACTAGACCAAACAAATGGTTTCAATGGACTGGTTAATTCTTCTCTCGTGGCCGGCAGCTCCACTGCCTTAGTGCTGGAGATGAACGCTCAGGGGTGCCGCCAGGAATTTTGGGCCCCCTGAAAAAAAACAAAAACAAATGGGCCTCCTTTGCGCAGCGCTTGTCAAAAGCTTCACATCACTCAAAAAATACAGTATAGTTCAATAATAGTGCTTGAGTCCATCTTTGACAGTGTCAATGTATTTTTATTGTGAATTCTCCACAAAGCAAACTCTTAACATTGATGAATGATTCATGAAAAAAACACTTGATGTTTCTCGGACAAAGTTGAGCTTTGACCTTCATAGACTTGCACTGCATTAGGGTTTAGCGATAAGGCTGGAATTAGAGTGAGGGTTTCGGGGTTCCTCATGGGCTAGAAGCCCCAAATTTGGCATGGGTGTGTCTAGGAGGATCCTGATGAACCTGAAAGTGGCCCCATGTCTCTAGGACAAATTTGACCTTTGACCTCCATGGACTTGCATTGAATTAGGGTTAATGATAAGGCTGAAACTAGGGTTAGCTGAAATTAGGGTTAGGGTTTCGGGGTTCCTCAAGAACTAGAAGCCCCAAATTTGGCGTGTGCGCTTCTTGTGGGCTCCTGATGAAAAAGCAAGTGGCCCCATGTCTCTAGGACAAAGTTGACCATTGACCCTCATAGACTTGTATGGCATTAGGGTTAGCGATAAGGCTGGAATTAGAGTGAGGGTTTCGGGGTTCCTCATGGGCTTGAAGCCCCAAATTTGGTGTGGGTGTGTCCAGGAGGATCCTGATGAACCTGAAAGTGGCCCCATGTCCCTAGGACAAAGTTGACCTATGACCCTCATAGACTTGTATGGCATTAGGGTTATTGATAAGCGATACAAACCTGGTGAGTTTAAGACTTAGTGACTCTACGTACATGAATGTATGGGGTACCCCGTCCTTACTTTGTTCCAACCTTCCCTCCACAAACCTGGCTGTCCAGTGCAGAAGTCAAAGTGAGAGAGAGAACAAAGAAGGAGGAGGGCCTGTGACGCCGCTGCTGATTGGCTCGTTGGTCGGTTGAATGAGCCAATTCTAGAGCTCCCCTCGGTGTCCACACACTGCAAAATATATCTAAGAAATAAACACTTAAATTGAGAAAGAACAGGCTAGAAACAAGTCAAATTATCTGCCAATGCAGTAAGATATTTAGACTTGGTAAGATTTCTTAAAATAAGACGATATATCTAGGCATTTGAAGAATGGAAAAACTCTTGAAATAAACAGTAAAGCACTCATTCCAAGGACTGTACTAAGTCAAATAAACTTGATACTAGCTTCTCAATTCTTTTTTCACGTTTGCTTCTTTCTTAATTTGAATGAAAAGATCTTAAAACCAGACCTACTAACAGTGCAATTCTTCTTAATTTAAGTGTTCACAATATTAGCTTTTTTTTCTCAAAATGAGACAAAGCATCCACCCCCCCTACGCCCATTCCCCCCCAAAAAAAAATAATTCAGCAAACAGAATTAATATTGTCAACAACTATTTATTCACTTAAATTGCTGACAGTGCCTTCACTGCCTTGTAATAAAAACGTCACTAAGGCATTGCATCTTAAAACAATCTCAAGCAATCATTTCTAGAACGCAAGTAATGTTGTGTTGTTACAATATTCACCGTCATCATTATTGAATATTGATTCAGATTCCCTGACACAAAAAAAACAAAAACAGTATGGGGACAGCATATAGTGTTGTGTTCCTATCACCACTGATAACATGTTTGTTCCAACAGACTCCCGCCCACCCTCAAGTTACAACTACCAGGGGAGTGTATCACTACCTATGCCTAGTACACAGCTCTACTCCCCAATAAAATCTTTCCATTCTGCCATGGTCTTTTTTGTATGAGGCTGTGGTGTCTCACACATGGATAGTGTCCTGTAGCACTTCTATCTGAATGACAGAGAGATGGGTTGCCACACACTTTTGGATATGTGAGGTGCAGGGCATAGTAGTAACCCATCAGATGAAGCAGACCGTCACTCAAGTCTTCCGTGGCTCCAAGACAGATGAGACAGCGGGTCCCATCAAACAGCAACACAGGGGTGCAGAAAGACCTCTTCTGCGAGTACATTGTGGGATCTTCTGTTGGCTAAAGAAAAAGAAGAAGGAAACGCCACATCCATGCATGGAACTATGAAGTGTTGAATGTGAGAAAATGCAAACAAACTTTCACCTGAATGACATGAAGCAGTGCCTCACTGGCATGTCCCAGCTTCTTCGGTGGTGGACTTGGTGAAGGAAAGAGTGTGGGGAGTGCCCTGAGCAGCGCGATGGAATATTCCACTGGAATAGAACAAATCAACTTTGAGTTCAAAGTTAGTCTTCCTAAAAATGAGTCTTATTAGGTTTGTGTTGATCACAAAAAAAATCTTATTTTTTCAGCATGAAGAGTATTACCATTCTGCATCTATTCATTCAGCGCAACATAAACCATCCTATGTCCAAGGAAACAGCTACACAGTCAATTAGAGACACAGCAAAATGACTCACCTACATCCAGCGTTATGCGTGGCTTCATCACTTCATTTTTTTTCCAAACACCATAAAATTACACATTGGTGCAGAAGTCTTCCCATCTCTTTTTTTAGTTCATCAATGAATTTTCTGTTGCCCTTATCCAGAATGCGCCGCAGCTCATTCATCGCCTATAATGCAAGTCAGTGTTAAAATCTGCAAAAATGCTTGCTTTTCATCATAAACCAAAACAAGTTAATCACTTACACGATAAAGATCCTTGACACATGGATATGCATCCAGGATCTTTGTTGGCCTTGTCCTGTTCTTTCAGAACATCACTATCAATGAAGGATCTTCTTGCTTGAAACTGCAGGTCAAGAATTTGGGAGACAGCATCTTGGTTGGGTTTTGGTTTCTTGTACAGCTCCTGCAGGGTCTGATAATGTCTGGCCTGTGCTGTCAGACCATCTTTGGCTGATGAAATGGAGGAGACAAATCAGTAAATCAGTCAAATGGATGAAATTGTTTGGAGCATCAAAATATATCAAATGACAATTCAAATGTAAAAATGCCTGTGATATATCATGATATCCAAAACTATCATAACATTGCCTAGCTTTCATACATTATCATTATTATTAAAATGGACATGTTTCTACTTATGTGAAGTGTGGCCATTATCAGAACTGCGCCCTGGTGTGTGACACAAAATAATTGTTGATCCACCAATTGAGTCTGCATCATGATCTTCTTCTTGGTCACTTGCTGAGAAGTCAATGCGATGCCTTTTCTTCTTGTGGCCCCTCTCTGGTGAATCTCTTGTGAAGATTCTTGTAAGTGCTCGCTTGGTAAATAAAATTTCACTCATTGAAAGAACAAATAAAGATGGAAAGTGAACATGCACAGATAAAAAAAAGTATCAGCCAAAAATAACCACACGCTTCAAAATCTAAGTGCGCAAAATAATATAATCACTTACATGTTTCATTGTTTTGTCTTAATCCTTCAGCATGGGATAATAATCCACTAGTCTTTGAGACGTTGCAGTGACTTCATGCTTAGAAGGGTACCAGACCCCCTCTCCTTGCTGACTGGCTCTCAAGATAGAAATCATGCTGGTGACAGTGTTTCTCACCAGCCTGCATCTCAGCTCTTTGAACATGACACATTTCCCCTCACTGGCAGTGCGGGCCATCTGGAAGTAGTGCTTACGAGCTTGCTCCAACTCACTGTCTGTATAGAGGGTGGGCAAACTTTTTTAGCAACGGGCCACATGACAGACCTGCATCGAGTCGGCGGCCACGGAAGGGGGGGTTGTAGGTAGGTGCAGAATTAGTCCGGGTGCAGAATCGTTCTGGGTGTAGTGACTGCCCGATACGGCAACTCCATTGGGAAATACCTCTACATCGCGGTCGAACGTGATATATGGATAGATCACAGTCAAAACGCTATTTCGCGGGTGATAGATAGATAGATTGTGAGAGAATTTCGTGTATACAATATAATACAAAGTACTGTAAATACGGCAGGGATTGACAGAAAAAAAAAGATAACCTTAATCAACCGATGTAGTTTGTCCTAATAGAGTTGCCGTATGTGATGTTGTTGGCATTCGCCCACTGGACAGAGGCGACTGCCAATTACGTCACATACGGCAACTCTATAAACGTACCGCGATCTATCCATATATCACGTTCGAACGCGATGTAGAGGTATGTCCCAATGGAGTTGCCGTATCGGCAGTCACTTCTGCCTGGAAAGATTCTGCACCCGGACTAATTCTGTACCTACACCTCGTTGACGGGGGGGAAGCACGCTATCGCGCTACACTAACTCGGCAAAGTTACGTGCCGACAAAGTTTCGTTGGGGGGTGCGGTGTTGGGGGGTTATGAAAGGCTTCACGCGGGCCGGACAGAGACACGCAGCGGGCCGGATGTGGCCCGCGGGCCGGGGTTTGCCCATGTCTAGTATAGACAACATATTGTGGAGGAGCAGGAAGCTGTAGGGTCCTCTTTGGGCTGCTTTTCACCAAAGGAGTGGATGTCTGAGGACAGATTGGAGATGTTCCTCCTGGTGAAGACACAGTTCCTGGCTTAATTCGGGGCAGCCTTGTCTGGTACGGTGGAATTCTCAGCCGAGAGGAAACCAGATCCAAAACATTATGAACAAGAGAGAAACAATAGACACAATTAGGAAAAAAGAAAAAAAAAGTGTTATGCTCGATGTTTTCAGAGCAAAGTAGGTAACCAATCACATCTACACTAATAAGGGCCCAAATCCGTTTCCTCCTGAGAAAGTGTTCTGGTCCAGGAAAAAGGTCTCTCAAATCATCACGACTGAGGGTGTGGAGCAAGGCTTCATCGATGTTGGCAGCTATAAAGACAGTCCAATCATTAACAAACCTTTTACACTTAACAACTCATGCATTTTTTAACTAATGAATTTAATTCAACTTGACAAGTCAAACCAAGTTTGTTTTGTGCCAATTTCTGTTATCAGAATTAATTGTAAATGCAATTCAGTTTAGACATTTTGTCTCAAATTTGTAAAATACTTCTTTTTGAAATCAGTGTCAGCATACAGTTATTTTAATTACTTAGCGGACAAATCATAGTCATGGAAATTTTTTCATACCTACACATGACATACCATTTAAAATTGATACTGTGACATCATCCAGCTCATCCATTATTGGCCCCGGTTTGGATGTCCATTTAATTTCTCCTCAATCTGGCAGGGGAAAAAAAATCATCATATTAAGGTCACAATTAGGACAAGCTAGCCTTCCGACTCAAGATCCGTTTTTTTACAATGTCCATCTGCCATGGATCCCAAAGTTCCCATGCAATTAAAAGTTGTGACACCTTATCTGAATGATAACCCTAGACAGCTCAACGGATTGCTAGTCATACAGACAACAATCAAAATTGGAGTGAAACTTGTAACCACAATGCCTGCAACATGGTGGTACTTATGGTAATAATCAACAAATACCAGTGTTCTTCGTGACAAAATGACAACATCTGATAGGATTGTGCCACCTTGAACTGCAATCAACTTAAATATTGATAAAAACAAGCAAATTGTACCTAAACTACATCTTCAATCAATCCAATTTGAGCACCCTCTACCCCATAAACTGAAGATACTGCAATACAAACTTGGTAGTACAGTATTTCGTCATGCCACATATAACTAGGAATACTAATTGCTTGTTCACATGACTAGAATTGCAGTACATCAATCCAATACAAAATACACACTTGTCATCAAGCTCATAAATCCATCGAGTCGAGATGAGCACGTGCAAGGAGTCGGACTCCGTGAGTTCACGTAAACAGAGCATTGCGTTTGCGTAAATTATGCACGGCTATCGAGCTAGAAGCCGAGTCCGATTTGGTGCACACAACCACACTATAATGCCTCTCAATGTCCTAACCCATGCCACGTAACAAACGTGAAGAACCGATTTGAGTTTCTCACGGGACCAGCAGTGAAGTCACAACCGTCGCCCCAAATGAAATGTCGCAGCAGGAGCCTGAGGATTTTCTGAGTCAACATGCTGATCAACAGGTGACGTAATGTTGGCTTCCTTGACGACATTAGACAACTCCCTGTTTATATTTTATTCATATTTTAGTACAAAGCCTCCTTGTTTTATGATCTTTGACTTGTTCGGTTTTTGTTTTGACATTATGCTGTTAGTGTTTATTTCAAATTAACAAGAAGTACCGGTACAGATAGTAGGAACTTAATATAACACTTGCGTCAAACAAAGAATAACTAACTGTACATATCATGTCTACAGGAAGGAGCTGGTACATTAAGTGAGAATATTCAAGAATATTAAGAGAAGATATATTCAAGGTTGTGCTGAGGTCAACTGTACCAACCATTGACAGAGCTTATGGAGCAATTTGATGTTATTGTACAGTAAACATGGAATATTGGAGCTGTCGCAAAACAAAACAAAAAGCCAACTTTAAGGCTTATTATCTCCAAAATGATACAGTAATCAATCACATTTAGAAATCAAATGTTTCTAAATGTCAAGTCAGTAATGTCAAGTCAGTGCTTGATGTGTCATCAGCAGGCGTCGGCGTCAGTAATGGGGGCATCGGCGGGTTTCAGGGCGGAATCGCCAGGCGTTGGGAAGCGTCGGCGGGTGTCGGGGGCTCGTGGCCAGGTGGCGGACGTCACGGCAGGCAGTGGCCAGGTGGGCTCAGTCCCGCAAACGCTGCTTACAGCTTTAATTTTGTATTGCTTTGATAACATTGTTTAAGTTGAGTTTAAATTTACACTATTTGTTTTTTCTTAGCTGCTAATTGTTCAAAAATGCTGATGTTAAAAGTGTGTTTGCACAGTATATGTTATGGCACTTTAATTCATATGGCAGTACATTTAAAATAACTGGCCGTCAAGTTCCAGGAACTGACAAACTGCACTGAGTTGAGTGAGATTCTCCAAAGGAACTCCAGTATAAATGTGGACTTTACATTCTAGTCCCCTGTGAAGAAAAACCCAAAAGTGAACGTTTTTGTGCCTCACCCTTTCTAACTGGGACATTTGCAAGGGAACGCAGACTGGTTATGCTGCTCCCTGATAAAAGAAAAATGTTTCTGCTGTTACCTCAGAAATTGCCTGTTATTATTGTGGCTCAGGATTTTATAGGTAGATTTATTTTTATTTTTCATAAGGAACAGGATAACAGTAATGCCCTGGCATTGGCAATAAGCTTTAATTTTGTATTTGCATTTTTTTTAACTTTAGATTTACATTAAAAATGTTTCTGTGTAAAGTGCTGATGTTAACTGTTTGCACGATAAATGTTATGGTGCTTTCGTTTATATGGCAGAACATTTAAATTAAAGTGTATGAAAGACTTCTTTTAAATTCATTATTGGCTTTTGCGTATACGACGTGAATAATCGTGATTGATCAGGTAAATCATGCGATTAATTGCGATTAAAATTTTTAATCGTTGCCCAGCCCCAGTAAAAACATTTTTCTGGTGCCAGCATTTCGTGAGGCAGAAGTTGATTCATACTTCAGTGCCTTGGAGCGAATAGCTTCGCCACTCAACTGGCCAAGAGACATGTGGCCTGTCCTTCTCCAATGCAAGCGGGTGGGAAAAGCACAGGAGTTGGTGTCTGCTCTTTTCTTAGAAGACAGCCTGCAATATGATGTTGTAAAGGAAGCAATTTTTCCTGCTTATGAGCTTGTTCCTGAGCCCTACCGGCAAAAATTTAGGAACCATAGAAAATCTAGTGGTCAAACCTTTGTCGAGTTTGCATGGGAGAAAAGCAACCTCTTTGATAAATGGTGTGCAGCTAATGATGTCAAAAATGACTTTGAGTCACTCAGTGAGCTCGTTCTTTTAGAAGATTTTAAAGACTCTTTGCCAGAGAAGGTGGTAATGTTCTTGAATGAACAGAAAGTGTCGTCATTGTCCAAGGCTGCTGTCCTCGCAGATGAGTTTGTGTTGACCCACAAAAATGTCATCTCATCTTCCCCCCCGATCGGACACGCCTTCTGCTTCTTGTCCCACAAGAGCCGAGTCTAGCCACCTCCCCCTTGAAAAGGCTAGAGGGAAGGGACTTCTGGTTTGGCCATAAAGCAGTAGACTGCGCGACACCAAGGCTCTCGACTATCCAGGGTAAAAACTCCCCGAAAACTTGAATAACTATTGTCAGATATCATATTAACTACAAAGTGATCAGGGGAACGTTGGAATGGGAAGGAAAACTCGATTCAACCAAAACAGAAACACGGTAACAGACAATATGGCGGAACTACCAGCTTGCTCTGAAACAGAGGGAGATGGCGAAACGAACTCCTCGTGACTAACGACGCGAAAAAGGGCTCGGACATAGAAATTATTAGCAAGGAGATACGGGATTTAAAAACGGAATCAAAAGAAGTCCTTCGCACGTTTGGAGAAACACTGAGGAACGACGTGGAAAAAGACTTGGACGACTTCAAAGACGAAATAAATCAACAACTTGCGAAAGTCATCACCGAACAGGAGCTCCAGACCGGCAAAATCAACGAGGCTGAGTCGCGGATTGAAAAGCTAGAACGTTGGGCACAGGAAGCTAATGACGCTCTGGTCATATCACAGAACAAAAAGCTCTTCAGGACAAGTTAACTGACCTGGAGTCCAGGCCGAGGAGAAACAACCTACGTATCTATGGAGTCACTGAAGGAGAGGAGGGAGAATCTGTGGCCAAGTTTGTGGAAGACCTGCTGAAAAGCAAACTGCACCTGCCAGCACATTTTAATTTCCAAATTCAGAGAGCACACCGCTCATTTGCACAGAAGCCAGCGGACGGTGCCCAACCGAGACCCATCATTGTTAACTTTCTGGAATTTACTACCAAAGAGAGGGTCCTGAGAGAGCTTGCCTGACAATGCCACCTGGGGAGTTGCACCCCAGGAAATAAACTATAATAAAATTCCTCGGGCTACACAGGTTCGTTACGCTTTGAAATTTAAGAGGACGAGACGGACTTCCAATGAAACAGCTTTATTTGACAACAATTTAAAATAGACCAGGTTTAGCTGCCTGAGTGTCAAGGAAATAAGTACCATACCAAAAAGACTGTTCTACATAAGAAAATAAGGGGAACAGGGCCAAAGAAACCAAAGAAAACTCAAAAAAGGGAATAAACAAAGCTAAGGGAATCACGACAAACCAAAATTCACGCTACGCCAACTCCTGTCCTAAAGAAAAGAGAACAAAATGAACATACTGATACCTTGAGACACCCAGGCAAGCGTTAAACAGTTAGAACGAAAGGAAAACTTTTATTTATTCTTCGCGCACACACACACACACACACACAAAACAGAGGAGGACGGAGCGACTGCACGCAGGCAGGGGGTTGAGACCAGCGTCCTTCCAGTACCCGTCTCGGCGCACCGGTGTTCAACTGCAAGGCAGCCTCCCCGCCGAGCGCCAGAGGAGGAGGCGGGGGGCTTCGGCTTTAACAGCCAAGCGGTGAATGCACAACGATCACGCACACACAGCACCACCTCCCGATGAACGGGCACCCGCCAGGGTTCCTCCTCCAGCTGCGCTTATGGCCCAGCCCGCTCTGGGATTGCTAGCCGAAATGCTAAGAACTGCGAAGGACAGAGTTCTCAGCGTGGACACGCCAGAGGAGTGCTGACTCCAGCCTGCGCTTGTTTTTAAAAGAGCTGCTTTCACTCTGCACTCTGGCGCAGGTGTAATCAGTGCGTTTACATGCAGAGCTTAATCGAACTAAGCAATAATTTGGTTTTCTCGTCCAATCGGAGTTCTCACCTTGTCCCCCTATACATGCAGCTGAGAAATTTGAATTACTGACAGGAACGTGTCCTCCTCCCAACAGTAGGGGGTGGAGTGAGCCTTTTCAGCTGGTCAGCTGCTTTCGGTTGACATATTACATCATTATGATATAGAATGATAGTTCATAATGTACGTGTTACTTACTTTGCAGATAAGCTGTACCCTATTTCTTGTGCTCATGGTTATCTTAAAAGATAACCATAAGACAAGAACATTGTTTACTGTTGGAGGGCTACAACAACACAATGTCTTCGATGCTACGCTTTGTGCCGTCGCCACAGACCCGAAACTCTCGTTCTTGTTGGATGCCGGTTAAGAGCAGACTGGTGGGAGAGTTTGTGTACAGGTTTTGCAAAGGAACGGTGTCTTCAGTTATACACACGCTCATTAAAGTGCCGACCGTGGAGGAAGCTTGTGCCGCTGCACGCCGTTTCCAGCAGAATAACAGCGAAATTATCGAAATAAAAACAAATCAGAAAAACATGTCTTTGCTGTGCTTTTATTTACAAAGTTGAAATTCTTCTAACTTACAAAAAATGTGAACGAAAAGGTAGAAATATAAATACGAACGAATACGTATTTGTTCAGGGCTGCGCAAAGCCGGAGCCCTGCATTTGCTGTGCTACCCTTTTTAAAAAGGTCTCCGTTGCGTGTTATTTTAATATGTCCATCTCTTTTAGAAGAGAAAGCATCGCCCCGGTCTCATCCTCTCTCCAAATGTCAACATTCTTATTCGCGTTTGCCAGGTTGTTTCGCGCCGAAGGCAATAATTCAAATTTCTCTAGTACCATGTAAACGCACTGAGGGACG